>NC_083774.1:40750450-41062950 GCF_963514075.1 Conger conger | reverse complement strand
AGGCAAACACAATCATCACGAACGAACACTACTGCATAGCCAAACACAATCATCATGAACAAACACAATCATCTCGAACAAACACAATCATCATGACCAAACACAATCAGCATGGCCAAACACAATCATCATGAACAAACACAATCATCATCGCCAAACACAAGCATCACGACCAAATACTGCATAGCCAAACACAATCATCATAAACAAACACAATCATCATCGCCAAACACAATCATCATGACCAAATGCTGCATAGCCAAACACAATCATCACAACCAAATACTGCATAGCCAAACACAATCATCACGAACAAACACTACTGCATAGGCAAACACAATCATCACGAATGAACACTACTGAATAGCCAAACACAACCATCATGAACAAACACAATCATCTCGAACAAACACAATCATCATGACCAAACACAATCAGCATGGCCAAACACAATCATCATGAACAAACACAATCATCATGGCCAAACACAAGCATCACAACCAAATACTGCATAGCCAAACACAATCATCATGGCCAAACACAATCATCATGAACAAATACTGCATAGCCAAACACAATCATCACAACCAAATACTGCATAGCCAAACACAATCATCACGAACAAACACTACTGCATAGGCAAACACAATCATCACGAACAAACACCACTGCATAGCCACACACAATCATCATGACCAAACACTACTGCATAGCCAAACACAATCATCACGAACAAACACTACAGCATAGCCAAAAAGAATCATCACAAACGAACACTACTGCATAGCCAAACACAATCATCACGAACAAACACAATCATCATGACCAAACACAATCATCATGGCCAAACATAATCATCATGAACAAACACAATCATCGCCAAGCACAATCATCATGACCAAATACTGCGTAGCCAAACACAATCATCATGACCAAATACTGCATACTGAATACTGAACTGAATACTGCATACTGAATACTGAAACACAATCATCATGGCCAAACTCAATCATCATGAACAAACACAATCATCATGGCCAAACACAATCATCATGACCAACCATGGCTGCATGACAGAATACCACTCAATATGAAAAATACCTCACACAATGCTTGCCTGTTCAAGGCAGGGGGCCAGCTTTTGCCCACTAGTGATACCTATATTTTCACTCAACGAGCCAATGTTTGATAGAAAATGAAAACTATTCTGCTCATATAATGATGTTCAATACGTGATACATATTTTGTATTCTTTTTTCAGATTTTTGTCAAGATTTTTTCCCCTAGTACACAGACAAAAATCAGTAATATTTTTATTTCCCAAACAATACTTTATGCGCGCTTGTTTGGCAACTGCTCAAGCCTTTTTCATTGGTTCATCCACCAAGGCACGTAATTTACCCGGCGTTTTCTTCATGTACATGTGACTAGGCATGTGACCAAGGACAAAAATGACCAGGAGCAGGGTGCGAAACTACTGCCCTGTGTGGCGGAGGTTTTCCTCATTGGTTTCTATCGGCGTTGTTCTCTCTCTAAGGTGCAAGGCCAGCCATTTTGATAAAATTGCTTTAGAATCATGTGAAGTTGTTTGTGTGGTTGTTGAAACATGAGAGCTGCTGCATTTCTGCAGAGGACAGTAGAAGGAAGGAGTTAAACAGATAAACCTGCCAGACTAGATTTCCTGGTACTCCAGCAGGAATAAGCATTGCAGAACAAGGCGTCGACAAGCTTTTATTCCCGAAGTCTCTTTCACTTCTGGTTGACCTTTAATAGGTTTAATCAATATAAAGCAGCCTACATTTGTCCATTCTCCTCTATGGCAGTGCCAGTCTGTAAGTATTTTCATGCAGAAAGCGTTTGGCTCCGGCTGTATTCACTGTGCTCAGGTTAGTCTCTGAGATTGTTCTTTCCGAACAGGGCGTGCTCAGTAGAGCGGGCGTGAGACGGGGGAGGGCTGAGGGTGTAGGGTTACGAGCTGCTGTGGCAGGGAGGGTTTGGCAGACCCAAGGCTGGGGCAGGATGAAGCCTGTCAAATCTCTGCATTCCAGTGCATCGTTGGAGAGGCTGCTCTCTTGCTATCCTGCCAAATGTGCTGTGAGTGGGGGAGAGGGCAGGCAACTCTGTACCTACAGTAGCATGGTTGTTTTTGAAGCTTTTGGGCAGTGTAATATTGAGCTACCTATAGCTGAGGTTATAGAGGACAGGCTAACGCATGCCCAATCTTGTTCGTGTCAGAAGAAGTGGTGAATTAAATATGTTATTTCTGTTTTTATCCAAAACGGTTGTATTTAACTGAATTACCAGCTTTATAATGATGGTTCAATTAAAGTGCAAGGTGAGAAGCTCAGTGCCTAAAAACCATGTGATGGAAAATTTTCCTTTTCATCCTTTTGGGTCAATCTTACATTCCATGTATTGAATATGTCATGGATTTACTGCATTTAGGTCAACTTTGAATTGCCTGTATTGAAAAGGAAGAGCTCATTAACAGTCAGAGCTGTTATTTAATAGTTGAGAAGAATATAATATTCACATGCAGAAATGTTTGTTCTATGCAGTGCTGGATTCTGTGAAATCTGTAGGCAAATGATGAGTCTAGTAGATTTTCTTACATTACATTACATTAATGTCATTTGGCAGACGCTCTTATCCAGAGCGACATACAGTAGATTAGACTAAGCAGGAGACAATCCTCCCCTGGAGCAATGTAGGGTTAAGGGCCTTGCTCAAGGGCCCAACAGCTGTGCAGATTCTATTGTAGCTACACCGGGATTCAAACCACTGACCTTGCATGTCCCAGTCATATACCTTAACCACTACGCTACAGGCCACCCTGTTCTTGTGTTCTAGATGGGTTGCATGGCTTGCACTCGTGATTTATTTGCACAGAGCTGTGATGCAGTGAAGCAAGTGATGTGATGGCTGATTTGGGGCTCTCCCGCTCCCCCAGGCAAAGGAACGCTACGAGAGAGCCCTGGAGGAGCTGAACCGCTGTAACCCGCGTTATATGGAGGACATGGAGCAGGTGTTTGAGATGACTCAAGACGCCGAGAAGAAGCGACTGTGCTTCTTTAAGGAGGTACATTCACGACAAAGTACATAGAAAGCAACTTAGCTGGTTCCTCATTTGAAAAGTAAAAGTTGCAAGAAAAGTCACCTGATACACCTAATCTGTTCATATTTAGCAAAAGGAAGCTAAGGTGGCTTTGATTTATGTTTGTAAATTCATAAAAGGGATGAAGAAACTACACTGAGTTTTTGCCAGGTTATTATAATGTTAGGATATCTGCAGAACAAGAGGCCAAAGGTAGAAATAAGGTTAATTCTGAACCTTGTGGTGTTGAAATCCAGGCTTGACACTGTGCTGGATACTCTCTAGTCTGTAGGTAAATGAAGAACCTAGACAGGCTCAATGGCATGTTCTCATTCTTATGTACTCATGAAGCCTATTCTACTTCTAGGTCTTGCTGGACATCCACAAACAAATGGATCTCTCCAGCAATGATAGGTACCCCCCCCCCCCCCACACACACACACACCCTGCAAACATTGCTCTTAATTTCCATTCCACCCCTAGCCAAATACTTAGGTCCTGAGACTCCACACCCTGGGGGAAAACAGTGTGCTAGCATGTTAAAGGGCTATAGCAGGATATAAGCACATCAAGATTTAGGCACAGTTCCATGTGCCTGTGTGTTGAAGGTCTAGATAAAGATTTCACACACTTTCACATACTGATGGTGGATCCTCAACCACATTTTCGGAGCGCTGAAACAGAAGGTCTTGGGGACCCCTGCATTAGGCTTGTGGGAAACAGAATACCCGGGGGACTGGAGTGCAGTGAACACGGCCAGTTTGACGGTGATTGATAACCAAGAGCTCCACCGTCCTCCAGGGTCATCTCCCTGTTCCGTGACCTGGGCCAGACCATCACGACTGCCAGTGCTGCTGAGGACCTGAGGTGGTGGCGAAACCGGCACGGGCCAGGCATGCATATGAACTGGCCACAGTTTGAGGTAATACCAAAATGTGAAAACCTATTGAAAAACACAATAGGTATATTAATGTTAATGTGATTGAAAAAAAAGTTAAATCTTCTTTCACTAGCATCTAATAGACATCATTGGTCATGACATGGGGAATTATATTTGTAAAAAAACAAAAACTTTCCGAATTTTGGCCGCATTAAGAGCCACATGTATCCAGTTGAACTGCATATAGAAAACTATAAATAAAGAAAGTATAACAATTCTGTATTAAATTGTATTTATGTTTGTATGTGTGTGTGTATGTGTGTGCGCATGCATGTGTGTCTGCGTGTACGCATGTGTGCGTGTGTATATGTGTGTACTAGGAGTGGTCAGCTGATGACATGCGCACTATCTGCCCGAGGGAAATGGACAGTCACATTGAGGATGTCTGTTTCCCACAAGAAGATGAAACACCCCTGGGATCTCCCAGGTAACAGTGCCTTAACAGATACCAGACCATGGGGCCCATCCGCACACTGGAGCAGAGCCTTAACAGATACCAGACCATGGGGCCCATCCACACATTGGAACAGAGCCTTAACAGATACCAGACCATGGGGCCCATCTACACACTGGAACAGAGCCTTAACAGATACCAGACCATGGGGCCCATCCACACATTGGAACAGAGCCTTAACAGATACCAGACCATGGGGTCCATCCACACACTGGAGCAGAGCCTTAACAGATACCAGACCATGGGGCCCATCCACACACTGGAGCAGAGCCTTAACAGATACCAGACCATGGGGCCCATCCACACACTGGAACAGAGCCGTAACAGATACCAGACCATGGGGCCCATCCACACACTGGAACAGAGCCGTAACAGATACCAGACCATGGGGCCCATCCACACACTGGAACAGAGCCTTAACAGATACCAGACAATGGGGCCCATCCACACACTGAGACAGAGCCTTAGCAGATACCAGACCATGGGGCCCATCCATGCACTAAGACAGTGCCTTAACTCATGCAATTTCATTACATCACATTACATTAATGGTATTTGGCAGACGCTCTTATCTAGAGCGATGTACAACAAAGCGCAAAGTGCATACCCATAATCCAGTTTCATTTGTGCAATCTTTAAAATGCCTATGTGTTAATAAAAAGGAAATCAATTGGTCTGTTTGACTTGTTTTCATAACACAATAGTGATGGACTATTCTTCTTTCTGTCATCCTCTCTCTTAGAAGTGGAAAAGACTACGCATCTGAGTGGTCAGATGAGAGCAGCAGAAAGTATATTGCAGCAAATGGGGTTGAAGAGGAGGAAAAGATAGTTGGAGTGGGTGTAAAAGCGCTGTATGATTACGAGGGAGAAGAGGAAGATGAACTCAGCTTTAAAGCAGGTATGTACCTTATCTAGCACACATTAATGCTGAAATAATTATCTGTATGTTATGTACCCATCGTTACGCATATTAATGCTGAACTAATGATCTGTATGTTATGTACCCATCGTTATGCATATTAATGCTGAACTAATGATCTGCATGGTATGTACCCATCGTTATGCATATTAATGCTGACACACTGATCTGCATGGTATGTGGGTGCAGGTTTTTGTTTTAACCCAGCAGTAACACACCTGATTATGCTAATGAACTAATCATGGTCTTTAATCAAGACCTTGATGAGTAGAATCAGCTGTCTTAGTCCTGTGCTAAAACAACAACCTGCACACACACCGACCCTTTCTGGATAAGATTGGACACCCCTGCTTGAGAGTGATGGATGCAGACAGGCATCAGTAAAAAAAAAATGATCAAGCAAATACCCGTACAGTTTTTATATTAGAGGACAAATTCGGTATTGATCTTGCTATCATGGCAGCGTTATTTATCTTACAATTGATTTATTGGATAAAGAATAAAAACATGTATTTGTGACGCCAAGGGGAAGTGTTGAGTGGGATTTAGTAAGCAGGCACAGGACAGCGTGTCAAGGGCAGTGTCTTCATCTTTTCGGCCTTTTTTCAGCAAGTGGGAATTTTACTCCTCTGTCCCAGAGCTTGCAGATTATCAGAGTAGTGCCTTGTTCGCATGCCAATAATCTTTAATCAGCTAGTTTGGAATTAAAGTGCTCCTCAAGTCCTGGAATCCAGCGCCAATGTCTAGTTTCACTGTGAAATGGTTGGCATTTATCTAGCGCCTTTATCCAAAGCGCTGTACAATTGATGCTTCTCATTCACCCATTCATACACACACTCACACACCAACGGCGATTGGCTGCCATGCAAGGCACCAACCAGCTCGTCAGGAGCATTTGGGGGTTAGCTGTCTTGCTCAGGGACACTTTGACACACCCAGGGATGAAACCGGCAACCCTCTGACTGCCAGATGTCGCCCCATTGAGCCTGAGCCTTGCTCTATTGCGCTACTAAGAAGTGCTCTGTAGCCCAACTTTCTGTTAGGACCATGCTTGAAAATCTTTTTAACTATTCCCACAAATATGTCTGCTTGAGGAGAATTGCTAGCTCAGTTGTAAAGATTAGATGTTTAACAGTAGCCCATTTGCAGGGATCATGAGACGGGTGCGTGGGGGTTGGACCCAAAATGCACGACTCAGAAACAATAGTAAGATAAAGTCCCGTTAGGGCTTTATTCGGGACGAGTCCCAGGAGCGTAGTCAATACAAACAAAGTCCATACACGAAGATCCAGCCAAACAAATACAAAACGAACAAAAAGCACGGTGCCGAGGGAAGAGGCAATCTCGTAGTCGGTAGGCGTGCAGGGAGGTCCGGTAGCAGGAGAGCAGTCAGCGGGGCAGATGAACAGGCGGACGGCAGGCAGAGGCGTAGTCGTGGGCGAAGCGGGAGTCGAAACCATGAAACAATCAGCGGGGCAAAAGTACATAAACGGTAGGCGGGGACGTAGTCGAAAAACAAAACGAAGGTCACAAAACAGAAATCAATGGTCGATGGTCAGTAACAGGCGTGGATCGTAACGTGTAATCAAGACAGTAAGTAATGCTCAAGAGTTGCGTGAAAAGACAGAGGCAGACAATTTCGCAGTGAACAGTTGCGCGACTGGGCTATAAATGCAGGTGTAGACAGGTGTAGACAATTAGTAAGAGCGTAGCAAGGAAATGGAAAACAGGTGCGATGGATGACAAGTTTAACAAGGAGATTAGTAATCGTTAGTAATAAACCTATCCTGCCCTAGCATTAGTAAATTAGTAAATGACATGCACGAGAAACGTAAGGTAACATGAACACATGATTAGTCTTGTTAGTTTCTACCCAATCCTGATCTAGCGTTAGTAGTTTTAGTAAATAGACAAATAGAACATAAGGGGAGTGAAGGACAGAACGAGAGAGAGAGAGAGAGAGAAGGCGGAACGCAAGGTTTGCGGAAAAACATGTAAAAGTGTATGCATAACAACGACCAGTTAACTAAACAATAAACATGCATCGAAACATAACACAACGCGAAACTAAGACGATAATCACTCAACATAACCAGGTAATAAAATCGTACGATAACATAACTAAACATGACAAGAAAATAAATCGTAACGAAACATAACTAAACAACATGACGAACCTAGACAACATAATACATGATAAAACACTACGTGACTAAGACAACATGAATAAACATAAATCAACATAAAACATGGTGAGACAGACCTGAAACGTGACAGATCAGTGAGTGATCCCCCTGCCTCTTCATCCTCCCTACAGGTGCCCTGCTGACAAAGCTTGGGGAGGAGGACGACCAGGGCTGGTGTAAGGGACAGTTGGATGACGGGCAGATCGGACTGTACCCTGCCAATTACGTTGAGGTCATCGGATCCTGATGGCCCGCCTCCTGAACATGTTCGGCCAATAACATTGGAGAGTGGCTCATTAATGTGCCATTCTCATTCTCTAGTGCTGCCGTTTCCCCTGAGGGGGCAGATGAACCATGATGCGAACAGATGAGCAGGGGACAATTGGAATCTTAGCCCAGGTATAATCCTGAATCATTCCCACATTTCCACCTGGGATGGGCTGGTGTGTCTGTAGGATTTTGCCACCAGTTCTTATGCCATGACCGATTCACACGCAAATTAGACCACAGTAAAATGCTACAACGGACAAGAACATTTATCAGGTGCTATTTATATCCGCGAATCTGGCTAAATATGACAGTTCATGTAAATGATTGGGCTAATTAAATAATTAAGAACAGAAGTTGAATCCTGAAGGGCCTGACATCATGGTGGCCACAACAGCACAGATCAACTAACTGACAGAGGTGAGATGCAGCATGAATACGCCAGACCTCTACAGATCACGCCATGTCTCTTTGCTCTCCCTTGAGGCTTGTACTTATTAACATTAACAATGCACTTATTAACATTGAAAGTAACTATTTAAAAATCAGCCTGATAAAAAGCAGAACTGATTTTCTTAATATCCTGTGTATACGTTACCTGTCCATGCACACACAATCCCTCCAATGACAACAAGGATATGCAAGCTTTTTCTGAAATGGGCGGTATAAACAGAAATGTTCTCTTGCTTTGCTCTTTATTTATAAAGATAACATAGGGCAGTCATCTCTTAATTTATGTTCAAAAATTTTTTTTAAACATTCTTTTAAATGGATACATACAAATTGGGTAAAATAGTTTGATAAGAGATTTGAGCAAAGGTGCCTTTTCCGGTGGAGTATTAGTTTGAACTGCGGACAGTCAATCAGAGAACATTGAAATCCTTTAATTTTTTTTTATTTATGCTTCTGTTCAAATAGCTTGTCAAAAGTTTGTGGTTGTATGCATGCATCTGTACTTATCTGTGTGTGTACAGTACTGTGCAAAAAGTCTTAAGCACCCTAGATGTGTATTTTACTAGTTATGGATGTGATGCTTTAACTTGTGGAAGAACCTATGCACTTGTAAATCGTTTTGGATTAGAAGCATTTGCCAAATGACTAAAATGTAAAATGTTAAAATAAATTTGGTCTTAGATATTGAAACAATATATATTTTTTTTTTAATTCATTTTCTGCATTAGTGTGTTAATAGAAAAGAGCAAATGTAAGATTTCCAAAAAATCCAATTTTCAGATTTAGAACTTGATTTAGGCCGTCCGGGATTACCTGGAGGGCTGAAGCATGTGAGTCTGCAGAAGAGCTGTGGCAGGTTTAAAACAAACTACCACCTGATTTTCTTATAAAACTGCGGGACAGTGCACGTAAGGGAATTTATTCAGTTTTATAATAGGTGGTCACAAAAAATATTGATTTGATTTTGTTTTTAACTGTTCACTGCTCTTTACTGTGATTTAAAAATAAAAAACAGCTGATTTCATTCTTTTTGTAAGCATCTTTGCTTTACATATTTTTTTCTTGTGCCTAAGACTTTTGCACAGTACTCTATGTGTGTATGTGCACATTTGTGTGTGTGCTTGTTTGGCTGGAGGGGTGTCATCCAGACCCCATCCAGTCCCTATATATATAAAACTTAATCTGCATATTTCATTTTGTGGTGGACAATGGGGGGTATGATACCCATGTAAAGGGGATTCTGCCATTTTTCTAAAGTCATTAATAAAAGGTTCAGTTTCCTGTGTTCGAGGTGTTTTTGCAGCCTGTTTGGGTTAGATCCTGCAGCGAATGTGATTCTCCAATCCAGGTCAGCTCATTGCAGTTCCCCAACTAGTTTTTCCAGTGATTTGTTGAAACTTGACATTGACCAGACTAACTCCAGTGTAGCTAGTAGGCTGTCCTTGCTTTCTTTCGACTTTCTGAACTGACCAAGACCAGTTTCTCCCTGCTGCACAGACCACTCCTTTGGTGCAAACAAGCTTACTGGCTAACATGAATTGTGATATATGTTCATTGTTAATTTAGCGGCCTAATTCAAGCCTGCACGCGTTATTTGGGGCATTTCTGTGGATATGTAATATAGTTTTGTGAAATTCAAGGTGGAATTTTTCTATTTGATTTTCATCCCAGTTTTTGTTTCTGGTGTGTCTTAGGGGGCCCCATGTTTCACTCCCATAAATTGTACAGTGCTTTTAATAAAGGCGCGATATAAATGCCAACCATTTATCATTTACCATTTTACTAAAATGAACATATATAGAATAGTTCTGGGCGGCACGGATGGTACAGTGGGTAGCAGTGAGGTCCTGGATTTGAATCCTGGTTGGCCTGGGCCTCTGTGTGCATGGGTTTCCTCACACAGTCCAAACACATGCAGGTTAGGTGATTGGAGAGTCTAAATTGCCCATGGGTGTGAGTGTATGAGATGCCCTGCGATGGACTGGCGACCTGTCTGGGGTGTATTCCTGCCTTTTGCCAAATGTATGCTGGGATAGGCTCCACCCCCCTGCGACCCTGTTCAGGATAACCAGATTAAGATAATGGCTGGATAATAAAGTCTAGGGTGCCTAAGACTTCTGCACAGTACTGTATAACTCTGTTTTTTTCCAGATTTACTGTCAGTGTTCTGTGGGTGACAGTAAAAATTGAATTTCTTTATCATGAAGTGTGAGTCCAGGAGCTGCAGACTGTTCCAACTGTAAAGCCAATTAATTTATGTAAATGTTGAAGAGTGTTGGACTCAGACTGCAGCCCTGTCTCACTCCACGCCCCTGAGTAAGGAATTCAGTTATTTTATTTCCAATTCTACTACTGCATGTATTCTCTCAGTACAGCGGTTTTATGATCTCAAAGACTTGCAAAAACATGCTAATTGTTATCCTTTGTTAGGTGAACATGCTTTTTTATGGAAAATATTCTCTCTCAATTCAATTCAATTTAAAAATTCAATTCAAAAGTTATTTATTGGTATGACAAAATGTGCATTTGTATTGCCAAAGCATGGAAAGTAACATGTGAAACAATGAACAACAAAGAATAATAACAGGGTAATAATAACAGATTATAGATTCAATAAGAATGCTTGTGAACAAAGGTCACTAAGATACTTCTAGGTGGCCACTCAGCCGCTGAATGAAGTCACGTTACTTAAAAACTGATTGAACCAGAGATAACCCAGATCCTACAGACTGTTTACAAGGTGGCCTCTGGTGCTTGGCACATTCAATGACAGCTGACACAGAGATGCCCAACATCAGTTTCAAAGTGTCAGAAACATGGTGGAAAAAACTAAAAGCAAAACCGGAACTTCTGATTGTATTGCTCATGTGCCTCACTTATGTTGTAGGCAGCTAATGTTAGCTAATAAACACCAGACGCTCATCAGCGGACGTATAGAGAAACACTTGGATGATAACTTTACAAACACTAAATGATGAAACGTTAAATCTGACCTTGCCTGCCTAGCTAGCTAACTAGTTTTTGTGGTAATGTTACAGTAACATGGTTTCCGATCACGCTAACTAGCTAGTTTGCATTCGTTATTCATAATGTTAATGATGAATAACTCAGTGAGCAATTTATTAAGTATTTATTAGACTTTTTTAGCCTGTTCTACTGCTGTAGCCTATCCACTTAGAGTTATGATGCATTGTGTGTTCAGAGATGCTCTTTTGCATACCACTGATGTAATTTGTGGTTATTTGCATTACTGTCACGTTCCTGTCAGCTTTGACCAATCTGGCCTCTCATTAACAAGGCATTTCTGTCTGCAGAACTCCTGCTCACTGTATGCATTGCACTGCTGCCACACAAGTGGCTGATTAGATAATCGCATGAATAAGTAGATGTTATAAAGTAAAAATGTTCCTAATAAAGCGCTTGGTGAGTGTATACAGATAAGCACATATACATAAACATATATAAATACTCTCTCTCTCCCCCCCTTTTACAGAACATGTCACTTTTGTCATTAACTGCCTTTTATTTATTGATGTTCGTCCCTCATGAGCCAAACATTTTCCACACACTATTTACAAAACAAAATACAAAAAAGGCCTAATTTAGTGTGAACAAAGTACAGCCTTTTTCAGATATATACAGTGGGAGCAATAATTATTTGATCCCTTGCTGATTTTGCAGTGTTTGCCCACTTACAAAGAATGGAACTGTGTAGAATTTTAACATTTTACATTTTAACATTGAGAGGCAGAATATCACAAAATAATCCACAAAACAACATCATATACATTTTTATAAATTTAATATCATATTTCCACATGAAATTTCCACCAGGTTTGCACAGATCTTGGGAGGGATTTTGCTCCACTTTTTTTGCTTTTCAGTGCTCTCACTGAGGGAAGGAGGCTGTCGCCCAAAATGTCCTGGTACATGGCCCCATTCATCCTCCCCTCGATACAGTGAAGTCGTCCTGTCCCCTTAGCTGAGAAACACCCCCAAAGCATAAGGTTTCCACCTCCATGCTTCACAGTGGGGATGGTGTTCTTGGGGTTGTACTCAGCATTTCTCTTCCTCCAAACACGGCAAATCGAGTTAATGCCAAATAGCTCTATTTTGGTCTCATCTGACCACATCACCTTGTCCCAAGCCTCCTCTGGATCATCCAGGTATTCTTTGGCAAACTTGAGACAGGCCTGTACACGTGCCTTCTTCAGCAGAGGAACCTTGCGCGTGCAGCAGGATTTTAATCCTTCACGGTGTAGTGTGTTACTGATGGTTCTCTTTGTGACTGTGGTCCCAATTGCCTTCAGGTCATTAAAAAACTCCTCCTGTGTAGTACTGGGCTGATCCCTGACCTTTCTCATGATCATTGATATCCCACGAGGGAGATCTTGCGTGGAGCCCCAGACCAAGGGAGATTGGCGGAGACATTGTGTTTCTTCCATTTTCTAATAATTGCTCCAACAGTTGTTAACTTCTCACCAAGCTGCTTGCTTATTTTCTTGTAGCCCATCCCAGCCTTGTGCAGGTCTATTTTGTCCCTGGTGTCCTTAGACAGCTCCTTTGTCTTGCCCATGGTGGAAACGTTGGAATCTGATTGATTGTGTGGACAGGTGTCTTTTATACAGCTACATAACGATGTAACAAGTTGACACAGGTGTTTTGGGTAATGAGTTGAGATTAGGAGTGCTTCTTAATGGAAAACTAACTGGTCTGTGGGAGCCAGAATTATTGCTGATTGGTAGGGGATCAAATACTTATTTCATGCAAAAATACGATAATAAATTTATAAAATTTATATGATGTTGTTATTATGAATATTTTGTGATATTCTGTCTCTCAATGTTAAAATGTACCTATGATTAAAATTCTACACAGTTTCATTCTTTGTAAGTGGGCAAACCTACAAAATCAGCAAGGGATCAAATAATTATTGCTCCCACTGTATATATAGACTCCACTCCACTAAACCTCCCAGTAACAGCATCCAGACCCACCGTCTCCATCTCTCTGGACCTCTCTGTTCCCCTCAGACAGACAGAGGCGTTGATCCACTCTGTTGGGGTCCAGTGTGAGCTGACAGGCATCTGATGGAGGAGAAGAGAGGAGAGCTCCACTCACCTCACATATTTTATATATCATACGTATTTTATATCTCTCATATTCTATGTATTGAAATCTCATATTTTCTTTATTGATTTTCCTCGTCTTTACAGTGCATCCAGAAAGTATTCACAGCGCTTCACTTTTCCCACATTTTGTTATGTTACAGCCTTATTCCAAAATGGAATTAATTCATTTTTTTCCTCTAAATTCTACACACAACACCCCATAATGACAACATGAAAGAAGTTTTTTTGAAATTTTTGCAAATTTATTAAAAATAAAAAACTAAGAAATTACATGTACGTTAAGTCGGATTCAAGTCTGGGCTCTGGCTGGGCCATTCAAGGACATTCACAGAGTTGTCCTGAAGCCACTCCTTTGATATCTTGGCTGTGTGCTTAAGGTCGTTGTCCTGCTGAAAGATGAACCGTCACCCCAGTCTGAGGTCAAGAGCGCTCTGGAGCAGGTTTTCATCCAGGATGTCTCTGTACATTGCTGCATTCATCTTTCCCTCAATCCTGACTAGTCTCCCAGTTCCTGCCGCTGAAAAACATCCCCAAAGCATGATGCTGCCACCACCATGCTTCACTGTAGGGATGGTATTGGCCGGGTGATGAGCGGTGCCTGGTTTCCTCCAAACATGACTCCTGGCATTCACACCAAAGAGTTCAATCTTTGTCTCATCAGACCAGAGAATTTTGTTTCTCATGGTCTGAGAGTCCTTCAGGTGCCTTTTGGCAAACTCCAGGCGGGCTGCCATGTGCCTTTTACTAAGGAGTGGCTTCCGTCTGGCCACTCTACCATACAGGCCTGATTGGTGGATTGCTGCAGAGATGGTTGTCCTTCTGGAAGGTTCTCCTCTCTCCACAGAGGAACACTGGAGCTCTGACAGAGTGCCCATCGGGTTCTTTGTCACCTCCCTGACTAAGGCCCTTCTCCCAGTTTAGACGGGCGGCCAGCTCTAGGAAGAGTCCTGGTGGTTCCGATCTTCTTCCATTTACGGATGATGGAGGCTACTGTGCTCATTGGGACCTTCAAAGCAGCAGAAATCTTTCTGTACCCTTCCCCAGATCTGTGCCTCGAGACAATCCTTTCTCAGAGGTCTACAGACTTCCTTTGACTTCATGCTTGGTTTGTGCTCCGACATGCACTGTCAACTGTGGGACCTTATATAGACAGGTGTGTGCCTTTCCAAATCATGTCCAATCAACTGAATCTACCACAGGTGGACAATTAAGCTGTAGGAACATCTCAAGGTTGATCAGTGGAAACAGGATGCACCTGAGCTCAATTTTGAGCTTCATGGCAAAGGCTGTGAATACTTGTACATGTGATTTCTTAGTTTTTTATTTTTAATAAATTTGCAAAAATCTCAAAAAAACTTCTTTCATGTTGTCATTATGGGGTGTTGTGTGGAGAATTTTGAGGACAAAAATGAATTTATTCCATTTTGGAATAAGGCTGTAACATAACAAAATGTGGGAAAAGTGAAGCGCTGTGAATACTTTCCGGATGCACTGTACTTCCCCCCTTTATCAAGTCATACCTACCCCCGATCCAAAAAAGACATTTCTAAATTATGTTCCAGAGGGGAATTACAGGTGAAGGTCATGTACACAGTGTAATTTTACTGTACCACCTATAATCACCCACACACAGAAAGACCCATCAGAATCAAATGTACACAAAATAATGTCATCTATTTGATCAAAAACACGAGCACAGCAAAGCAAAGCACTAGTGACTTAGACAGAAAAACATACGGAAAACACTTATCATGACAAGCACATAACATACGAACATGTGATGAGCACAATGCAGTAGCTCTGCATTTTAACCAACTGCAACAGAACATTTCCACCTTAAGATACACAGGCATAGAACAAGTAAAATTTCCAAATCGGGGGGGAAACATAGACAATTTACTTCTAAGCAGGGAAAGTTACCATACACACCTTGCGGACATTACACCCTAAGGAAAATGAATCAAGAAAATGAATTTAGACATTGCTTTGCACCCTGGTCGATGTGCATATCTCTATATCATATTACTGAGGGGGGTGTTTAGCCAGTTCTGACAGAATCTGACCACAACAAGTGTTCAGAATGAACAACAGTGGGGTGCTGGTTTTGCCTCGGGGTCAGAAGCCCTCTTGCCCTATAGAAGAAGCTGTGTGGTGAAAGGCAGACTATGCAGGATTTCTCACTCCTGTGTTTACATACATAATACGTCTACACCCCATTCTCAACTCTGCCTCTTCGTTGCAGATGACCGAATGACATCTGCTTTAGTAGTCTCTTTCCACAAAGGCCATGTAGCTTGCTATTTACTTGTTTGTATTTAGTTAGCTAACTAGTTAGCAGCTAGTGGTTACGCTAGCCACTGCTGCTAACATCAGTGAATTAGTCTACTCTCGCCTTCCTGCACAATTCTGTAACACAAGCACACACACTCAAAAATGCATCAATTAATTTTTAATTAATTTCCTTCTGAAATCTTTTGGATTTCAGCATGAGCTCCCTGCCCAGGAGAGGAAATGCACTGGTGGATCTCCCAAAAATATGAGCAGTAACGTCAGTACTGTGCAGTAGGACCCAGCTATCATGGGCAGCCAGCTGACATACAAAACTGAATTTAGTTAGCTTATAACATGGCAGCTAATTAGTGTTACTCAATCCTGGCCAGCCACTTGCTTAATGGTTAGCCACAAAGGCACTTGTAAATCGCTTTGGATTAAAAGTGTCAGCCAAATGACTAAAATGTAAATGTAAATGTAAGGCTAATCTCGCGCAAACCCAGCTCACCACTATAGTAGCCTATCGTCCTCTCTTCCCCCCCCCCCTCCTTCTATTGGATCATTTGCGTGTATTTGTTGAGTGTATTGCTTTTCAGTTTTTAGAGTTTTTAGTATAGCAAACACAACTGAACAAGCAAGGTACGGGGCAGAAGTAAACAGAGGTTGGTTTTATTATATTTTCAAGGTGAAGATCCTTTAACACTTACAGCTCACATTTCGCCCCCACATTCAGCGGTAAGTGCTAGGCTAGGCCCGCCCCTGTAAAGCAACCTAGTGTTATGGACAGCGATTGGTTGTAACAGGAGCCGTTAAAAACACAGTTTCCCACACACAGTGAGAATGAAAACCATGCCCGTGCCCATCCTGAGGGTGATGACTCAGAGGTGAGACGGGACAAGGCCACGGGGAGAGAACAGAGGCAGACAACGGGGGAACCTTTGAGCTGAAGCTGCTTTAAAGGGCCAGTGATGTGCTGCTACCTGGCCTCTCCCTCCCACTGCAAGATGATTAGTTGCACATGAAGAGAGCGCTTATAAATAAAGCAATTAAAGCACGGCAGCCTGCCTGGGAGGAACCGACAGACTGACCATTACCATGACTTTATTATTGTTTATTTTCTATTCTTTATTATTTTATTAATTGCTTTTAAAGCTACGCATGACCTTACTCCTTCATATATTTCTGGGCTGCATTTCCCAAAGCCTTCTTAACGCTACGTCGTTCGTAAGTTATACCTTAAGGTCTACCTTAGGTTGGTCTGGACCACTCTTAGCTATACCTTATCGATGTTGCCAGCTCACTCCACTAGTGGCCACCATTGTTACGACCGCAAGCCTCTGAAATCAGCCGTTGCTCTTAGTTACATCTCAAGCAATATGTACACTAATAATTCCACAGTTGTAGTTGGCTAATAATATTACTAAAATACGTTAATGGGACTGTTTTCATGCAAATAAATACATTGTACATTACGAAGGATGCATGTTGCACATGTAGCATAATTGCCTTTTAAATGATATTTATAAAGTTACGTTTTCTCACTCTCTCTGTGGGCTGGAGCGATGTTTAACCATAGTTATTTTGTTTATTTAGCTAATTAAATAACAGAAGTTGGCACAAAATCCTGGGCACTCCTGATTTATAACATGTTGTTTGGCAGATATTTACCGTATAATGACGTGGTATGATTACACAGCAATTCGTCTCGTTAATTTAGCTATTGTTGGTGATGAAATGTTCCTATTATCCTAGACTTCATTTAGATGCTATTGTGAAATATATCACGCTCGCTGCAGATGAGACCGGGCAAGGGGAGCTTGTTAACTGGCCAAACTATGCAACAATGGAGACACTTAGACCTGGTGTTTTGGTTACTAATGTCACTGTAACACATAGTTTGTTACTTCCGCTCATAGTTTGCAGGAGCGCTGACTGTCTCAGTCGGGCAGTCTCCACTTGCACTTGCAAATGCTTTTAGAATTCATTTCGACAGTCCCAAGAGCCATGGACAAACACTGACCATACTGTCATGAAAACCCAAAATGAGAGTTATTCTGAATAAGGTGTATATATCATAAAATTGTGTTCCATCAACCCGAATAATATTAGCATATGTCTTAATCGGACATATTTAGAAAAGGCTTTATTTGGAGTGTTCAATCAGAAAATACTGTTTAGATGACCTGTATCTTATTCAAAAAATTGTCTCATTCGGAATAATATCGGATTATGACGCGCATATAAACGTCGTCAAAGTTGCAATTAGTAGCTGGCGCTGCACCGCCATCTAGTGCTAGTCACATGAATACACACGATCACCTTCGGTCCCACAATAAAAGAAAACACAGGACTGGATTATATTGCATTCTACATGTATATGTTCATATAGTAGTACATAGCTGTTCTTCAATAATAAAGTGTGTTATCATGGAAACAATGCCAAATTAATAATTGGTTATTAAAAGAGGGCTCAATTGGTGGTGGTGGCCATACCATATTGACACATTTGCAATAAATTAAAAAACAAGGCTGTCAACAAGGCATTACAACCTGGGAAGCTGATGTTCATGAATCTAGTGGAGGTTGTTGAAAACTATTTTCCATATATTTCATGTATTTTCTGAATTTGTGCTTGGTATTACGGTGGTTTTTTCCGTCCCATAATTCCAAATACAGAAAAAAACTGAAATGATTGCATGATTAACTGGGAGGCTGAACTTCAAGAATGTGGCTTGTTCAAAGGCAGAGACCTTTCGTTAGGTAGGCTACATTTCAAACTCAAACGCGATTTTAAAGACGGGCCAACTTCTGTAAGCTGTGTAGCCTAACCGCTCAAGGACCTACAGACCGAACAGTATCGAACATACAGACATTGGTATAGCACGGAAATTAACCTTTGGCGTAACTTCACGAGTCTTACTTCTTGGTTTGATATTTTCAGGAAAACTGCAGTGACAGCACAGCCACATACGGTTGATAAGCACAATGTCTGTGGGAGGTAGTCGTGACGTAACATGGACGTAGTGTTTGCCCATTACTACGATTTAGCCGTGACGTCGCTTACAGCAAAATAAGATTAGCGTTAACATTATCAAAGAAAAAATCATAGGCTACCTTTGACACAGATTTGCGTCAGAATGATCAAACGTGCAACCTTTGACACAGATTTGCGTCAGAATGATCAAACGTGCAACCTTTGACACAGATTTGCGTCAGAATGATCAAACGTGCAACCTTTGTCACAGATTTGCGTGAGAATGATCAAACGTGCAATTTAAGATTGAGGGCCAAGCAATAAATGTTGCAAAGAAAAATAGTGTAATAGGCTATTTAATAAGCATATTCTTTAGATAGCAATACATATATGTTTATTCTCAACACATTTGCTCTTGGTTGAACTCAAAACCCTAACTCTTAAATTATGATTTGTGGATAGACTACATTTGTTTGTGCATGATGAAAATAAATAGTCAATTTTCAATTCAATATTTTCAATTTTGCACAAGCAGTATTTTTTTATCTGTATTTTGTTGAGATATCTGCAGTATCTGCAGTACTATCTTCTGTTAATTATATCATTATTTCAAGCATTATAATTACAGTACTTCCTTGAACAAACCTTGCTTTCAAATAACAAAATAATTAGTGATTACAGGGTGGCCTGTAGCGTAGTGGTTAAGGTAAACGACTGGGACATGCAAGGTCGGTGGTTCTAATCCCGGTGTAGCCACAATAAGATCCCCACAGCTGTTGGGCCCCTGAGCAAGGCCCTTAACCCTGCATTGCTACAGGGGAGATTGTCTACAGCTTAGTCTAATCAACTGTATGTTGCTCTGGATACGAGTGTCTGCTAAATGCAATTAATGTAATGCAGTGATGCTTGGAGAATAATTCTCTGTCTGTATTTATAGTCCTTAAATTTGTGCTTCAAAACATACTGTTGATGGGCTGACACCAAAACATTGTACAGCTGTACAATAATTCAAACTCATCTAATTGCCACAGCCTGTGAGGGGGAGGGGGTGGGAGACCAAGAGCGACCGGAACAGGATCACAGAGTTACCCACGATAAGTAGGATAACCACTGATATAATCTAGGAGCCCCTCACAAATGTGTGGGGCCACTACAGGACGGGAAAAACCAAAAACTGGAAAGAAACTCCCATGCGAAATGCCAACTGAAACAAAATTGGTCGAACCGGGTATCGGCAGACTAAACCCTGATTTCCCAAAGAAACCGGCGAGTTAGAAAGAAATAAGCGAAAAAGGGAACCAAACTCCCCGGCGTTTCACCAACAGAAAATCGACCTGAGAAATAACGTAGGTCAGAGAAAAACAAGATTCTCAGGGCTCTTCCGGAGATGTGGAAGAAACCCCAGAGGCGCTCCTCTTAGTTAAAGAGACCTTAATACAGCCCACCAATACATCCCAACCCCAACCCCAACCCCCGCGTTGTGTTATTTCTTTAATGAGTAGACTGGACAATGACGTACTGCATCACTATTTATTGTAGTGCCATCTGCATAGAGTGTACAAATCACAAATAGCTCAATGCAGGGCTCTTTCAGGCTACCTTGCATCACATGCATACCCGCCAATATATTATCGAAATAGATTATCGCATCTTATTGAATCGCAGCTGCGCTAGCTATGGCGACACGCACACACTTGGCTCGCCCAATTAGAATGATACATAGCGGTCCTAAAAACATATTTACAGGGTTTCTACAATTGCCACATTAAAAATAAATACATATACAATATTTATATATAAAAGTAAGAAAAACCAAATGCATACCTGCATAGTGTAGAAATCACAAATGCGTGGATTAGCTCAGAGCAGGGCTCTTTCAGGCTACCTGCCAACGTGACAAGCCACGGCAAATCATTCTCATGCTTAACACAAAAATACTAATAAAGCCAATTATTTTAACAATTGCTTTTCATAATGAGTCATACCACGAGATTTGTAAGTAAACTTTCCCCAGCCATGAGGACTTAGACCAAAATGATATTGGTTAGGTAGTAAGACACTTAGTTTGTGTAGCGTTAACTTAGATCCAAATGTATACCAGCATTGAAAACAACATACTCATGGCTTATCTGGCTCATATTAACGTTATTAGCTTTTATGGATAAGCTGTACGTGCAGCTCACCTTGCATTACATGCATACCTGCCAGAAAAGAATGAAAAATGGAGGTAATTTGCTTACCCCCCGAAGAGACATGCCCCTTCCCCAATGGCCTCCAATCATCAATGCTTCAGTACATTTAAACAAATGTCACCATAAAAGAACAGATCAAACCAGATTGGCGATCATAGAAACAGACCCAGAGAAAATAAATGATACCAGAAAAGCTATGCATAGAAACCTAGTGAAACATATATGACCATATTATTCCTTTGCTTGTCTGTGTCTGTTCACCACGTGGTGCTGAGGCCCTCCTCAGCCCAGTACTACACTATGCTACTACAGTGTGCTTTTATGTTGTGTGTTTGCAGGCCTGTGAATTTTGTTCAGACCCTTTTTGATGTGTTCCAGTCTCCTGAGATAGGGGGTGTTCCTAAAAATGAGTCTCTCAGGGGAGCCAGAGACCAAAGAGAGACCCCTCAACATGGACAGAAAGAGGTATAAAGGCAAAAATCTAATATTTAATGAAGTCTGAGTTTGAATTGTAGTAAGATGATTAGTTTAACCATGTTACGTTCACAGGATCCATCTGGAGAGGGCTGGGTCACCTGTACCAAGCTGTCAATCTATGAAGAGTGATACTTCAATGGATCCTCCAATCTACTTCAGAGGAGAGTTGAAACGGGATCAAAGGTAATTGAATATAGACAGTATTGAATTATACACTCAGCAAGCACTTTAGGTATTTATAAGACTTATTTTTAGACTTATTAAGTCTTTTGCTGCAATAGCCTAACTACTTAGAGGTTTGATGCGTCGTGTGTTCAGTGATGCTCTTCTGCATACCACTGTTGTAATGTGTGTAATTATTTGCATTACTGTCACCATCCTGTCAGCTTTGACCAGTCTGGCCCTTCTCCTCTGACATCTCTCATTAACAAGGTGTCTGCAGAACTGCTGCTCACTGGATGGTTTTGCTTTTTGCACCATTTCTGCAAACTCTAGAGACCTTTGTGTGTTAAAAAGCCCAGTAGCACTCTGTTTGGCACCAACAATCATTCTACGGTCAAAATCACAATTTTCCCCCCATTCTGATGGTTGATGGGAACATTAACTGAAGCTCCTAACTCGTATCTGCATGATTTTATGCAATGCACTGCAGGTGTATTCCTAATAAAGTGAGTGTAGTTAAATATCACTTGGTAAATGTAATGTGCGATGGGTTCATTATAGTATGTGCAGATGTGCTGTGAGTTTAACTGGAAGCTGTGTCGCCATATACTGTGAGGTAGAGCTGCCATAAAAGGAGTTTTCGTCCTTTAAAAGTCTTGATTGTTTGTTCACAGTATACAGGAAGAAAGAGCAGGTTCGCCTGTACCAAGCTGTCAATCAATGAGGAGAGAAGAGTCAATGCCTCAGCCATTTAACTTCAAAGGAGAGTTCCCACGTGATTCAAGGAAAATAAACAGGTTAATATTGACATTTCACTATTTACCCAAATTTATCTGGAAACATTCAGGTATAGGTGTGATTATTATGTCACATTAAGGTGTATGTGGGTGTATGATGTTATATACACCTGTTGGTTGTTGTGGTGGTATGGTAAATGGTTGGCATTTATGTAGCGCCTTTATCCAAAGCGCTGTACAATAGATGCTTCTCATTCACCCATTCATACACACGCTGACACGCTGACACGCTGACACGCTGACACGCTGACACGCTGACGGCAATTGGCTGCCATGCAAGGCACCGACCAGCTTGTCAGGAGCATTTGGGGGTTAGGTGTCTTGCTCAGGGACACTTCGACACAGCCCGGGCAGGGGATCGAACCGGCAACCCTCCGACTGCCAGACGACTGCTTACTGCCTGAGCCATGCCGCCCACATTATATATGCATTATATAGGCGTAGGTGGGTGCATTATATCATATTCAGGTATATGTGGGATTATTAAGTCACATTCAGGTGTAGGTTTTATGTATTATATCACATTCAGGTGTAGGTTTTATATATTACATCACATTCAGGTATAGGTGGGGTGGACCATGTTGGCTCAGGGCTGCTTAGATGCTCTTTTTCTTGTTGAGCACCTGCAGGTACAAGTGACCCTGGATCCATTCCCTGCAGTAACAGAGTTAAACTAGACTGTACTTTTCAGCTCAATGTGTTTTAACAGACACACAGTTCTAATTGCTCAAGATGACTGACTTATTCATTTTAACATAATTAATAATAATTCTTCAAACAGTATGGCTTATCATTGTAGTACTAAACAGCATTTGAAATATAGTATAAGATATATAGTAACATTTAGGAAAGGGTATTTTTGCACATGATTCTGAAAGTATTTAAATCAAACTTCATCATTCCTGATTTTCAATAAGGGCATTTTGATCAAACTTCAACACAATGCATCAGCCATTTAACTTCAAAAGAGAGTTTACAAGTGACTCAAGGTAATTAAATGGATTCATATTGAGATTTCACTTGTTAATTGTACCAAAATCTATCTGGAAATTTCCAGGAGCAGGTGGTTTGCTCCATGCCACCTTCATGTGTACGTGGGTATAATTGGAGCATTCAGGTGTAGGTTTTATGTACTTTTATGTCATAATCAGGTGTAGCTGGGACCATGTTGGCTCAGGAGATGCTCTTTTTCTTGTTGAGCTCCTGCAGGCATAAGTGACCCTGGATCCATTCCCTGCAGTAACAGAGTTAAACTGCCCCTCTCTCTACCCCTCACTCTGCCCCTATATTCCTGCTGTGCACACAGTCCAAACTGGCGCAGCTTCTTATTTCACACGGGCTCATGGATGAGGAGCAAACTGCAGCCATATTGCCCACATGTGTTTCAAAATCAGCCGTGTTTCCTATAAACAAACTTTATACGTGGTTTCAGGAAAGATTTTGAAAAACAGATCCACAGTTCAGAATGATTTGGGCTGGTCACAGTTAGAGGAGAGACTAGTACCCTAAACAAAGTCATTTTGAACCAGAACATGTTGTGGCCCACAGTTCAGAAAACTTAAAACAGGAAATGCAAAATAACGACAAATGCAGGAGAGAGAACTGAAATTCAGTGAGAGGATCTGACATGTTTGTACAGGCTTCATGGAGTTCGTATTAAAGCTACAGTAATACCTCACATGTGGAACAGAATCAGAAATGTAATACAGTCACACAAAAATGAATATTTTCTATTCTATATATAGTTTAAGATCTATATAGCGTTACACAAAGGTGGGGTACACCTGAGCAACTGTCAGAGCAGGAAGTGCATCAGTCACTGCAGACCAAGCTGATGGGAGTCAGAGGATGAGTTCAACTGGAAGCTCGGTCTCTATGTTTTGTATACATGATCCGTCTAGAGAGGGCTGGGTCACATGTTCCCAGCTGTCTGTCTCTGAAGAGTGAAAGCTCAATGGATCCTCCAATCTACTTCAGAGTAGAGTTGAAAGGTGATCAAAGGTAATTTAACATGTCCATATTGACACTACTGTTGAATTATAGTTCAATATAACTTGGTAAATGTAATGTGCGGTGGGTTTATTACGGTATGTACAGATGCTGTGAGTTAGAGCTGCAGTCAGAGGGTGAGTTTAACTGGAAGCTCTGTCTCCATGTGCTGTGAGTTAGAGCTGCACTCAGAGGGTGAGTTTAACTGGAAGCTCTGTCTCCATGTGCTGTGAGTTAGAGCTGCACTCAGAGGGTGAGTTTAACTGGAAGCTCTGTCTCCATGTGCTGTGAGTTAGAGCTGCAGTCAGAGGGTGAGTTTAACTGGAAGCTCTGTCTCCATGTGCTGTGAGTTATAGCTGCACTCAGAGGGTGAGTTTAACTGGAAGCTCTGTCTCCATGTGCTGTGAGTTAGAGCTGCAGTCAGAGGGTGAGTTTAACTGGAAGCTCTGTCTCCATGTGCTGTGAGTCATAGCTGCAGTCAGAGGGTGAGTTTAACTGGAAGCTCTGTCTCCATGTTTTGTTCACAGGATCCAGCAGACAGCTGTGTCTAACTCTTTAGAACAGAATAATTCAGACAAATTGCTTTTCGCAAGACAGGTATGAGATCTGTGTTTTGAATAAAATTAAAAAAACGTTTTCTTTTTAAATATTTCTTGAATATACAGTGGGCTCCTGAACTGTCAGCACCGCTTACTGGCAATGCACAAAAAACACATTAAAAAAATAAACCATGTAATTAGTGAGATGAACTCAATGCAAAAAAATATTGTACTTTATCAATATTTCAATGGAAGCAAAAAAATATTATATTATTTTGATAAAAAATAGATTTCACCAAAATCAAGGTTTTATAATTATTGGCACCCCTTGTTTAGTACTTGGTGCATCCACACTGTATAGACAAGGTTTACCCCTTAAGTATCGCCCCTTTCCTTAACACAAACTAGAAAATACAATGGTTACTTAACCTTTTTAACCTTTTGACTACGGGCATAATGCTGGTCTCTTCTGAAAGGTAACCCTTCGTGGTTAGCTGTGGAATTTATCAGTAGATTAGCTTTGATTTGGTATTGCTTGTGAGCAATTGTAGGCCATTTAAATAGGCGTGTCAGAGCGACGCTAGCGTATATTAGACTGGTGAAAGTTGTCCTTAGTCAGTAAGTGCATCATTCTGACCAGGTGTTTAGTATCGCTGCGGGTTTTCCTCTTGACGCGGTAACGTTGATTTTTTTAAATTGCTCATTTGAACAGCAAGGGTTAGGGCTTGAGCCAGGTTGTTTGTCTATTACCTGTTAATCACTTCTACTGGTTGCATACCTGTAGAGTGATTGAACATTCGTCTTAAGTAACTTAAATAGCTGTGGAATTTATCAGTAGATTAGCTTTGATTTGGTATTGCTTGTGAGCAATTGTAGGCCATTTAAATAGGCGTGTCAGAGCGACGCTAGCGTATATTAGACTGGCGAAAGTTGTCCTTAGTCAGTAAGTGCATCATTCTGACCAGGTGTTTAGTATCGCTGCGGGTTTTCCTCTTGACGCGGTAACGTTGATTTTTTTTAAATTGCTCATTTGAACAGCAAGGGTTAGGGCTTGAGCCAGGTTGTTTGTCTATTACCTGTTAATCACTTCCACTGGTTGCATACCTGTAGAGTGATTGAACATTCGTCTTAAGTAACTTAAATAGCTGTGGAATTTATCAGTAGATTAGCTTTGATTTGGTATTGCTTGTGAGCAATTGTAGGCCATTTAAATAGGCGTGTCAGAGCGTCCCCGTTTGTGATGCTATGTTTCACCCCATCCCAGTCTGCTCTCTCCCTCGAAGACCCCCCCTGCGACGTGGGCCTCCACGGCGTCGGAACCCCTCAAACCTCAGCTATCCCCCGCTGACCCCCTGTGAGGACTTTGCTGTCACAGGGGGACTGTGGAACTGCCAGTCTGCCACTCGGAAGGCTGACTTCATCCCTGCGTATGCCTCCCTCCAGTCCCTACAATTCCTTGCCCTAACTGAGACCTGGATCACACCTGACAACACCGCCACTCCCGCTGCCCTCTCATCCTCCTTCTCCTTCTCGCACACTCCCCGGCCTTCCGGCCGTGGCGGTGGTACTGGTCTTTTAATTTCCCCCTCGTGGAAATTTTCTGTTCTCCCCCTCTCTGACCTGTCCATATCCACTTTTGAATTCCATTCTGTTGCAGTATCCTACCCTACTAAGCTTTTCATTGCAGTTATCTACCGTCCTCCAGGGCCCCTGGGAAACTTCCTTGATGAGCTAGACACCCTTCTCAGCTCCTTCCCTGAGGATGGCACCCCACTGATTCTCCTTGGAGACTTCAACATCCACCTAGAAGCCTCCCAGTCTGCTGCCTTCCTACCGCTAATCCACTCCTTCGGCCTCTCCCTGCAACACTCTCCTCCAACCCACAAGGCGGGCAATGTCCTAGACCTTGTCTTTGTAAGGAACTGCTCATGCTCCGATTTCACGGTTACCCCTCTGCATACATCTGATCACCACTTCATCTCATTCTCCCTCCCTCTTCCTCCCCATCCTCCTCCCCCTCCTCCCACCCACACTTCCTCAGCCCGCCGTAACCTCCGCTCCCTCTCACCCTCTTCCTTTGCCAGCACCGTCACCGCCTCACTCCCCCCTCTCGAATCCTTCTCCAAACTCCCCGCTGACTCTGCATCTGCCACCCTCCTTTCATCTCTCTCCTCCGCCTTTGACTCTCTCTGTCCCCCTGTCTCAAAGCCACCTCGCACATCCCCTCCCAGTCCTTGGATATCTGACACCCTCCGTACCTCCAGGGCCAGCCTCCGCGCAGCGGAGAGGAAGTGGGGGAAATCCAGAGACGCTTCAGACCTCATGACTTACCAGTCTCTCCTGGCGGCATTCTCTTCCGATGTCACTGCCGCCAAAGCAAAATACTATCAAACGCAAATTCAGAACTCTGCTTCTAACCCCCGGAAACTTTTCTCCATTTTCTCCTCTCTCCTCAACGCACCGCCTCCTCCTCCTCAGTCCTCCTTCGCTGCTGATGACTTTGCTGATTTCTTCGATGAGAAGGTCGCAGTCATCCGCAGATCCATTACAACCGCCGCCCCCCTCACTGTGCCCTTCCCCCCCTCTAGGCCCATCCCTTCCTTTTCCACTTTCTCCCCCCTTACGGACTCTGATGTTTCTCAACTCCTGCTCTGCCACCGCCCTACAACCTGTGCCCTTGACCCTATCCCCTCTTCTCTTCTCCAAACTATCACACCTGACATTCTCCCATTTGTCACCTCCCTTGTCAACTCCTCCCTGTCTTCCGGCTGTTTTCCGGCATCCTCCAAGAGGGCCCACATCACTCCGCTGCTAAAAAAGCCTACCCTGGATCCCTCCATCATCCAGAACTACCGCCCGGTATCTCTTCTTCCTTTCCTTTCTAAAACTATAGAACGAGCCGCTTCTACTCAACTTTCTTCCTTCTTTTCTAACAACAACCTGCTAGACCCCCATCAGTCTGGCTTCAGATCGGGCCACTCGACAGAGACGGCGCTCCTCTCTGTCAGTGAGTCACTCCATGCCGCACGAGCAGCCTCCCTCTCCTCTGTCCTCATTCTTCTAGATCTCTCCGCTGCCTTCGACACTGTGGATCACTCCATCCTCCTGTCTGCCCTGTCAGCAACGGGCATCTGTGGCACAGCCCTGGACTGGATTGAGTCCTACCTCTCTGGTCGCTCCTTCCAGGTTGCCTGGGCTGGTTCGGTATCGACACCTCGGCCCCTCGCCACAGGAGTTCCCCAGGGCTCAGTCCTTGGCCCGCTTCTTTTTTCTCTCTACACTCGCTCCCTTGGCCCTGTGATCACTGCACATGGGCTATCCTACCACTGCTATGCGGACGATACCCAACTCTTCGTCTCGTTCCCGCCGTCTGATACGCAGGTTTCAGCCCGTATCTCTGCTTGCCTGAGGGACATCCAGAGCTGGATGGACAACCACCATCTAAAGCTCAACCCAGGTAAAACTGAAATGATATTCATCCCTGCTAATACCTCTCCCCATCTGGATCTCTCCATTTCCCTCGGGGATACCACACTCACGCCGTCACCCAGTGCAAGGAACCTCGGCGTGGTGATGGACAGCAGACTGTCCCTTTCCGAGAACATTGCGGCGGTGACCCGGTCTTGCAGGTTCTTCCTATACAACATACGGAGAATCCGCCCCTTTCTCACCCCCTACTCGACCCAGCTCCTGGTCCAAGCGATGGTTCTGTCCCGCCTGGACTACTGCAATTCCCTCTTGGCTGGCCTCCCAGCGTCCGCCATCAGACCCCTCCAACTCATCCAGAATGCAGCAGCTCGTCTGGTCTTCAACCTTCCCAAATACTCACATGTCACCCCCCTGCTTACTTCCCTCCACTGGCTGCCTGTCATGGCTCGCATCAAATTCAAAACATTGGTGCTAGCCTTCCAAGCAGTTAAGGGGTCTTCCCCAGCTTATCTGCAAAAAATCATCAGACCCTACACCCCTGCCAGACCTCTTCGTTCAGCCTCCACAGGCCGCTTGGCACCTCCCCCTCTCAGAACCTCCACCTCACGCTCACGACTACTGTCTGTTCTGGCTCCACGGTGGTGGAACGAACTCCCTGTTGAGGTCAGAACTATAGAATCTCTCCCCACCTTCAAGCGCAAGCTGAAGACACACCTCTTCAAACAGCACCTCTCCCCATCCCTCCCTACCTCCCTGTGAACCTTAATTGTTGTCTCTGTGACTTGTGTATCGGTATTTTAGTTGGCTAGGTAAGCAGTGTTTGGATAGTTAACTTTGGTGACTTTTGCTCTGTTTGTTTGTTTGTTTGTTCAAAAAAAAAAAAAAAATGGCCCTTGTCCTTATCTTTGTTGTACAGGTAGCAGTTGAAATTGTACTTACCTCTAGGGTCTTTCAGCGAACTTATCCCTGGTTATGGGTATGCACTTTGTTGTACGTCGCTCTGGATAAGAGCGTCTGCCAAATGCCAATAATGTAATGTAATGTAATGTGGTTTGTTTGCTAATACTCAATATTATTAAAACAAAGCTTCAACACAGTGGAAGTGGATGATATTTTCTCACTGGAACATTTTTTTAGTGTTTGAGTGGATACAGATTATTGTGGCTTTGCCTGGTGTGCTTAGAAACACAGTGGAGCAACAGTCACAACACTGGACAATTCCCTTATCAAATCTGATGACAATATCACCACAAATGTGCATCCCGCATAGTTTCTTTATAAGCATGTCTATGCAGTTCTTTAAAACTCCAGAGGTGCAACATAGGGGCGGCATGGATGGTGCAGTGGGTAGCACTGCCGCCTCACAGCAAGGAGGTCCTGGGTTTGGATCCTAGTCGGCCGGAGCCTCTGTGTGTGGAGTTTGCATGTTCTCCCCGTGTCTGCGTGGGTTTCCTCCGGGTACTCCGGTTTCCTCCCACAGTCCAAAGACATGCAGGTTAGGCTGATTGGAGAGTCTAAATTGCCCATAGGTGTGAGTGAATGGTGTGTGTGCCCTGCGATGGACTGGCGACCTGTCCAGGGTGTATTCCTGCCTTTCACCCAATGTATGCGGGGATAGGCTCCAGCCCCCCTGCGACCCTGTTCAGGATAAGCGGATTAAGATAATGGATGGATGGATGGATGGAGGTGCGAAATTCGGTATCTTCTTACTGAAATAAACGAAATGCCTTTCACCCTCCCCCTACCTCTCCCTCTCAACCTCCCTTACCTTGTGCTCTCGTCAGACAGCAAAAGGTCGAGAAGGTTGTAAAAAAATAACTACAATAATCACACACAGCATACTAACACAATCAGTGAGCACATTATTAGGTATTAATTTAGTCTGCCGGTGTAGCCTATCCCCTTAAGAGGTTTGATACGATGTGTGTTCAGAGATGCTATTCTGCATGCCACTGTTGTAATGTGTGGTCATTTGTGTTACTGTCACCTTCCTGTGAGCTTTGACCAATCTGGCCTTTCTCCACTGACCTCTCTCATTAGCAGAACTGCTGCTCAGTTGATGTTTTTTGCACCATTCTGTGCTAACTCTAGTGACTGTTGTGCGTGCAAATCCCAGGAGCCAAAGTCACTTAGATCACATTTCTTCCCCATTCTGACATTCAGCCTGAAAAACAACTGAACCTCCTGACCATGTATGCATGCATTTAGTTGCTGCCATATGATTGGTAGATTAAATATTTGTATTAACAAGCTGGTATGCACCTTGCCAGAGGTGGCTACACCCTGTATGTTATGTTTCTAGTTCTGTCTGTTAGTTTATTAGTTTATTTCTTGTATTTATCATTTTTAAATACCATATCTGGTTTTCTGTTTACCATCCATTACTGTTTATTACATTTCATCATCCCCTGTTACTACTAATTTAGATATTGTACAGTACTAATCATATTAATACACATACTGTCTGCCTAACTAATAAACTAACAGTCACTTATTTTGGGTATTTAGATTTAGACACGTATGCAATGATACTAACAATGATATCCCCTTTCTAGTTTGCTCTGTAACTCCGCCTCTCTGTTCTATCACTGATTACTTGCTTCGTTTCAGCTGTGGAATAACTCTGTGCAAATGTCTACTCCCTAATCCAGAGCCGTCTGTATTATGTGTGAGTCTATGTGCATCCAGTCCGCGTTTTCGTTTCCCCCTTGTTATTGTATCATTACCCTATTATGTTCTCCACCTGTTGTCCATTTGTTTAGCCCACCTCACTCCCATGCCCAGCCTAGTTTGTAAACTAGTTTGTATTTAAACCCCTGTCTCTGCATTGTTCCTTGTCAGAATCAATATCCAGTTGCCGATTCGTAGTAAGCCTGTATAGTTGAGAGTCAAGAACAACACCCTTTGCCATTGACACCGAGTTTGCCTTATCCTTCTGTTTTGTTTGCTTGTTTGCTTATTTGGTTTTTAACTTTTTCCTTTCGCCTTCTTCGACTCAGTTTTTTCCTAGCCCTTTTATACTTCAGCCTGTGACCCTCTGATTTTGACCTCTGTTTTGTTTTTTTGACCATTCTTTTGCAACTCGATTCTGACATTGTTTGAACTCTGTTTACCTGGCTTGATTCTGGACTGATTAAAGACAACGTTTTTGGATACTCCCTGGTCCGCATCTGGGTCCTCTGAACGGTACATCACACTGTACTAGACCAGGACAATAATTGATAATAATTATGAAGCCTCCATTGTGGTGAGATCTGTTTTTTCCTATTATGTTTTTACACAAAATAGTTGCAGATCATTTCATATTACATATTATAAAACACGAAGCTAAATAAACACAAAATACATTTTTAAAATACTATTTAATTTCTTAAATGAAAAAAGGTACCAAACACCAAAATCTTGCACCACCTTTAGTAGCAATAACTGCAATAATAACTTTGTATAATTTTATTTAGTCTTTCACATCACTGTAGAGGTATTTTAGCCCACTGTTCTTTGCAGAACTGCTTTCATTCACACACATTCATAGGTTTGGTATACCATGATCAAAGAAAAGCCTGACAAAGGGCAAAGTGTGTCCAAACGTTTGCCTGGTACTGTATATCAGTCTGGGAAGGGTTACAAAGCCATTTCTAAGGCTCTGGGACACATATGAACATAAGTGAGAGCCATTATCTCCAAATGGAGAACAATTGGAGCAGTGCTAAGGGGGAAGCTGGCATGCCACATTTTTCTCCAAGGTCACAGTGACAACTAATCCTCAGGGTTCATGACTCTAAAATAAGAAAGACTGGGAAAAGAAGAGATTTGTGAAAGAATAGCAAGGTGGAAACCACTACTGTCAGCGAAACATAAATTACCATCTCACAATTGCAAAAGAAAAACACCTGGATGATTCCCAAGCCTTTTGGGATAATGTTCCATGGACAGATGAGTCATGTAGGACTTTTTAAAGGGTACGGGTCCCATTGTCTGGCATAAACCAACTACAGCATTTCACAGAACATCACACCAAAACTCAAACTTGGTGATGCTAGTGTGATGCCCTATGGATGCTTTGCTGCCTCAGGACCTGGACAACTTGTCAAGGAAGCATGAAATCTGCTGCTGCTTCTGTCCAGCTGAACCTGAAGTGTAATTGGGTTGTGTATCAAGACAGTAATCCAAAACAATCCAAAACAACAGCATGTCCACATCTAATTGACTGAAAATAACCAAAATGAAAGTTTTAGAGTTCTCTAGTTGCTTGCCTCATCCTGAAGTTGAATAGAGATGCTGTTGTAGAACCTGAAAACTGACCAATTTGTCATTATTATATCAGAAGTGTGGGTTAAAATTCCTCCACAGTGATGAGAGACTGAGAGGAAGTGTTTGGGAGTGTTTGGATGCAATTATTGCTGCTATTTTTATTAATATATAATATATAATATAATATTTTTTATTTAGAGTGGCTAAATTATTTTAATATGCAAATTAGATATTATAATTATTCATATCATATAAAAATGCAATAGGATTCAACATTAAAATGGGTGATATTTAATTCCGGTAATGCTAATTAATTAATGCTGAATATAAATTTTATTAATTTTTTATGAATATAAATTCCATAAAACACGTTTGGGGCATGGTGTGGCCTATTATGTCTACGAAACAACAAACTATAATGGTTGAAGTTCAAGATGCATGACATAAGGCTGATGCGCTTAATTTGTTTACGAGTTTGGTATTTTGCTTTGTGTTTAATGTCAGAGGTTGACGTGAACTGTTTTTCCCAGTCGGAAGGAGCTAATTTGTTCATTCTGATATGACGTGAACGCAGCATTAGGCTTCATTGCTATGGCTTTACATTACATTTACGGCTTTATAAGAAGATTTGAAGCATGGCTACATAATCACTTTGTTTGAGGCTTGTGACACCTCCTTCTGGCTCTCTGCAAGGACAGGGAAAAAGCTATATAATAAAATAGCTATAGGCTATTGCTGTCACCCACCGGTGGGATTCCAGAAAACGACATCTCCTGTGATTTGCCAATGTGTTCCTGCAGCCAAATGTGTACTCCCTCAGTGAAGCCTGGAAGCTTGTTGAAGTAGTAAACTAATTGCGATGGGTTTAGCAAACTAGCTAGCTCAGTAACATAAATACAGATACATTACATTATTACATTGACCAAACCCCTTAACTAGCCAAACACTGCTTACCTAGCCAAACTAAAAATGCTGATACACAAAAAAGTAAATCATAGAAAGACAACAATTAAGGTTCACAGGGAGATAGGGAGGGATGGGGAGAGGTGCTGCTTGAAGAGGTGCGTCTTCAGTTTGCGCTTGAAGGTGGGAAGAGATTCTACAGTTCTGACCTCAACGGGGAGTTCGTTCCACCACCGTGGAGCCAGAACAGACAGTAGTCGTGAGCGTAAGGTGGAAGTTCGGAGAGGGGGAGGTGCCAAGCAGCCTGTGGAAGCTGAACAAAGAGGTCTGGCAGGGGTGTAGGGTCTGATTTTGTCTTTTTTGTAGGTAAGCTGTGGAACTGCTTAACTGCTTGGAAGGCTAGCACCAATGTTTTGAATTTGATGCAAGCCATTACAGGCAGCCAGTGGAGGGAAGTAAGCAGGGGGGTGACGTGAGTACTTGGGAAGGTTGAGGACCAGACAAGCTGCTGCATTCTGGATAAGTTGGAGGGGTCTGATGGCGGACGCTGGGAGGCCAGCCAAGAGGGAATTGCAGTAGTCCAGGCGGGACAGAACCATCGCTTGGACCAGGAGCTGGGTAGGGGGTGAGAAAGGGGCGGATTCTCTGTATGTTGTATTGGAAGAACCTGCATGACCGGGTCACCGCTGCAATGTTCTCGGAGAGGGACAGTCTGCTGTCCATCACCACGCCGAGGTTCCTTGCACTGGGTGATGGCGTAAGTGTGGTATCCCCTAGGGAAATGGAGAGATCCAGATGGGGAGAGGTAATGGCAGGGATGAATATCATTTCACTCTTACCTGGGTTGAGCTTTAGATGGTGGTTGTCCATCCAGCTCTGGATGTCCCTCAGGCAAGCAGAGATACAGGCTGAAATCTGTGTATTAGATGGTGGGAATGAGATGAAGAGTTGGGTATCGTCCGCATAGCAGTGGCAGGATAGACCATGTGCAGTGAAGGAACGAGTGTAAAGAGAAAAAAGAAGCGGGCCTAGGACTGAGCCCTGGGGAACTCCTGTGGCAAGGGGCCGAGGTGTCGATACCGTACCAGCCCAGGCAACCTGGAAGGAGCGACCAGAGAGGTAGGACTCAATCCAGTCCAGTGCTGTGCCACAGATGCCCGTTGCTGACAGGGTGGACAGGAGGATGGAGTGATCCAAAGTGTCGAAGGCAGCAGAGAGATCTAGAAGAATGAGGACAGAGGAGAGGGAGGCTGCTCGTGCGGGATGGAGTGATTCACTGACGGAGAGGAGTGCGGTCTCTGTCGAGTGGCCAGATCTGAAGCCAGACTGATGGTGGTCTAGCAGGTCGTTGTTAGAAAAGAAAGATACATTTAATAAAAATTAATTCAAGAAAAGCTGCTAGTGAAGTAATAATATGTACACATAATCTATGGTTTGCGGAACTGAAACTGCTGCCCTGCAGGCTTCACTGTGGTGAAAAAGTGCCAAATGTGAAACCATTTTATTTTTACCTGTTGCATAGTGCGTGTTACTAGAGAAAGAGGCTACAACAGCTAGCCTATATTGCCATGCTTTAGTCTTCCATAGCTCTGACAATTCACTGCTTACACAACAGAAATAAAATACACCGATCAGCCAACCACCTGCTTTAACCAGTTTTTTTTTTAAGATTAAAAATGCTTTAAACTGTATAAACTTGTCTATGAACACTTGATATTTAATTATATGACTTCATATTTTGTTATATAAGCAGATAATCATACAGTCTCTCTTAACAGATGATCCAGGACCTGTAGAATTCTTCATATTTAACAAGAAATAAAGACTACCCGCTATATTTCAAAATCTAATCCTACATCAGTTTCACCCTTCTTCCCTCCGTTGGAATTACATGGTATTGCAGATGGTGAAATTTATGGCAGAATAGATCGCATGCATTTTTAAATATGGTGGGTCTTTATTTCTTTTAACTATGAAACATTCTACAGGTCCTGGAGCACTTGTTAAGATAGATGTGATTATGAACACCAGTACGTACCAAGATACTTAAATAACAAATGAATGCACTATTAAGTGTTTATAGACAAGTTTATACAGTTTAAAGCATTTTTAATCGTGAAAAAACTGGTTTCAGCTAGTGGTTTTAATGTTATGGCTGATCGGTGTATGTTTTTGCCTTGTGGTATTATCAACAGAACTTAAATCTCAGCTTTCTTTTTTTGACCGACATTCCATATATGGCTTTTTAGGTTTTTATGCTAATGTCAAATTGTGTGCACGCGCCTTTGATTTACGATTACTTGGTATTTATCACCATATACATGTGGATATGAAAAAAAGCTGTGTCTACGCGTTTTTCATAAATCTGGCGAAAACTGTTAGTTGTTGTTTATGTTCATACTGTATGTTTATTTCAGCCTCTCCTGCACACTCTGATGAAGCTGAAGAAGAATGAAAAGTTGAAACTGTTTCTGAGCCATCTGAGTCAGGACTGCCCAGAATGTTTTAAGAGTATGTCTGAAGATCCTACTGTCCTGGATAAGTTCATGATGATGAAGAAATTGTTCAAGAGTCATCAAAGCCATGACTACCCAGAATGCACTGGGGGAGAGCAGGAGGATCCTGAGGCCCTGTCCATAGTTGAGAAGATGCTGGAGACCTGTGGCAGTGAGAGGTCTCTGAAGATCACACTCCACATCCTGAGGAACATGAAGCAGAAGGATCTCACTGAGTCAACAGAGAGAGGTAAGCAGCACAGTAAGATTTTTCTCTCACTGCTACTGTGTGTTCATTAGAGTCCTGAAATTACTTTACCTTTCGAATCTTACAGAGATCAATGTTTTTATTTCTACCATTCACAATTTATGGTGTTTTACACTGACAGTCATATACATTGAACATACATTCATGAAACATATACAACCTGTGCATAACAGCATTTAAATATAGCAGCAACCAGAATTCCTATAAACCCTTCATTGCTATAAGTGTGTGTTGAATAGCCTCCCCCGTTAGATGATATAATATACTCCGTGAGCACTTTATCATCTATTTATTAGACTTATTTTTCAGACTTATTAAGTCTTCCTGCTGCTGTTGCCTATCCACTTTGGAGTTTCTAAGAAACTCAAGCCACTCTGTCTGGCATCAACAATCATTCTACGGTCAAAGTCACTTAGATCACATTTTTTCCCCCATTCTGAAGGTTAATGTGAACATTAACTGAAGCTCCTGACCCATATCTGCATGATTTTATGCATTGCACTGCTGCCAGATAGTTGGCTGATTAGATAATTGCATTGTTTAATATGCTCATTTGAATGGGATGATGGTTCGATGTGAATATACAATGAAATAGCAAATGAACATCATTATTTGTGAGATGACAATTATCACACAGAACAAATGTTCTTGCAACTTAGTCCTGTATTAAAAATATGAGCTGCCTGATACTAGAAAGGTAGTGAAGCCACATGTTGCAAAATGATTTTCTTGAAAGAACTGATTTAAAATTAAAACACAATTTAAAACAAGCACCGTTGCTGACAAAGGCTACTATCGCATCATGAGGTTCCTTGATTGGTACCCCTTTCAAAAACCAAAGCAAAGCCATGTCCATCCTTGGTAATTCCCAGGTTGAGAGCAGGGTCACGGTCCTGGGACTAATACCCCGGGTTGACCCTTTCAACCCTTTCACACCAAAAGCAAACATGGGACATTCACAGCTTGTTGCTTCTGTGTGAAAGGGGTATTAGAGGTGCGTACATCTGAGAGGTGTGCAAAACATTGTGAAAACACAAGTATTATTAATTGACTGTTTCTGATCTTTAAAATTTAAGTGATTCTCCTAAACCTCTCTTCAGGTGAATTGATAAAAAGAGCCCAGCCAGCACTGAAAACTCATCTGAAGAAGAAGTTTGAATGCATCTTTGAAGGTTTAGCAAAGCAGGGCCACCCAACCCTCCTCAATGAGATCTATACAGAGCTCTACATCACACTGGGGGCGAGTGGGTGGGTTAATAATGAACACGAGGTCAGACAGATTGAGATAGCATCCAAGAGACAGACCACTCAGGAGACTCCAATCCTCTGCAATGATATGTTTAAGCCTTTACCTGGCCAGGAGAAACCCATCAGAATTGTACTTACAAAGGGCATTGCTGGCATTGGGAAAACTGTCTCTGTGCAGAAGTTCATTCTGGACTGGGCAGAAGGAAAAGCCAATCGTGACATTGATTTCATCTTCACTTTTCCTTTCCGAGATCTGAATCTGGAGAAGGAAAGATCATTCAGTCTGATGGAACTTCTACAGCACTACTTCCCACAACTGAAAGAGATCAAAAGTGTTGAAGGTGATGATGTCAAAGTTGTGTTTATATTTGATGGTCTGGATGAGTGTCAGCTACCTCTAGATTTCCAGAACAATGAGATCTGCTGTGATATAACAGAGTCATCATCAGTGGATGTGCTGCTGACCAACCTCATTCTGGGGAACCTACTTCCCTCTCCTCTCCTCTGGATCACCTCCCGACCAGCAGCAGCCAATCAGGTCCCTCCAAAGTGCATCCACCAGGTGACAGAGGTGCGAGGGTTCAATGACCCACAGAAAGAGGAGTACTTCAGAAAGAGAATCAGAGATCAGAACCAGGCTAGCAGAATTATCTTGCACATAAAGTCATCCAGGAGTCTCTACATCATGTGCCACATACCAGTCTTCTGCTGGATTTCTGCTATTGTTCTGGAGACAATGTTGGATAAAGTAGAGTCTGGAGATTTGCCCAAAACTCTGACTGAAATGTATACACACTTCCTGCTCATTCAGACTAATGTGAAGAATCAGAATTACTGTGGTGCCTATGAGACAAACCCAAAGAATTTGGTGCCAGATACAGAAATCATCCTGAAACTGGGGCAGCTGGCTTTTCTACAGCTGCAAAAGGGCAATCTGATATTCTATGAAGAGGACCTGAGAGAGAGTTGCATTGATGTCAGTGAAGCTTCAGTGTACTCTGGGGTGTGCACAGAGATCTTTAAAGAGGAGTGTGGGTTGGATCAGGAGAAGGTCTACTGCTTTGTGCATCTGAGCATTCAGGAGTTTATGGCTGCCTTGTATGTGTTTCATTCATGTGTGAATGAGAACAGAAATGTACTCAGACCAGGAAAGAGAAAATTCCAAGAAGAACTTGAAGATGATGATGATGATGATTCTCATTTCCATAATGCTTATGGCGGTGAGGTGACAAAGGGGGAGAAGAATGCAAACAGAGTGCAGCTGTCCAAGGTACACAGGAGTGCAGTGGATCAGGCCTTAGAGAGTAAGACTGGACACCTGGATCTTTTCCTCCGATTCCTGCTCGGCCTCTCTCGGGACTCCATTCAGAATCTCTTAGAAGGGCTGTTGAAACAGTGTGTATCAGACCCACAGAGACAGATACCAAGCAGATCTGATGGAAGTGGATACAAACCAAACTCCATTTTTTATTTCTTTCAAAGACTATGGACACAGACAGAAAGCACATCACCTGTCCCAGGCCCTCTGACACTGTCAGAAAGCAGATCAGAGAGTGTTGAGAAAACAGTCCAATACATTAAGGAGAGGAAAGTTCAGCAGAGAGGACCATCAACCTGTTCCACTGTCTGAATGAACTGAATAACAACTCACTCATGGAGGGAATCCGGAATTCCTTGAGAACACCTTTCAGTACCTTTGCCTCGCTGATTGTTTTATGGTTTCGACTTCTGCATCGCCCTCGACTACGACCCTGCCTGCCGTCCGCCTGTACTTCTGCCCCGCTGACAGCTCTCCTGCTACCGGACCTCACAGCACGTCTACCGACTACGAGTTCGCCTCTTCCCTTGGCACCGTGCTTTTTGTTTGTTTATCGTTTGTTTGGCTGGATCTACGTGTATGGACTTTGCTTGTTTTGACTACGCTCCTGACGGGACTTTATCTAACTATTGTTTCTGAGTCGTGCATTTTGGGTCAAACCCCCACGCACCCGTCTCAGATGCAACATCATGTGTCACCTCTCCTTGTGCTGGTGTACAGACCCCTACCACCATGTGTCACCTCTCCTTGTGCTGGTGTACAGACCCCCACCACCATGTTTCACCTCTCCTTGTGCTGGTGTACAGACCCCCACCACCATGTTTCACCTCTCCTTGTGCTGGTGTACAGACCCCCACCACCATGTGTCACCTTTCCTTGTGCTGGTGTACAGACCCCCACCACCATGTGTCACCTCTCCTTGTGCTGGTGTACAGACCCCCACCACCATGTTTCACAGATGAGGTGGTATGTGTTGGATCTTGGGCAATTCCTTCTCTCTTCCATAGATTTCTCTCCTCATCTGTCCACAAGACCTTTTACTTCATTATGGGGAGATAATTATTCTGTCATCAGTTGTGGAGGTCTTCCTTGGCCTGTCAGTCCCTTTGCAGTTAGTAATCTGTTATTGTGGCAAGGACGCTGTTGGCAGGATGGAAGCAGGGAAAACCGAGGACCATGCCCACTGATTAAGTAGGCACACACCTGGACTATGTTGTGAATCAGTCCAGGCCAGATGTTATTTTAGCCAGATTTGGCTTGCCTTTCAGCTTTTCGCCTGTCATGTGTCTCAGCTTTCTCCCCTCTCCTGTGGATTCCCGGTCTCTGCCACCTACTGTGGAAAGGAAGCACACATTTTAAAAGCCTGGACTGATTCATAACATAGTCCAGGTGTGTCCTCAGATTGCCCTGCTTCCTTCCCGCAAATTGTGCCCTTGCCACAGCTGATTTTGGTAAGCCAAAGATTTGGCCAATGTCTCTAACGGTTTTATTCTTCTTTCTCAGTCTCATAATGGCTTTTTTTAACTTTCATTGGCACAACTTTGGTCCTGATATACAACAATAATAGATTCCAAATGTGATCGAAAGACTAGGTGCTGAGAGCTCTCTTATCCCTGCATTAAGGAGGCAATTAAACACATTCAGTTACAAACAATTGTGAAGCCACGTGTCCCATATGGTGCCCTGAAATGGGGGGAATATGTATAAACTCCTCTGCAATTTATTCATGGTGAAATAAAGGCATAATAGTACCCTTTCGTAAAATATGAGAATGTGCACTTTAACCACATGTTAATTGTGTGTTCCAAATCTAAAATTGTGGCAAAGTAAGACATAATGGGTCTTTGTCCCAAACATTATGGCTGGTACTGTATGTGAACAGATCACTTCCTGCTTCTGAAGTGAATCTGTGTCTATATCTGTGCATTGGCTTTCAGTGCTATGGGGGGTTAATCACAGTTACCACGGAAACATGGGCTGTTAGATATCAAACATGCCATGATCTTCTGCTATGTATTCCAAATGAGTGGAACATATCCTTTTATTCCTGTTTATTTCCTTTTACTTTTGGTGGTTGCTAGGCCAAAAATCTATCAACAATACGAACTGATGTTAAAATCTTTTTAATTTCACAATTGAACACTGAACACTATCATTGTTCAATTTTAAATATGACATGTTTTATAAAGATATCTAATATTATTCTAAAATAATTTATGTTAACTCTCCTTTGCAGACTGAACAGTTGTGATCTCACAGAGAAGTCTTATGATATTGTGGCCTCAGCTGTCCAGTCATTAAACTCACCCCTGAGAGATCTGGACCTCACCTACAATAACCTGGGAGATTCAGTAGTGGAGCTGCTCTGTGCTGCACTGATGAGTCCAAACTGTAAACTACAGGGACTGAAGTGAGTAGCACTGTGTAATGTGTGACTTTACCCCTCAGGGATCGACTATGTTACCTGTGACAAGAAATTGGTGTTAATATGATTTATTTGCTCCCATTTCACATAAAAAAATATGGATGGCTGGTTTGATACAGAAGTATCAATATTTTGAATATCCTGATATGAAACTAACTACTGCAGTTACTTAGCTGGACCACCACCTGTGTCTTGTTTACTCCCAGTGTTTTTCTTTTGTACGGCGCCTAACATCATGCAATCTACTTTTTAAATCTACGATTTCCATTTTTTAGCAGCCACCCATGGTGACTGGTGGTCACAACAGGTCTATTCTAGTCCCCTAGTTCCCCATGACATACATTATTTTATTCGGTCACTTTGCTACTGCAAACAAAGACAACTGTGCTCAAACTCCTCATCGTGTTGTGTTCATGCCATTCAAACTGTCCTGCGACCTGGTGAGAAATGCACACATCACTGCGAAAGAGCTACAAAAAGAGTAGCAAAAACAGGTCTAGCTCTTCACAGGACAACAATACAACATAGTGTAAACAACAAAGACCTACATGTCGCGTCTTTTGTCCACCACAAAAGAATGTATGTTTGGAAAAAAGGGTGAAGCCTTTGTAGAACACTTAGCCAACTGTGAAGCATCGTTGTAGATCCATTATGCTTTCCAGTTGTGTGGCAGCTGGGGGCACAGGAAATATTGTGTGAGGGGAAAGAAGAATGGATTCCACCAAATATCAAGAAGTTCTAGAGGCTAATGTTCAAAGGTCATTGAACTTGAAGGGAGGTTGGGCATTTCAACAAGACAATAATCCAAAGCATACCTCTAAATGAACCATGAAGTACCTCCAGGAAATACGGAGGAAAGTTTTGGAATGGTCACCACAGTCCCCAGACTTTAATATTATTGAAAGTCTTTGGAGATATCTCAAACAAGCCATACACGGCTGAGGAATATTTCTGAGCAAAAGTTCTTCTGCCAGGAAGAATGGGGAAAAATTCTAAAAGTGAGAATTGAAATACTCTAGCTGGCTACAGGACACGTTTATAAGATGTTATAGTTGCCCGAGGAGGAGTTACAAAGTACTAACTAACAGGGTCCCCAAACTTTGGCACAGGGCCTTTTTTTCCCTTTTTATTGTTTTGAAACTGTAGAAAATGTAAATAAATAGTAATCTTGTTTTAAAATTTGAAGAAATGTGTAATGTTTAGCATTGTACCATTTAGAGGTCAGGTTCACTTCTGTTCACTTAATTATGTTAATTGTAAAAAGCTTTTTGACCAGGGGTGGCCAGATTTATGCACACTACTCTATGTTTACATGATTAGGAAGAAAATAATTGTTTATCATGGTAATAACAACATTGTATTTAGTATAACTGGTTTACTTGTACATTATATTAATCTATTCGTAGTAAAGACAGAATGGTTTCATGTTTGTAGACCAAAAAACATGTTCTATAAGGCAAGAATAAAGTACACTACCTGATCTTAAATGTAATATGTATGTCAACACTTTTTACAGTAGAAAGGGTAATTAAATCATTGCAGGATGCTCCCAAACTTGAGTTGAATGCCATCTTTTTTTTCCATCTAAATATTTTTTGTTGGTTAATAGAACCATGTCATTAACTTTAGTGGATTAGTTGGAAAAGTTTATGAACCTAATTTTCTGTGCATATCCCAACAAATAGGGAATTATACACCTTTATTACACCTACTGTACTTATTTGTGCGATTATCAAATCAGCCAATTGTGTGGCAGCAGTGCAATGCATACACTCTTGTAGATATGGGTCAGGAGCGTCAGTTGATGTTTTTCCAGAATGTGGAAAAAATGTGATTTAAGTGACTTTGACCATGGTATGATTGTTGGTGACATGGTGGTTTGAGTATCTCAGTAAATGCTGATCTCCTGGGATTTTCACTCACACTCGTCTCTAGAATTTGCAAAGAATGCTGCAAAAAACAAAAAAGAAATCCAGTGAGCAGCAGTTCTGCAGACAGAAACATTTTGTTAATGAGAGGTTAGAGGAGAATGGCCAGATTGGTCAAAGCTGACATGTAACCACACTTTACAACACTGGTATGCAGAAGAGTATTTTTAAACACACAACGCATCATAACTCTAAGTGGATAGGCTACAGCAGTAGAAGTCTAAAAAATAAGTCAAATAAAAACATAATAAAGTGCTCACTGAGTGTATAATGTATCAACAGCCAATGTGTGTCACAACCAGCAGTGAATTAAAATGTGTGTGTGTGTGTGTGTGTGTACATGTGTGTGTGCGGTTTTTCAACAGGCTGGGTTGGTGTAATCTCACAGAGGGCTGCTGTCATGTTCTGGCCTCAGAGCTGAGAGACCTAGAGCTCAGAGACAATGAGTTGCAGGATTCAGGAGTGAGAGCGCTCTCTGCTGGACTGAAGGACCCACACTGTGAACTTCAGAGACTGGGGTAAGTACAAACACAAACCCCTTCAATCAGAAGGGCTCCAAATGTGATTAAATACAGCACTAATAGTACTAATGGTGTAAAAGGAGTTCTGTATACTCCATAGAACTGAAACATTCACTTCTTCCTCTTGGTAGAATAAGACTGTGATTTCTTAGCACATTTTAAAGCCACTTTTGTTTTGTCAAATAGTGAAGCATCAAATCAAATCATTGAAATGTATACATTCCTCAAAATTAAGAAAATAAATTTGCCTTCAAATGAAATTAACCTGAATCTCTCAAATAATGATAATGATTTATTCCAGAGCCCTGTTATTATGTATTACGCTGTAGCAGAAAAGTAACACAATGCTATGTGTTTGATAATTATAAGTATTGGGGGCAGACAGATTTTGTTGTCTGCAAAAGTGACTGCCTTAATTTGACCAATGTGACCGATGTATTAATTGGTCACTAAGCTCTCACTCTCAGTCATACTCACATTGCACTCACACTCACATAATGTAGACCACGGCAGTCAGCATTCAAAAACACAGGATGGAGAAATGTTCCCAAAAAGTAGAAAAGTGAAGGGTCAAATACGGCCAATCTAGGGTAACATGGAGTACATATGAAGGAAGCTAGCTATAGAGAAATAGGCTACTACATATAATTAGGAGAAATCAATACTCAATACTTCAATCAATGCTTTGCAGAATTAAATATATGCACAGATCAGTTAATTAACTTGTCATTGCTAAATAGCTTGGAAGTTTGCTTACTCTTTGACTAAGTGACTTCTATCTGATCAGCACAAAATGAATTATTTTGATTGTTTAGATAAACATATAAATTGTGTTTAAGTCCACAAATCCCTGCAGATATTTTGGAACAGGTGAGAACATCCATAAGGGAACCGATCCAATCATTTGCTCGTATGCATTTGGCAGCTGTTTCTTTTTTACTATCAGGTCTAATGCAGCAACTGGTGGCCGGCGGCCCGATATGGCCTGCAGTGACAGTATATCTGGTCTGCTCTGCCCTGTCCAAAAGATTAATAAATTAATGTATTAATTAACATAGCCCTGTTATTTTACATTGAGCTGTAGAAAGTGTGTAGCACATTGCTATATGTATGATACACACAGCCCTGTTAGAATGTGCTGTAAGGTATGTTTGTCCTCCTCTCTGCAGGCTGTCAGGCTGTAGAGTCACACAGATAGGCTGTGATTCTCTGGCTTCAGCTCTGTGTTCAAACCCCTCACACCTGAGAGAGCTGGACCTGAGATACAATCACCCAGGAGACTCAGGAGTGAGAGTGCTCTCTGCTGCTAAACTGGACACACTCACACTGCTGTAAGTATACACACACACACACACACACACACACACACAAACACACTCACACTGCTGTAAGTACACAGACACACACACACACACTCACAAACACACACACACAGCTGTAAGTACACACATGCACACACACACACACACACACTGCTGTAAGTACACACACACACACAGCTGTAAGTACACACACACACACACACTGCTGTAAATACACGCACACACACACACACACACACATACTCACACTGCTGGTCTTTTCTCCCCCTCTCTGACCTGTCCATATCCACTTTTGAATTCCATTCTGTTGCAGTATCCTACCCTACTAACCTTTTCATTGCAGTTATCTACCGTCCTCCAGGGCCCCTGGGAAACTTCCTTGATGAGCTAGACACCCTTCTCAGCTCCTTCCCTGAGGATGGCACCCCACTGATTCTCCTTGGAGACTTCAACATCCACCTAGAAGCCTCCCAGTCTGCTGCCTTCCTACCGCTAATCCACTCCTTCGGCCTCTCCCTGCAACACTCTCCTCCAACCCACAAGGCGGGCAATGTCCTAGACCTTGTCTTTGTGAGGAACTGTTCATGCTCCGATTTCACAGTTACCCCTCTGCATACATCTGATCACCACTTCATCTCATTCTCCCTCCCTCTTCCTCCCCATCCTCCTCCCCCTCCTCCCACCCACACTTCCTCAGCCCGCCGTAACCTCCGCTCCCTCTCACCCTCTTCCTTTGCCAGCACCGTCACCGCCTCACTCCCCCCTCTCGAATCCTTCTCCAAACTCCCCGCTGACTCTGCATCTGCCACCCTCCTTTCATCTCTCTCCTCCGCCTTTGACTCTCTCTGTCCCCCTTTCTCAAAGCCACCTCGCACATCCCCTCCCAGTCCTTGGATATCTCACACCCTCCGTACCTCCAGGGCCAGCCTCCGCGCAGCGGAGAGGAAGTGGGGGAAATCCAGAGACGCTTCAGACCTCATGACTTACCAGTCTCTCCTGGCGGCATTCTCTTCCGATGTCACTGCCGCCAAAGCAAAATACTATCAAACGCAAATTCAGAACTCTGCTTCTAACCCCCGGAAACTTTTCTCCATTTTCTCCTCTCTCCTCAACGCACCGCCTCCTCCTCCTCAGTCCTCCTTCGCTGCTGATGACTTTGCTGATTTCTTCGATGAGAAGGTCACAGTCATCCGCAGATCCTTTACAACCACCGCCCCCCTCACTGTGCCCTTCCCCCCCTCTAGGCCCATCCCTTCCTTTTCCACTTTCTCCCCCCTTACAGACTCTGATGTTTCTCAACTCCTGCTCTGCCACCGCCCTACAACCTGTGCCCTTGACCCTATCCCCTCTTCTCTTCTCCAAACTATCACACCTGACATTCTCCCATTTGTCACCTCCCTTGTCAACTCCTCCCTGTCTTCCGGCTGTTTTCCGGCATCCTCCAAGAAGGCCCACATCACTCCGCTGCTAAAAAAGCCTGCTCTGGATTCCTCCATCATCCAGAACTACCGCCTGGTATCTCTTCTTCCTTTCCTTTCTAAAACTATAGAACAAGCCGCTTCTACTCAACTTTCTTCCTTCTTTTCTAACAACAACCTGCTAGACCCCTATCAGTCTGGCTTCAGATCGGGCCACTCGACAGAGACTGCGCTCCTCTCCGTCAGTGAGTCACTCCATGCCGCACGAGCAGCCTCCCTCTCCTCTGTCCTCATTCTTCTAGATCTCTGTGCTGCCTTCAACACTGTGGATCACTCCATCCTCCTGTCTGCCCTGTCAGCAACGGGCATCTGTGGCACAGCCCTGGACTGGATTGAGTCCTACCTCTCTGGTCGCTCCTTCCAGGTTGCCTGGGCTGGTTCGGTATCGACACCTCGGCTCCCCAGGGCTCAGTCCTTGGCCCACTTCTTTTTTCTCTTTACACTCGCTCCCTTGGCCCTGTGATCACTGCACATGGGCTATCCTACCACTGCTACGCGGACGATACCCAACTCTTCGTCTCGTTCCCGCCATCTGATACGCAGGTTTCAGCCCGTATCTCTGCTTGCCTGAGGGACATCCAGAGCTGGATGGACAACCACCATCTAAAGCTCAACCCAGGTAAAACTGAAATGATATTCATCCCTGCTAATACCTCTCCCCACCTGGATCTCTCCATTTCCCTCGGGGATACCACACTCACGCCGTCACCCAGTGCAAGGAACCTCGGCGTGGTGATGGACAGCAGACTGTCCCTTTCCGAGAACATTGCAGCGGTGACCCGGTCTTGCAGGTTCTTCCTATACAACATACGGAGAATCCGCCCCTTTCTCACCCCCTACTCGACCCAGCTCCTGGTCCAAGCGATGGTTCTGTCCCGCCTGGACTACTGCAATTCCCTCTTGGCTGGCCTCCCAGCGTCCGCCATCAGACCCCTCCAACTCATCCAGAATGCAGCAGCTCGTCTGGTCTTCAACCTTCCCAAATACTCACACGTCACCCCCCTGCTTACTTCCCTCCACTGGCTGCCTGTCATGGCTCGCATCAAATTCAAAACATTGGTGCTAGCCTTCCAAGCAGTTAAAGGGTCTTCCCCAGCTTATCTGCAAAAAATCATCAGACCCTACACCCCTGCCAGACCTCTTCGTTCAGCCTCCACAGGCCGCTTGGCACCTCCCCCTCTCAGAACCTCCACCTCACGACTACTGTCTGTTCTGGCTCCACGGTGGTGGAACGAACTCCCCGTTGAGGTCAGAACTATAGAATCTCTCCCCACCTTCAAGCGCAAGCTGAAGACACACCTCTTCAAGCAGCACCTCTCCCCATCCCTCCCTACCTCCCTGTGAACCTTAATTGTTGTCTCTGTGACTTGCTTTGTGTATCGGTATTTTTAGTTGGCCAGGTAAGCAGTGTTTGGATAGTTAACTTTGGTCACTTTTGCTCTGTTTGTTTGTTTGTTTAAAAAAAAAAAAAAAAAAAAAAAAAAAAAAATGGCCCTTGTCCTTATCTTTGTTGTACAGGTAGCAGTTGAAATTGTACTTCCCTCTAGGGTCTTTCAGCGAAATTATCCCTGGTTATGGGTATGCACTTTGTTGTACGTCGCTCTGGATAAGAGCGTCTGCCAAATGCCAATAATGTAATGTAATGCTGTAAGTACACACACACACACACACACACACACACACATACTCATGCTGCTGTAAGTACTGAGAGTTTCCACACTGCACACTCTTTAAGTTTTCCCCATTTCCACATTGCACCTATTTTTTTTTTCATTTCAATTTACATTATTGACTGGACAACTGCAGTCATATTGCCAAAGAAACATATATAATACTATATATAGTAGTACGGCGCTGGGGGTGGCCACTGTGCATGTGGTTGACTGACAGCACAGACTGAAATAAATACTTGGCTTAACAAATTAACAAAAAAAAGATACAAACCATCAACAAAAACTTTCAATTCATGCAAACAAAGCAGTGTTGATTTGCATAGATTCCTAGCAAAACAGTATAAAAGTCAATGTGGTTTGGTGTTATTGTGACCGATTTTCGTAGATCTACCCTGATGCAGTGATAATCGGACCTAGGTAAGTGTAATTGCTGGCATGTTCAAAGGTGCTCTGCCAAAAGTAAAGTGTAATTTATTTGCCTTAGATATAGTTCTTTTCTGGAATATCATGACTCGGATCTTATTCGTGACTGTCAGGGCCCAGGTCTGGCAGTGCTGCGGCAACAGATCCAGACTCTGCCAAAGCCCTTCTTTTGTGCAAATGCCGAGCCCCATAATCTGGCACAAGATGCAGTCGTGCCGGTGCCCTCTGAATTTGGTTCTGAAAAATTGGCTCCACGGTATCCTGTAAGAGTTAGGACAGTACCCAATTCCCTCAAAGATTATGTACATGCAGGGGCAGAATACTCCCCTTGGTGTGCCTTGCGGTGGGGCCGTCTACCCCCTACCTCTTAGCCTAGCTTCAGGTTCACTGTTGTGAAAAGTACATAAATACATAATTGACTTTTTGTGTTTTGTGGACCATAGGGTGAGTGAATGATGTAATGCCAATGTTATTGCATTCAGGCAGTGAGAGTGTGCGTAGGAGGGGGCCTTAGGCAGTGTTAAGATATCCGTATCCGTATGTTCACTGGTGGATAATGAGCGCTCAGGTAGATTGCATGTTGGGTCTGGATCTGAGCATTTTGTAACTATCACTTTTTTCACTGCATTACTATCTCTTGCTCTCTCTCTCTTACAGGGTGGGCAATGAAGGAGAGGACAGGACCAAACCAGGACCCAGGAAATGTGAGTTTGTATTGACATTTTTCATTGGAACACACTCTGCTGTGCGTTTGTTTGTGTGTGCGAAAGAGAGTCAGAGAGAGAGAGAGAGAGAGAGAGAGAGAGAGTTTACAAAAATGTATTTTACAAGCAGAAACATGTGTACAGACACACGGTTACTCTCACAGCTCTTTCTCTCTCACACACGTAATGAGGTGAATGTTAATAATGTTAATGAATCTCATTAATGCCTCTGGTGTGCAGATAGCTGTCAGCTCACACTGGATCCAAACACAGCGAACAGAAAGCTGTCTCTGTCTGAGGGGTACAGGAAGGTGACACACACACCGAAGAGAGAGCAGCCATATCCTGATCATCCAGAGAGATTTGAGTGCCCTGGAAGCCAGGTTTTGTGCAAAGAGAGTGTGTGTGAGTGCTGTTACTGGGAGGCTGAGTTCAGTGTGTCTGAGGAGGGAGCCTTTTCCACAGCGGTGACATATAAAGAAATCAGCAGGAAAGGAGGTGATTCTGACTGTGTGTTTGGATGGAATAGTAACTCGTGGAGTCTAGAGTGCTTTAAACGCAGTTACTCTGTCTGGCACAATAAGAACCAAACACACATACCTGTCCCCTCCACCCCCTACCGCAAAGTGTGTGATGATGATGATGATGATGATGGTGAAGAAGTGTGTGTGTACAGAGTAGGAGTGTATGTGGACCGTCTGGCTGGCACTGTGTCCTTCTACAGCACACTGACACACTGACCCTGCTGTACTGCAACTGTCTTCAGTTCCTGCTTGTTCTTGGGTCATTTTCCCTTCAGTTTTGTCTTCAGCAAGTGAAATGCATGTCCAATCGGATTCAGGTCAGGTGATTGACTTGGCCATTGCATAACATTCCACTTCTTTGCCTTAAAAAACTCTTTGGTTGCTTTCGCAGTATGCTTCAGGTCATTGTCCATCTGCACTGTGAAGCGCCGTCCAATGAGTTCTGAAGCATTTGGCTGAATATGAGCAGATAATATTGCCCGGAACACTTCAGAATTCATCCTGCTGCTTTTGTCAGCAGTCACATCATCAATTAATACAAGGGAACCAGTTCCATTGGCAGCCATACATGCCCACGCCATGACACTACCACCACCATGCTTCACTGATGAGGTGGTATGTTTTGGATCATGAGCAGTTCTTTTCCTTCTCCATACTCTTCTCTTCCCCTGGTACAAGTAGATATTTGTCTCATCTGTCCATAGGATGTTGTTCCAGAACTGTAAAGGCTTTTTTAGATGTTGTTTGGCAAACTCTAATCTGGTCTTCCTGTTTTTGAGGCTCACCAATGGTTTACATCTTGTGGTGAACCCTCTGTATTCACTCTGGTGAAGTCTTCTCTTGATTGTTGACTTTGACACACATACACCTACCTCCTGGAGAGTGTTCTTGATCTGGCCAACTGTTGTGAAGGGGTTTTTCTTCACCAGGGAAATAATTCTTCTGTCATCCACCACAGTTGTTTTCCGTGGTCTTCCGGGTCCTTTGGTGTTGCTGAGCTCACCGGTGCATTCTTTCTTTTTAAGAATGTTCCAAACAGTTGATTTGGCCACACCTAATGTTTTTGCTATCTCTCTGATGGGTTTGTTTAGATTTTTCAGCCTAATGATGGCTTGCTTCACTGATAGTGACAGCTCTTTGGATCTCATATTGAGAGTTGACAGCAACAGATTCCAAATTCAAATAGCACACTTGAAATTAACTCTAGACCTTTTATCTGCTCCTAAATGAGATAATGAGGGAATAACACACACCTGGCCATGGAACTGGTCCCTTAAAAAGTGGGAGGCACATATAGAAACTGTTGCAATTCCTACACTGTTCACCTGATTTGGATGTAAATACCCTCAAATTAAAGCTGAAAGTCTGCAGTTAAAGCATATCTTGTTCGCTTCATTTCAAATCCATTGTGGTGGTGTATAGAGCCAAAAAGAAGATAATTATGTCCCAATATTTATGGACCTGACTGTACATACACGCACACATGCATGTACACTCAACTTTTCTAAACCAATACCTGACCCAGCCTTTATACAACTATAATGTCTGCTCTAATATTTACCTCAGTAAAACTTAAACCCTATTTATAAGAAAAGCAGGTTAATCATTTTAAGGGCTATCAAATTAAGATTTATGTTTTTACATTTGAAGAAAAAAGTTTCTGTGTACTTATGATGATTAAAACTCTGAATATAACATATTATGAATATGTTACTGGTAAGATGGCAAGGTAAAACACTTCTGAAGTAACAATTTAGAATTTTGTATCTGCAACTTTATATAAAAGAAGCCAGCGAGAAACTTTTTATTTGAACTATGTACTTTATTAGTTCCTTTTTTGCAGGAATTGTGCAGTTTTATAGGAAAATGCAGCTAATAGGGAGAATGCAGAATGATCACTGCAGTGCACTTATTTCCTTTCATTACTGTAAACAATAATCGATTGAGCTTTCTTATTGTGTAATGTTGAACCTGTTGTTGTAGTTTCCTGTATTTACAGACAATGATCTTTAGTGATTAAACCTGAATTATCAAAATGATTTATGCTTTGCTGTTAAAATTAATTATTGATGTATTGAACTCCTGTGCCACTGTAGTACTTATTTCATATTCTATATTGGATTATGTATGCACTCAATATGAGAAGATCAGTATGGGGCTTTAATCTGCACAGTTGACACAACATTTACCATTTACCATCTTGTAAAAATCGGCTGGTACCGTCTGTGTGTAATGGTCGGCAGGTAATCTTCCTGACAGGCAAAATAGGAGTATTACAAAGTGAATCATCACATGGCACAATCGAGCCTTTCTCTACTAATGATTTATCGGTTGCCCCAATTCCCACAATCAGAGAATACTGCAGTTTAAAGGGCCTGTATGACAATTTTGGGTTGTGTTCACCATTATTGCCCATATCAAACTTTTGCCCATAAACACTGCAGTAAATGCTGTTGCATTACATTACAGTCATTTAGCAGATATCCAGAGTGACGTACAATAAAGTGCAAATCGGAACCAGGGACAAATACATTGAAGACCCTAGAGGAAAGGACAGTTCCAAGTCATAGAGTGATAACATAGATACAACTTCATCAACTTTCCAACTAGCATACCACGGTTGGCAGCAAGACATGAAGAATGACAGAAGGCCAACGAGCAGAGGATCGCAGTAGTCCAGGTGGGACAGGACCATTGCTTGAACAAGGAGCTGAATTGAGTAGGTGGTGAGGAAGGGAGGGATTCTCCGGGTGTTGTACAGGAAGATCCTGCATGCCCAGTCAACACCACAATGTCCTCAGAGAGGGACAGCCTGTTGTCCATCACCACTCCAAGGTTCCTTGCACTGGGGGATGGGGTCACGGTGGTGTCCCCTAGTGAAATGGAAAAATCAGAGAAGGTAATTCCTCAGGAAGGGCTTGTCTCTTTTGCGAGAGACAAGCCTCTCTCCCACTCCTACACCCATTCCTATTCTGACCCTCTTAGTCCAACCCGCAGTCCTAATTCCTTCCAGTCTATATTTAAACCATCCGCCTCATAAACACTTTCTCTAAAATCTCAGACTACACAATCAACTGGTTTAAATCCACCAATCAGCCCTATTAGTTGGGATGTGGCAGTCCTCACACCACCCCCTCTGTACACTGGTAATATCATATATTTAGGCATAAACATTTCCTCTAGGCTGTCAGAGTTAGTCCATCTCAACTTCAACCCACTTCTCAAAACAGTAGGGGACAACCTTCAACGTCGGATGAATCTACCAATATCCCTCATAGACAGAATTGCTACAGTCAATATGACCATAATACCCATGATAAATTCAAAGGTCCCGATCAAGCCCCCACCTACCTGGTTCAAATCCCTGGACTCCTGGATAGACATAGAACAAACATTATGTAAAGAAATCCATATTTCAGACTCCATCACGCAACATCCATGTTTCAATAACCCCACCATAACTTCAATGCTGACAGCCTGGTAGAAATATTTATATTTACATTTACATTTTAGTCATTTGGCAGACGCTTTTAATCCAAAGCGACTTACAAGTGCATAGGTTCTACCACAGGTCAAAGCATCACATCCAGAACTAGGAAAATACACCTGGACTGCCGTTCTAAACATATAGTCGTCATCATAAGTGCATTTTTTTTTTTTTTTTTTTTTTTTTTTTTGGGGGGGGGGGGGGGGGGTTAGACAGGGATGGGGGTATCAGAAGGGGGGGCGGGGTAAGTCAGGAGGGAGGACTAAGGTAGAGTTTGAAGAGGTGTGTTTTGAGTCTGCGTCGAAATCGGGGGAGGGATTCTGCTGTCCTGACAGTGGTAGGCAAGTCATTCCACCACTGAGGAACCAGAACGGAAAACAGGCGTGAACGTGCAGCTCGACCGCCAGGTGCCCGTAGAGAGGGAACCGTAAGGCGACCAGAGCTGGCAGACCGGAGTGGTCTAGCTGGGGAGTAGGGAGTGATCAGGGATTGTATGTAATGTGGGGCAGTCCCCTTAGCAGCCTGAAATGCCAACACTAGGGCCTTGAATCGGATGCGTGCGGCAATAGGAAGCCAGTGGAGGCCAATGAGAAGCGGGGTGACATGAGCCGACCTGGGCTGACTGGTGATCAGGCGGGCTGCAGCATTCTGGACCAGCTGGAGGGGCTTGATGGCACACGCTGGGAGACCGGCTAGGAGGGAGTTGCAGTAATCCAGGCGGGAAATGACGAGCGCCTGGACTAGGAGCTGGGTGGCTTTCCCCGTCAGGAGATGACGGATGCGGCGTATATTATACAGAAAGAACCTGCAGGTTCTGGCAGTGGAGGATACTTGTGGAGCCAGGGAGAGGCAGTTATCAAGAGTCACCCCAAGATTCTTTGCCGTACGGGAGGAGGAAACTACAAAGTCCTCCACAGTCAGTGAGAGGTCAATTGACGGAGAGGACTTGGCAGGGATGTAGAGAAGCTCAGTTTTGGCAAGGTTGAGCTTCAGGTGATGGGAAGTCATCCACGCAGAGATATCAGCCAAGCAGGCAGAGATCTGTGTGGTGATTTGGGTGTCGGGGGGGAAGGAAATGAAGAGTTGGGTGTCATCAGCGTAGGAGTGATAAGAGAAGCCGTGGGAAGAGATAACAGAACCAAGAGACATGGTGTATAGCGAGAAGAGGAGAGGCCCAAGAACCGAGCCCTGCGGGACTCCAGTTCGTAGGGGTTGAGGGTCGGAGACTGCGCCCCTCCAATTCACCTGGTAGGAGCGACCAGAGAGGTAGGAGGAAAACCAAGCGAGTGCAGAACCTGTGACACCCATCCCAGACAGCGATGAGAGCAGAATCTCATGGTTGACTGTATCGAAGGCGGCTGACAGGTCGAGGAAGATGAGGACAGAGGAGAGGGATTTTGCTTTAGCAGAGTGGAGTGCCTCAGTGACCGCGAGCAGGGCGGTTTCAGTGGAGTGGCCACTCCTGAAGCCAGACTGGTTGGGGTCATGGAGATTGTTGTGGAGAAGATAAGTGGACAGTTGGGAGCAGACCGCCCGTTCCAGGGTTTTAGCGAGAAAGGGAAGAAGAGAGACAGGCCGGTAGTTGTTCAGGGCAGAGGGATCAAGAGTAGGTTTTTTTGAGGAGGGGAGTGACTCTGGCCCTCTTCAGGGAAGAGGGCATGGTGCCGGAAGAGAGGGAGGTGTTGATTAGAGAGGAGAGAAAAGGGAGAATGTCATCAGATATAGATTGTAGGAGGGGAGAGGGGATGGGGTCAAGAGGACAGGTGGTTGGGCGGTGGGAAGTAAGGAGTTTCAGTGTGTCGGCGTCAGAGAGGGGAGAAAAGGAGGTTAGGGAGTTGGGGAGGGTAGGAGGGTCAGCAGGGGTGGAGGGTTGGGAGAAGGAATTGCGAATAGCATCGACCTTCTTTTCAAAGAAGGAGACAAAGTCATCAGGTGTGAGTGATGAGGGGGGTGGGGGGGAGGGGGGGCCAGAAGAGAGGAGAAAGTTGAAAAGAGTTTGCGGGGATTAGAGGCGGCCGCGTTAATTTTCGAGTGAAAGAAGGGAATGAGACCAAAGTGTTATTATGGAAGATATGTTTGAGGTGTGTGATACCTTTACTTCTTAAATATTCACCAAATAACTAACACCGCAATGTCACCTACCAAACACACTCTCATATGAAACCATCCTGACTTCTTAATGAAAACCATTAAACGTGTCATCATGGATTAGTAAAGGTATCACACACCTCAAACATATCTTCCATAATAACACTTTGGTCTCATTCCCTTATTTCGTCCAGAAGTACAGCATTGGGGAGAATCACTATTTAGAATATCTCCAGATCAAATCATCTATTCAGACCAAAGTCAATATTAAATCATCTAACTTAGATATTCCCCCATAAACACCAGGCCTGATCAACATCAGTACTATCCAAAATCTATAAGATCATTTCTATATCTGACTTAACAAACTTAACACTAACACTAACACTTCAAAAAAACTGGGAACAAGACCTCCAAATCACTCCAAATCACTCCCGGTGCAGACTTCTGCACCCAAATCTGCAAAAACATCCTCTCTATATCCACCAACACAAACATGCAACTCATTCAAAACAAGATTATTCAAAGTGTACACTACACAGAGAAAAGGATGTTTAAAGTGCGTTTTATAGACTCTGAGATTTTTCCACACTGCACACAAAACACCACAGACAGCTATATGCATGCCACATGGGACTGCACACCAACCATGGGACATCACTGACAACCTCTCTCCCACTTTCCCCTCCATTCTGCTTACTTGGAGACATGTCCAACATAACCTTAAACAACACATCACAACACAAACAAGTAGAACATTCTCCATAGCCCTAATCATCACCAAGAAAACTATCCTCATGAATTGGAAATCAGGGAACACAATCAATATTACACTTTGGACTAATCTACTTATCGATTACAAAACTATCTGCCTTCATTAAAAAAAAAACTACTACTGACTTTGTCATAATCTGGGATCCATTTATTGATACCCTATATTCTTATCCTCTGCACAGATTGTTTGTCTGTACACCATCCGTAATAAACTTGCACATTATTATTCACACGCATTGTTATTATTATCTTTAATATTATTGTTTTTCCTCTCTCTCTGGTTGTTTGCTGGTTTATTTTATTTTGCTTGTTCGGTCCTGTCCGTTTTTAATATGTCTGATTATTTTGTGACTCTATTATCTCTTCTGACACCATGTTTTAAAAGACAAGTCTAATGCTTGTAATGCACTTTATCACACTATGTCTCTGTAAAATAAAATCTTTTGGAAAATGAATATTTGGAAATCTCAAATGTGTTCTTTTATACTAACACACACAAAAAAATAAACATATATATAATAAAGTCTAGGGTGCCTAAGACTTCTGCAGAATACTGTACATCATTACAAATTAATAATTACATGAAGACAATTCGAGTCATAATTCTAGTAAGACCTTCCATACAGAAATTACATATGTAGGTAGGTAATTAAACTAAAACACTAAGGTGAACAGACCTTAGGCTGTTGAGTGCTCTTGTTGTTTTAAAGGATAGGGACCTCAGTCTTCTTCCCGATGGTGTGATCTCAAACAGGGTGCATGTGAGGGAAGGAACATTATCAAGTCAAATCAATTTTATTCGTATAGTGTTTTTTTGCAGGAAAGAATGTCATAAAGATGTTTTACAGAGTAACAGGAGGGCAAAAGAGGGCAAAGACCAGTCCTGAACCTCCAAAATAGCAAGCATATGAGGTTTTAAAAAAACCCACCAGTGAGGAGATGATCTTCCTACTCTGTACTGACTGATTGATATTCCTCTGGCTCCGAAGAAGTACAGCTTGATTCAAGGTTAGTCAGATTCCACAGTGTGGATAAACAACACAATGTACTGTACCGCTGCCATTGTAACCAGCATACAGCTTTCGGTCCAGCCTCAGGTTTGACCACAGATACAACACCAGTTGAATAACACCTCAACTGGGAGCTTGTGCAAAACTCACTTTATTTTTCAGTAAGGTTTGAGTGGAGGATTATCCAGGCAAGCGGGCAGACACAGACATGAAGCCTTGGCACACTGCAACAATGTCCCATGAACAACAACCATGAAGGTCCATTAATCTATTGATTTTCATAATGTTTTTAAATCATCTGTGATCAATTTAATGATCATAATTAAAATATCCTTAAATTTTTTCTATTATCTAATTACATTTAACTTCATGTTAATGTCAACTTTAATACTTTTGCTGAGTCTATTTGTAAATAAAATGTGGTTTTGCCTTTTGATCCAGTTGTACAGTACAGTACAATCCATCCAGAACAATCAGTGAAGGCACATTACCATCTCTGTAAGAGACAGGACGAACACAGTCAAGAATCTCCCACTGACTAAGAACAACAAATTTGATCTTTGTCAGGTTTGTTCCTGTTTTAAAGTGGATGTTTGAAGGTAGGATGTTCTGTCCAAGGTTTAGCAGTGGTGGAAGTGAAAGTATCAGACCGAGAGACTGAGAGACTAATATGGAGGCTAAAGCTTTGATTCCTGAGGACGATCTCTGTTGCGCTGTATGTTGTGACATTTTTAAAGAGCCTGTTCTCCTGAAATGCAGCCATAGCTTCTGTAGAGTGTCTCTGCAGCAGTGCTGGAAACATAAGACCTCTCGAGAGTGTCCCATCTGCAGGAGAAAGGCCTCCATGGGTGATCCTCCTGTAAGCCTGGCTTTAAAAAACATTGCGGAGTCTTACTTAAAGCAGATGACTGAGAGAGAAACTGCAGACAAGACTGAGGCTCACTGTAGTCTTCATGGGGAGAAACTTATTTTATTCTGCAAACATGACAAAGAGCCTCTCTGTCTCGTCTGTCAGACTTCAAAAAAACACAGAAACCACCCGGTTTGTCCAGTGGAAGAGGCCGCACTGGAGCTGAAGGTATTCTGTTTTAAATGACAACAATTTCAAATTCTACAGACACAGACAAATATGACTAAAACGTCTGTGTAAAACGTTCAGTTCTGACAGACAGCTATGATATGATGTCTTGTAAATGCATTTAGTCGACAAGGCTGCATTGTATCAGAAAGGCTTGTTTTAAAGCATCAAAACATCAAGTATTTTAGATTTCAGTACAATGTACTAGGAGCAAAATGTAGGCATGGAGAAGTCCACTGAAATTCTGTGTGATTTTATAAATATGTAGTCATTATAATGTGTATAATAATGATGTGTCAGATTAGATACTGACAGCACATATAAGACACAAAACATTTAATATAGCATTATAAAGGTCCAGACCTGATAAAACGACTGTTACATACTCTGTTATATGTATGAGGAGAGAACTGAGCAATACCCAGGGAGTGCAGAAATCTACATTGAGTGCACAGTCGTATGCAAAAATCTGGGAACCCTGGTCAAAAAGCCTTTTATAATTAATATTGTGGTGAACAGAAGCAAACCTGAACTGGAAATGTTACGGAGTTAAACATGAGACCTTTCTGCTAATTTTAGAGCTAGATTGCTTTTTATTTTATTTTATTTTATAAATGTTTTGGGTTTTTTTTTTAAAGGAAAAGGGCCCTGTGCAAAAGCCCTGTCAGTTAGTAGTTTGCAACTCCTCCTCGGGTAACTATAACAGCTTGTAAATGCTGTAGCCAGCTAAGAGTCTGGCTTTTAGAATTTTCTCCCATTCTTCCTCGCAGAACACCTCTAGCTTTTTTATTACAAAAATATTATTAATGTTTGAGTTAAGTGAAACTTTTTAATGCAGAGTAACTCAAGTAACGCAAGATATCTTGTCCTTATTAATCATATTATGCTGAAATATTTCACTGGTTTAATTGTACTGAAAATGCAACATATAATGTTATTACGCTCTATAACAATATTTCACAGACTTTATTACTTACTGTTATATTTCCCCTGCTACATTTCCCATGTACTTACAAAGTTACTCTGACCTACACTTGTATTGTAGCAGGGGTAATACTGTGCCATTTGTGATAAGTGATAACTGATTCATATCACTCCAGGAGGAACTGAAGCCTGTACTTAATCTTATGAAAGAAAAACTGAAGAAGTTTACTGAGGTTGAACAAGGATGTAAGGAAACAGCAGAACACATCAGGGTGAGTAAAGCAATTACTAAAAAGCTGTTTTTCTATTAATGTTGTGTGTGACATGGATAACAAACATACCGCCTGCCATGAATTACAAAGCATAGTTTCACTATTCCGGTTCAAACTGGTGATTGAATCGCAGATTCAAGCCCAGCACACAGAGAGGCAGATAAAGGCAGAGTTTGAGACGGTACACCAGTTCCTGTGAGAGGAAGAGGAGGCCAGACTAGCTGCATTGAAAGAGGAAGAGGAGCAGAAGAGTCGGATAATGGAGCAGAAGCTAGAACACATCAGTGGAGACATCTCCACCCTTACAGGCAAAATCACAGCTATAGAGATGGCCATGGAGACCAAAGACACCTCCTTTTTAAAGGTAGGACCTTTATTTACCAACAGAGTTTATACTGATTAACCTCAGTATAGTAACTTAATGTGTGCTGACTGTTATCATCTGCTTCACTTTCATTAACATGGCCCCTGTTGTTTTTCACTTATTGTTTCTCATAATGGACTCGACTGAATACATTTATACATGCATGTTATTATGTGTTTTTTCAGAGCTACAAGAACATCAAGGAAAGGTATGTCTCTCAGCTAATTTCATCTTTTATGTGTTTACGTTCCTGAGCCTGACTGGCTCCTGCCTGTCGTTACAGAGCCCAGTGCACACTGCAGGACCCAGAGCTGCTCTCAGGGGCGCTGATAGACGTGGCCAAACACCTGGACAACCTGACGTTCAGAGTCTGGGAGAAGATGCTGGGGATGGTGCAGTACAGTGAGTATCTGGACCAGATTCTGAAATCGTGTTTTTTTTTTTTTTACAAACATTTGTACACATGAGCACATGAAACTGAAGAAACAGGCTGTATATTGAAATGGTGCTGAAGATAAACAAGATTAGGAAGAACCTGAGAGCTGCACTGCTCTCAGTTTAATATCAGAACACATAGAAATACAGAATTAATACATACAAAATTTAACTATTTAATAATATGGTTTGTTAGCTGCTTATTAGCTGTGTCAATTGCATGCATCAAGTTTGCTATGATTTTCTCATTTTCATAATGCAAATAGGTATTATGTTTAAATTATAAATCACAATAACTGCAGTATACTATATATAGTATATAATAACCATAACTACTATATGAAATTTCCTGTGTATGTGACCTAATCTGAGTAGATTTTAAATATAGTGTTTTAAATATCTCTCTTCTTGGTATTTCAGCTCCTGTGATGCTGGACCCCAACACTACACGTGCCTCTCTCTCTCTCTCTGATGATCTGACTACTGTGAGGCACACAGGTACAGTGCAGAAATGTCCTGACAACCCAGAGAGGTTTAAGCCCTGTGCGTGTGTCCTGGGATCTGAGGGGTTTACCTCAGGGAAGCACAGCTGGGAGGTGAAGGTTGGGAATAAACGTGAGTGGAACGTAGGAGTGGTGCACGAGTCCATCAGTAGGAAGGGGAATATGAATTGCAGCTCAGAGACTGGATTCTGGGACATAACGCTGAGGAATGGTGATGAGTACAGAGCAAGAGGAGTTGCTGACCACACACTGAAGAGGAAACCTCAGAGTCATCAGGATGAGGGTGCAGCTGGACTGTGACAGGGGGGAGGTGTCCTTCTTCAACTCCAGTGACATGTCACTCATTTACACTTTTAAAGACACATTTACTGAGAGGGTGTTCCCATTCTTCTCTCCCTGTTTGAGAGACGGTGGTAGGAACGATGCACCCCTGCAAATCTGCCCAGTGAATGTCTCTGTAACACTGATGTCCCAGTGAAGGTGTTTGTTAACAAATTACCAAATGGAAAGCAGGCATACAGAGATACACTCTCAGTGCCTAAAAAGGTACAAAGGGGGGTGTCTGCCACAAGGGAGCAGACATGCATGTGGGGGTTATTTTCTTTTACCTGGTGCGGTTTATGCGATAAAGGAGACAGTTTTTTCTTGTCAATATAAATTGTTATTGATCTAAACTTTGGGAACTGCTACTTGTTCATTTACAAAGGACCAAACTATTTTGCAATTACTGCAGAATCCATTTAACAATTGTAATCATTCATTTTCCATGAAATAATGGCCCATGAAAATAAAATGATGTATTATTTCACATTTATTTTTAAAATATTTTCAAGGTCTTAAATATAGAATTACATGCAATTCACTGTAAAAAGTTTGAGCAAATAGTTGGCCCACGCTGAACGTAAAATGATGGGTACACCATTATTCTGTCCTCACTTGGCGTATCATTGTCAAGCTAGACAGATAGCTAACATGAATGCTCCAATAAAGGCTTGAGGCTTGGGTAAGTGTGAGCTCTTTACTGGTGCAGTTTTTGTCTTTGTATTTGTAAAACTGAAATAACAATAGAGAAATAAAACACATTATTTTACATCTGATCTTCGGTGTCAACATACCAAATAACACACACAAGTGACACACAAAGCACCAATTGCCTGTATCTGGGTCATTCTATGAAAATGTGCCATTTTGCATTCGGAAAATCAGATTTTCAAAGTATTGTTTTTGTTGTGATTTATTTGGATTAAGTAGACCCTTACCTGTCAGAAAAATATGTGGTGCCATCTCAGGCTATCTTACTTATTTATTTATTTTCTTAAAATAATCAACATGCACAAGTGTGTTTTGTAAACCCTGTTAGATACATGAAATTGTATTTAAAATTATTTCAAGTCATACTTATAATAAATCTGGTATATTATGAAAGCTACATCATCCCTGTTTATATTAAGAGTGTTTATAAATTGAAATAACGAGTTTGTTTTTAGACTGTAGTAAGTGGATTTGGCATAGAACATTATGGAAATGAATCAGGAAACTGAAGACATATATGTAAAACAGTTATTTTATTAAAATTATGAAAGAATTAAAACTAAAATAATTTGCATCAAAATGAAATGATGCTATCTGATGCATCCTCTCAAATACAATCAGTGTCAATTCAAATCATCTCCCAGGAATTTCTGATGAAAAACAGCAGAGCAGCCTCCCCATTAACAAACTGAGCTGCAAGTTCAACAATCTGGCCAAGCCAGATTCCTCAAGTTCATGTCAGAGCCTTTTTCTCTCCTTCTTTGATCTTAAACGCCCCTCACAATGTTGCCTGCAACACAATGAAATAACAAACACATTTAGGGACAAAACATGCTATTTGTAGTATAAATATTATTAAAAATAATGTATTGTATAAATAATTCTGGTTTTGAACACACAGTAAACATTGGGACATAGCAGGGAAAGGGTTAATAGTAACAGGGTTGACGGTAACAGGGTTGACAAAATATGTTTTTGGCAGCCATTACTAGCCTTGTGGTTAAAACAATGACACCACATGGTGTGTATTCTAGAGAGGCTAATATGCTTGTTTATATGTACATTTAAATTTCCATGAAATAACTTCTTAATACATGATATCATGGTAACAAGATTGACACACTATTACTGTCCCCTTGTTGAGGACCCGGCCCAAGGCCCCCCTGATGAGAGATTGACAGGGATGGGTTAGGAAGGAATGCATTGTTAACCCCTCGCACACGCCATTGAGGTGGTAGCAAGAACACCCGTAAGAGGAAAAATATGCGGTTCAGAGATAATGAGCAGCCCTACTTGTCAGCGGAGGAGTCTGAAGTCGGGGGACTTAGATTTAGAGTACTAAGGAGCAAGGTTAAAGTTCTGACTGAGGCCATGCATAGAATGAGTTCCAGCATAACCTTGGAGGAGATTCAACATGCTGAGTGAGCAGTCGGGGAATACCCCAACCCTACAGGGGAGGAGCACAATGCCTGGCTAAAGCAAAAAGATAAGGAAAACGAAAGGGATGTCAATACCAAAAGAATATTAAGAGGCTTTAAGGGCCTTCCTGATTACAATCTGATAATTTATTGGATGGATTCAAAGGACTGACTGTAGAGGAGTTGGGGGATGATTTACACTCAGCTATTGGCTGGATGTCCTTTGTAGATCCCTTAAGGTGCCGCGGAGAGGGGCACCTGAAGAGTGTGTTGAGATGGTGGAGGGCACTAACTTCTGGCTTGTATGAAGTCAAAGTTTGGAGAGAGTCCAAGGAGAGATTATGACAGGGAGACAAATACCAGTGATGAATAGGTTCATTAAAAAATTACATAAGAGCTAGTGTTTCCACTCGTATACTGAGATGGTGGAAACTCCCAACCGGAGGGGCACATGAGATAAAGTATTGGGGAAATTTCCTTTGAGGCATGAGAAAAAAGTTGCTTAAGAGATAAATGACTTTCCACTCGGTATATTGGGGACATTTCTTATCAAAAAAAGGTACACTTTTATAAGAGCTAAGGATATATAAGGAGTGAGCTTTTAGATGTTAAAAAAGCAGGAAAAAAGAAGGAGAAGAAAGAAAAAAAGCATCTTAGAATTTTGCTTCAGAAGATATCTATGGGCTGTTGAAGAGAGAGCAACGCAGGACAGCTGTAGTCAAGCTGGAGTGGCGCGCTCCCTCTGCGCGCCACTCCAGGATCTGGATATGGAGAACAGAGTGATGTACGCGGTGCGGACTTAGCCCAAGAGTTGTGGCAACAGGATTGATGTAGAAAGAGCAGCGCAGAACAACTATAATCAAGCTTGAGTGGTAATTATAATCTATATTACTTGTAGAAGTAGGAAAAGTAATACATAGAAGTAATACATTATAAGTTTCCTCCTTTCCTATTTTTCATTAAGATACTATATGAGGTAGAAAAATGTAGAGAAGTTTTTAGAGTTTAGATAAACATAATATTCTAGGAATAGTTTCTTTTAAACATCCAGAAGGGGGAGCTATAGGATAAGGCTAAGGCCAAAGAGGATGGGTATTTGAGGGGTGTACCTTGAATTTTAACATCATGGTGGAAAGGTAAATTAGAAAGAGCTAAAGGGGTATATATAACTTGCATGTGATCAGCAAACTGAAAGATGATATATATCCTGTAAGCTGTATAACTCTATTCTTTTGATTGATTATAATAAAGTACATCTTACTATAATCGTATGTGATAAAGGTTCTTTTAGAGGAATACAGTGAATACAGGACATCGTATACCAGATTTGCATCACACCCTTCACTTCGAGACTGGGCTGGAAGTTCAGTAGAACTTACCAAGGCTCCAGGACGTTCGGAGTACTTAAAGAAAAAGAGAGTTTGTCCCTGAGACACCTCATGGTGAGGTACTGCTTGTGGGAATATGAGCTCTGAGCTTGACAAGGGGTCCGTGGCTCACGACACCCTTCTGTCAGACTAAACATAACTCAATGAAAATCCATCAAAAGAGAGGAGCACTTACTTGTCTGCTTGGCATCATCTTCATAAAAGGCAGAGGATATCACCTCCTGAAAATTATGTCACTTTTGGGATAGTCCATTGTCCCTGAGGGCGGTGTTTATCCAAAGTAACAGGGTTGACGCAAAACGCAGGGACAGCACTAAAATGTTATTTTTTTCAATATTCCAAAAATACATGCATTATAGGTTAACTGACAATTGAAGCTTTTCATAAGTATAATTTGTTTTCAGATAATTTGATTTCATCCTCCTTAAAAGCCTGTTGTAATAGAAATATTTTACCCAGGGACAAGCCATTTTTAGCTATTTTTACAATGTTTACAAGATATACAATACAAAAAGTCTTTAAAATTCATGAAATAAATCAATGTATACATTTATAAAATGAAGACTGTTTATTTACTAAATGATACCAACTAAATTTTTAAATGTTTTGTTGTTAATATAGCTTTATGAGGTAGTTTTTGTGTCAGGGACATAAAATGGCACGTTTTCGTAGAATGACCCATCTATAAAATGCAATAAATGCTTATTGTGTAGTGACATGACATAATTCACCTACGGAACCTTGTGTGTGTGTGATAAGTGTTCCGCACGGACTGAAATAAGGTGCGGAACCAGGTTGATATATACATGATTGCATGCTTGTTCTAACCAGTTTGCTCTGCCTGTTAACTGACAAGTTCCATAGTAAAGAAAACAATTAACCTGGATACTCCGCCTCTGACTCCCATTCTTCGGCGCTTCATTGGTGACCCCGACGTAGGTCTCGTAGAAGTCTCCGAGACCGAAGTGAACATGGCGAACAACGTAAATTTTTTGAGATTGCTGGAGTTCTGGGAGTCGTCAGCAGCAGCGTGGTTCGCGCAGGCTGAGGCTCAGTGTGCCATCCGCGCCATTGTTGAGGACGACGCACGCTACTTTCACGTCGTCGCGGCGCTTGGCAGCTCCACCGCGGCCAGGACAGTTGGATTTATTACGTCCCCTCCTGAACATGACAAGTACAAGGCGTTTAAGTCTCACCTCCTCAGGACTTTCGAACTGTCGCGGTCTGAGCGAGCCCGGCGTCTGCTCTCAGTCAACAGCCTTGGGGACGACAAGCCATCCGTCCACATGGAGAGGCTGCTGGGGTGGCTAGGTAAGGAGGAACCATGTTTCTTGTTCATTGAGATATTCCTTCAGAGCATGCCGCCACATGTACAGACGGCGTTAGCTAACACGACCATTACGGATCCCCGTAAGTTCGCTGAAGAGGCCGACCGTTTTTTTTTAGCCACACAACGGTCTGACCCGGAAGTAATGGCCCCGACACGTGGTTACGAAACCCCGGCCAGAGATATGCTAGCCAGCAGGGAGCCTGTAGCCTCTAACAGCCGTACAGACACAGGCATGTGTTCTCTCCACAAGCGTTTCGGCGCAAAGGCAAGGAGATGCTACCCCCCGTGTAGTTACAAGTCGGCAGGAAACGCGGGAGCCTGCGCTCAGTAGTGGCTGTGAGCGCAGGCGTATCAAGCCGACTGTTGTTTATCAGAGACACCCTCTCCGGGCGCAAATTCCTCTGCGACACCGGCGCTCAGAGGAGCGTCCTACCAGCAACGGTGAGCGACACCGCCGGGGGAGAAAATGGCCCGTGCTTGTCATCCGCTAATGGCGCTCCTATCCGCACCTACGGAACGAAGACAGTAGACTTGTGTTTTGGAGGTCAGCGGTTTACATGGCGTTTTGTCACAGCGGACATTTCCTTTCCCCTCCTGGGTGCTGATTTCTTGTGCGCTCACGGACTGTTAGTAGATGTCAAGAATAACCGCCTGATAGATGCGATGACATTCTCCTCTTTCGCATGTGTCCGCGATGAGGCGACATACGGCGGTCTTTCAGGTTCACTATCAGGAAGTGACAAATATCAGCGCCTGCTCGGCGAGTTTCCCAGCCTGACACAGCCCACTTTTTCCGCCGCCACCGCCAAACACGGAGTGGAGCACCACGTGGTTACTGAAGGACCACCTGTCTATGTTAGAGCCCGGCGGCTCAACCCGGACAGGTTAGCGGTCGCTAAAGCTGAGTTTACCAACATGGAGCGCCTAGGCATCATTCGCCGCTCGGACAGCCCCTGGGCCTCGCCCCTCCACATCGTCCCAAAACCCGACGGTGGGTGGCGACCATGCGGTGACTACCGCCGCCTCAATGACGCTACCACTCCTGACCGTTATCCAGTCCCCCACATTCAGGACTTCTCCACGCACTTGGCTGGGAAGCGCGTTTTCTCCAAAGTCGATTTGGTGCGTGGATACCACCAAGTCGCAGTGCGTCCTTCAGACGTCCCCAAAACAGCGGTGATCACACCTTTTGGTTTGTTCGAATTCCTACGTATGCCGTTCGGACTTAAAAATGCAGCTCAATCCTTTCAGCAGCTGATGGATTCAGTGCTCAGAGACATGCCTTTCATCCTTGTCGGCAGCACCTCAGAAGAGGAGCACATGCTGCATCTCCGGGAGCTTTTCACGAGACTCAGCCAACACGGTTTGATCATCAACCCGACGAAGTGTCTGTTCGGGTTATCCTCCATCCGCTTCCTCGGACATATCATCGACAAAGATGGGGCAGCCCCCCTCCCAGCGAAAGTGGAGGCCGTCTCCGCTTTCCCACGGCCGCCCACAGCCCGGGCGCTCCAAGAGTTTCTGGGGATGGTGACGTTTTATCACCGTTTCATCCGCCAGGCGGCTCACACCATGCATCCATTATATGAAGCCTTAAAAGGGAAAACATCATTCTGGCAAATCACCCACACTGTTCTTATCGTAACTCCTCCCAACGCTCCTCCCACAACGTCATTGTGGCAAATTGCCAACAGTCCTTATGCTCTGCCAACTCTGTACAACGTTCAGGGCGTTCTGCCAACTAGAACAAAGTTTGTGTCCTCACTTCACCCCGCACCTGCTCTTGACAAACTACCAGACCTCATAAAGTTCTGGATGCCCTCCCTCTAACACGTCATCCATACAAGTCACTCTGTATCTTTCGCTTTTATAAGACAAACTAAGCAGCAGTAATCATTGAAACTATACAGACAAACTAAACTTTTGATTAATTATTATCTTCTAAGGGAGTAAATGTACGTAGCATTCTTTAATCTCATTTCAACAGTTTTCACTGTGGTTTCTTGCGTTTTCATAAGCTCAGCTATAATTAATGTTCTAGGTCAAATAGATACACTTCTGGCATAAAACATCGAGAGTCCCGGAGAAATCAGCTGTACAGTCATATCTTGCTCTGCCCGTGTCCTTGACAGTTTGGTCTACACAGTTCAAGACGGGACCCCCCCCTGCCAGCTGGCTGGGTTCACTGTGTAATCCTAGCACAATTTAGCAGTTAATCAGTTTGAAACTATACAGGGTACATATCATACTTTAATACAGATATATTGATAATTTAGCACACATCGTCGAGAGTTTTGGAGGAACCAGCCTGCTCAGTAAGGTGGAGTCTGATTTTGACTTGTGATTGTTTATCATGCTTTTAGGAGGGAGATCGTTTTTCTGTGAATTTTCCCCTACACAAGGCCCTGAACTCATCCTTTCTTTTAATCTTCTTTCTATTTTCAGCTCTTGATTCAAATTTCCTCCCTCTGTCTCGTTCTCTCGACATTTTAAGCTTCCTCAATTGCACCATACAAATACACAATGTACAAGTGTCAAACAAATGCGCCCAAAATTGACATATCACGTAAGGTCACATAGGAAGAAGGACTATGTTATATTACATGATATTAATGGCATTTGGCAGACACTCTTATCCAGAGCAATGTACAGTTGTTTAGACTAAGCAGGAAACAATCCTCGCCAGGAGCAACGCAGGGTTAAGGGCCTTGCTCAAGGGCCCAACTGCTCTGCTGATTTGAACCACCGACCTTGCAGTTTCCAGTCGTGTACCTTAACCACTAAGCCACAGGCTCCACCTCAGGCTATGCTTCAGACTATTCTACAAATCTGTATATTATCATTATTATTATCATATTATCAGTATTCTAGGTTTTAGGTCTATGATTAACTATTAATAAATACGATTCTCAGTGTGAACATTTACAAATTCATTAATGGCCTCTCTGTGCGTGTCATGGTGGGCGGTTATTCCCGCTGTTGCCATGAGAGGGCCAAGGATCATTGGTTCCACCTGTTCCTTGTTAGCACCAGGGGAATTACCTTCCTGAGAGTATTTAAGACCAGCAGGTACTATCATTCAGTGCTTTTGTGTTCAACCGTATGCCCTTGACAAAAGCACCTGGTAGACTCTGCACTAATACGAGTCAGGTTTGGTGCTGGTGGTTTATTCGCTAAAAAAAGGAATTCATGAGAAAAGGTAAGGAAGGTGTTCAGCTGAGAGTGTTTATGTGCTGTCGCCTTCCTCAAGGGTTTTTGTTTTTCTTTGGACTCGTGTGAGTCGGCAGTAGAGGGACGGTGTCCCCGGTACATGTATTTTGGTTTGCGTTTTGTCCCGAGCTGCATCTCAAGGTTTTTATTTTCGTGCCTGTTTTTTTTCTCGCCAGGTTGTATTTTATTTTTGTTTCTTGGTCTGTGACCATTTGTGCCCAGCTATTGGTTCACCCTGTTTGTTAGAGGCTCACTTTTTTCCCCATTTCGGGTGCATCAATGCCATTTTTCATGAAAGACAAATTTTGGCAAGAGCATGCGCGTAATTCCAGTTTTTCCGGACATTCGAATGGAAAATCATAAATGAACTCACTTCCTGGATTGAGCGAAGGGATTGTTCTGGCGTGTTAATTTGCACTTGGAAACCTGTGATTTTTCATGGTCACTCACACATGAAACTACTGCTTTAGGACCTAAAACTCAGCCGATTGAGAGCGTGTGGTTTGTTAACATTGAAAGAACTTTGTCGCCTGAACAGGGCCTTAAACCCTGGACCCTCAGATTAAAAGTCTGATGCTCTACCGACTGAGCTATCCGGGCTCTGTTTGGAGGGGATATTGACGGGATTACGAGTCTGATCCATAATGGCACATAGAATTAGCCTTCATAATCTGTGATATTTGCCATTGCACATTTTGTCATGCTCAATAATACGGTAACATGGTGCAAGCCAAGGGGCGATGGAGGTACGTTGGACCTCGTGGCGCAACGGTAGCGCGTCTGACTCCAGATCAGAAGGTTGCGTGTTCAAATCACGTCGAGGTCATCCTCTTTTATTTTTAATTGACCAACATTTCAGGGCTGCAGGTGTGTCGGTGAAAATGAGTTCTCCTTTAAGTTGTACCTTGAAATCTTCACCGACACAAAAAGACATAGAAACAATGCAAACACTATGGCCTTTGGCAATATTTATGGAGAAATAAGAAGATCCTTCCCACTTCCATCATTCCCAATTTAGTTGGTCCCCAGGTATCAAGTGACTCTGTGCCGGACCACAAATGAAGCAGACTTTTTCCTTTTTCCTTTTTTCAGATAGGAGCGTTGCATTTTTCCCAAGTATTATGAAACACATTTGACCTCTTTTTTATATTTCCCGGTATCTTTCATTGTTTTTGTGATATTTGGATTTTTCTCATACATTTGTGTGGGAAAGTTACAAGTGTAAGAATAATGGATTTCTTTGCGTTATTCAGGTCCAGGATTGACCATTTTTCAATATTTCACACAACACACATTTTCCATCTTTTTCCAGACATTCCTTGTGGATAAAGATTTTTTTTTCATCATACATGTGCCTTGTTTGCAGTTATTTAGAGTTGAAATAGAACACATTTAAAAACCCCACATTCTGACTGGTTTGTGGACATGGTTTTCTTCACTTCAACAGGTGGGAGGCTCACTTTTTTCCCCATTTCGGGTGCATCAATGCCATTTTTCATGAAAGACAAATTTCGGCAAGAGCATGCGCGTAATTCCAGTTTTTCCGGACATTCGAATGGAAAATCATAAATGAACTCACTTCCTGGATTGAGCGAAGGGATTGTTCTGGCGTGTTAATTTGCACTTGGTAACCTGTGATTTTTCATGGTCACGCACACATGAAACTACTGCTTTAGGACCTAAAACTCTGCCAATTGAGAGCGTGTGGTTTGTTAACATTGAAAGAACTTTGTCGCCCGAACAGGGACTTGAACCCTGGACCCTCAGATTAAAAGTCTGATGCTCTACCGACTGAGCTATCCGGGCTCTGTGAGGGGGGGTGGATATCGAGGGGATTACGAGTCTGATCCATAATGGCACATAGAATTAGCCTTCATAATCTGTGATATTTGCCATTGCACATTATGTCATGCTCAATAATACGGTAACATGGTGCAAGCCAAGGGGCGACGGAGGTACGTTGGGCCTCGTGGAGCAACGGTAGCGCGTCTGACTCCAGATCAGAAGGTTGCGTGTTCAAATCACGTCGAGGTCATCCTCTTTTATTTTTAATTGACCAACATTTCAGGGCTGCAGGTGTGTCGGTGAAAATGAGTTCTCCTTTAAGTTGTACCTTGAAATCTTCACCGTCACAAAAAGACATAGAAACAATGCAAACACTATGGCCTTTGGCAATATTTATGGAGAAATAAGAAGATCCTTCCCACTTCCATCATTCCCAATTTAGTTGGTCCCCAGGTATCAAGTGACTCTGTGCCGGACCACAAATGAAGCAGACTTTTTCCTTTTTCCTTTTTTCAGATAGGAGCGTTGCATTTTTCCCAAGTATTATGAAACACATTTGACCTCTTTTTTATATTTCGCGGTATCTTTCATTGTTTTTGTGATATTTGGATTTTTCTCATACATTTGTGTGGGAAAGTTACAAGTGTAAGAATAATGGATTTCTTTGCGTTATTCAGGTCCAGGATTGACCATTTTTCAATATTTCACACAACACACATTTTCCATCTTTTTCCAGACATTCCTTGTGGATAAAGATTTTTTTTTCATCATACATGTGCCTTGTTTGCAGTTATTTAGAGTTGAAATAGAACACATTTAAAAACCCCACATTCTGACTGGTTTGTGGACATGGTTTTCTTCACTTCAACAGGTGGGAGGCTCACTTTTTTCCCCATTTCGGGTGCATCAATGCCATTTTTCATGAAAGACAAATTTCGGCAAGAGCATGCGCGTAATTCCAGTTTTTCCGGACATTCGAATGGAAAATCATAAATGAACTCACTTCCTGGATTGAGCGAAGGGATTGTTCTGGCGTGTTAATTTGCACTTGGTAACCTGTGATTTTTCATGGTCACGCACACATGAAACTACTGCTTTAGGACTTAAAACTCTGCCAATTGAGAGCGTGTGGTTTGTTAACATTGAAAGAACTTTGTCGCCCGAACAGGGACTTGAGCCCTGGACCCTCAGATTAAAAGTCTGATGCTCTACCAACTGAGCTATCCGGGCTCTGTGAGGGGGGGGTGGATATCGAGGGGATTACGAGTCTGATCCATAATGGCACATAGAATTAGCCTTCATAATCTGTGATATTTGCCATTGCACATTTTGTCATGCTCAATAATACGGTAACATGGTGCAAGCCAAGGGGCGACGGAGGTATGTTGGGCCTCGTGGCGCAACGGTAGCGCGTCTGACTCCAGATCAGAAGGTTGCGTGTTCAAATCACGTCGAGGTCATCCTCTTTTATTTTTAATTGACCAACATTTCAGGGCTGCAGGTGTGTCGGTGAAAATGAGTTCTCCTTTAAGTTGTACCTTGAAATCTTCACCGTCACAAAAAGACATAGAAACAATGCAAACACTATGGCCTTTGGCAATATTTATGGAGAAATAAGAAGATCCTTCCCACTTCCATCATTCCCAATTTAGTTGGTCCCCAGGTATCAAGTGACTCTGTGCCGGACCACAAATGAAGCAGACTTTTTCCTTTTTCCTTTTTTCAGATAGGAGCGTTGCATTTTTCCCAAGTATTATGAAACACATTTGACCTCTTTTTTATATTTCCCGGTATCTTTCATTGTTTTTGTGATATTTGGATTTTTCTCATACATTTGTGTGGGAAAGTTACAAGTGTAAGAATAATGGATTTCTTTGCGTTATTCAGGTCCAGGATTGACCATTTTTCAATATTTCACACAACACACATTTTCCATCTTTTTCCAGACATTCCTTGTGGATAAAGATTTATTTTTCATCATACATGTGCCTTGTTTGCAGTTATTTAGAGTTGAAATAGAACACATTTAAAAACCCCACATTCTGACTGGTTTGTGGACATGGTTTTCTTCACTTCAACAGGTGGGAGGCTCACTTTTTTCCCCATTTCGGGTGCATCAATGCCATTTTTCATGAAAGACAAATTTCGGCAAGAGCATGCGCGTAATTCCAGTTTTTCCGGACATTCGAATGGAAAATCATAAATGAACTCACTTCCTGGATTGAGCGAAGGGATTGTTCTGGCGTGTTAATTTGCACTTGGTAACCAGTGATTTTTCATGGTCACGCACACATGAAACTACTGCTTTAGGACCTAAAGCTCAGCCGATTGAGAGCGTGTGGTTTGTTAACATTGAAAGAACTTTGTCACCCGAACAGGGACTTGAACCCTGGACCCTCAGATTAAAAGTCTGATGCTCTACCGACTGAGCTATCCGGGCTCTGTTTGGAGGGGATATTGACGGGATTACGAGTCTGATCCATAATGGCACATAGAATTAGCCGTCATAATCTGTGATATTTGCCATTGCACATTTTGTCATGCTCAATAATACGGTAACATGGTGCAAGCCAAGGGGCGACGCAGGTACGTTGGACCTCGTGGTGCAACGGTAGCGCGTCTGACTCCAGATCAGAAGGTTGCGTGTTCAAATCACGTCGAGGTCATCCTCTTTTATTTTTAATTGACCAACATTTCAGGGCTGCAGGTGTGTCGGTGAAACTGAGTTCTCCTTTAAGTTGTACCTTGAAATCTTCACCGTCACAAAAAGACATAGAAACAATGCAAAAATTATGGCCTTTTGCAATATTTATGGAGAAATAAGAAGATCCTTCCCACTTCCATCATTCCTAACTTAGTAGGTCCCCAGGTATCAAGTGACTCTGTGCCGGACCACAAATGAAGCAGACTTTTTCCTTTTTCCTTTTTTCAGATAGGAGCGTTGCATTTTTCACAAGTATTATGAAACACACATGACCTCTTTTTTATATTTCCCGGTATCTTTCATTGTTTTTGTGATATTTGGATTTTTCTCATACATTTGTGTGGGAAAGTTACAAGTGTAAGAATAATGGATTTCTTTGCGTTATTCAGGTCCAGGATTGACCATTTTTCAATATTTCACACAACACACATTTTCCATCTTTTTCCAGACATTCCTTGTGGATAAAGATTTATTTTTCATCATACATGTGCCTTGTTTGCAGTTATTTAGAGTTGAAATAGAACACATTTAAAAACCCCACATTCTGACTGGTTTGTGGACATGGTTTTCTTCACTTCAACAGCTGGGAGGCTCACTTTTTTCCCCATTTCGGGTGCATCAATGCCATTTTTCATGAAAGACAAATTTCGGCAAGAGCATGCGCGTAATTCCAGTTTTTCCGGACATTCGAATGGAAAATCATAAATGAACTCACTTCCTGGATTGAGCGAAGGGATTGTTCTGGCGTGTTAATTTGCACTTGGTAACCTGTGATTTTTCATGGTCACGCACACATGAAACTACTGCTTTAGGACCTAAAGCTCAGCCGATTGAGAGCGTGTGGTTTGTTAACATTGAAAGAACTTTGTCGCCCGAACAGGGACTTGAACCCTGGACCCTCAGATTAAAAGTCTGATGCTCTACCGACTGAGCTATCCGGGCTCTGTTTGGAGGGGATATTGACGGGATTACGAGTCTGATCCATAATGGCACATAGAATTAGCCGTCATAATCTGTGATATTTGCCATTGCACATTTTGTCATGCTCAATAATACGGTAACATGGTGCAAGCCAAGGGGCGACGGTGGTACGTTGCACCTAGTGGCGCAACGGTAGCGCGTCTGACTCCAGATCAGAAGGTTGCGTGTTCAAATCACGTCGATGTCATCCTCTTTTATTTTTAATTGACCAACATTTCAGGGCTGCAGGTGTGTCGGTGAAACTGAGTTCTCCTTTAAGTTGTACCTTGAAATCTTCACCGTCACAAAAAGACATAGAAACAATGCAAAAATTATGGCCTTTTGCAATATTTATGGAGAAATAAGAAGATCCTTCCCACTTCCATCATTCCCAACTTAGTAGGTCCCCAGGTTTCAAGTGACTCTGTGCCGGACCAAAAATGAAGCAGACTTTTTCCTTTTTCCTTTTTTCAGATAGGAGTGTTGCATTTTTCCCAAGTATTATGAAACACATTTGACCACTTTTTTATATTTCCCGGTATCTTTCATTGTTTTTGTGATATTTGGATTTTTCTCATACATTTGTGTGGGAAAGTTACAAGTGTAAGAATAATGGATTTCTTTGCGTTATTCAGGTCCAGGATTGACCATTTTTCAATATTTCACACAACACACATTTTCCATCTTTTTCCAGACATTCCTTGTGGATAAAGATTTATTTTTCATCATACATGTGCCTTGTTTGCAGTTATTTAGAGTTGAAATAGAACACATTTAAAAACCCCACATTCTGACTGGTTTGTGGACATGGTTTTCTTCACTTCAACAGGTGGGAGGCTCACTTTTTTCCCCATTTCGGGTGCATCAATGCCATTTTTCATGAAAGACAAATTTCGGCAAGAGCATGCGCGTAATTCCAGTTTTTCCGGACATTCGAATGGAAAATCATAAATGAACTCACTTCCTGGATTGAGCGAAGGGATTGTTCTGGCGTGTTAATTTGCACTTGGTAACCTGTGATTTTTCATGGTCACGCACACATGAAACTACTGCTTTAGGACTTAAAACTCTGCCAATTGAGAGCGTGTGGTTTGTTAACATTGAAAGAACTTTGTCGCCCGAACAGGGACTTGAACCCTGGACCCTCAGATTAAAAGTCTGATGCTCTACCAACTGAGCTATCCGGGCTCTGTTTGGAGGGGATATTGACGGGATTACGAGTCTGATCCATAATGGCACATAGAATTAGCCGTCATAATCTGTGATATTTGCCATTGCACATTTTGTCATGCTCAATAATACGGTAACATGGTGCAAGCCAAGGGGCGACGGAGGTACGTTGGACCTCGTGGCGCAACGGTAGCGCGTCTGATTCCAGATCAGAAGGTTGCGTGTTCAAATCACGTCGAGGTCATCCTCTTTTATTTTTAATTGACCAACATTTCAGGGCTGCAGGTGTGTCGGTGAAAATGAGTTCTCCTTTAAGTTGTACCTTGAAATCTTCACCGTCACAAAAAGACAGAAACAATGCAAACATTATGGCCTTTGGCAATATTTATGGAGAAATAAGAAGATCCTTCCCACTTCCATCATTCCTAACTTACTAGGTCCCCAGGTATCAAGTGACTCTGTGCCGGACCACAAATGAAGCAGACTTTTTCCTTTTTCCTTTTTTCAGATAGGAGCGTTGCATTTTTCACAAGTATTATGAAACACACATGACCTCTTTTTTATATTTCCCGGTATCTTTCATTGTTTTTGTGATATTTGGATTTTTCTCATACATTTGTGTGGGAAAGTTACAAGTGTAAGAATAATGGATTTCTTTGCGTTATTCAGGTCCAGGATTGACCATTTTTCAATATTTCACACAACACACATTTTCCATCTTTTTCCAGACATTCCTTGTGGATAAAGATTTATTTTTCATCATACATGTGCCTTGTTTGCAGTTATTTAGAGTTGAAATAGAACACATTTAAAAACCCCACATTCTGACTGGTTTGTGGACATGGTTTTCTTCACTTCAACAGGTGGGAGGCTCACTTTTTTCCCCATTTCGGGTGCATCAATGCCATTTTTCATGAAAGACAAATTTCGGCAAGAGCATGCGCGTAATTCCAGTTTTTCCGGACATTCGAATGGAAAATCATAAATGAACTCACTTCCTGGATTGAGCGAAGGGATTGTTCTGGCGTGTTAATTTGCACTTGGTAACCTGTGATTTTTCATGGTCACGCACACATGAAACTACTGCTTTAGGACTTAAAACTCTGCCAATTGAGAGCGGGTGGTTTGTTAACATTGAAAGAACTTTGTCGCCCGAACAGTGACTTGAACCCTGGACCCTCAGATTAAAAGTCTGATGCTCTACCGACTGAGCTATCCGGGCTCTGTTTGGAGGGGATATTGACGGGATTACAAGTCTTATCCATAATTGCCAGCCGTGTGTAGGTGTAGAGCCCTACGATGGTCACTACGGCTCGAATCCGCCCGTTGCCAAACCATGACATAAATAATGGAAACTATTTCCTTGTAGAATTGTCCCATAATCATGTTTGTCGTGTCATTAGATCTCCAGCTCCATTTCACTATGGATAGGAAATCCTTTCTGCCATCATTCTACTTAATAGTTATCTCAAATACAATTAAGGTATTTGGCTCTGTCCCCCACTGTTCACTCTGAACAATATGGGATATGCAATTTGTTTAAAGTACATTGTTTTTAATGGCTGTTATTGTAACTCTGAGAATGTTTTTTACATTTTTTAATTTTATTGTTTCAAATTGTTAAAATTAGGGATATGTTACGGCCCCCTGCTCTGTGCTACTTATTCTGGCGTTACTTCACAGGTGCCTTGTTGGCGGAGTACCAGGTCATTTGCGCAATTGGGAGCACCTGTGACCAGATGTTAAAATGTACCTGACTCTTGCCTGAAGGAGGGAACTCTCTTCCCACGTACCTGTTGGTTCTTTTTGGGTTTGCATGAGACAACATTGCTTCAGCATACTTTTCACACATCCACTCACTCACACTACTGATGCAACTGACTTTCACACTACACATTTTTGTTAACTGGTTATTTCAAATAAATTTGACCTTGTTTTTTAAATGCGTCAGTGTGCGTCTCCCTCTTTGTCACGGCCAATGAGCCAGGTCGTGACCGATAATGAAGTACATAATAATATCAAGCAGGAAATAAAATGAAAGGTAGGCAGCTGGTTGGATGTTGGGTAAAAGTTTTTATGGCAACTGAAGGAGAACATTATTTACAACTTGTCTACTATCCATGCACACAGATACAGACAATTGCCAAAATATCCACTCACTGAGAACTTTATTAGGAACACCTGTACACCTACTTAGATGTAGAACTGACATTACATCACTACTGACATTAGATCAATTATTGCAATTTATTACATACACAAAAAAAGATTAGAATGTTATATACAGTGCCATCTGTAATGTTTAGGACAAATACTTTTTTTTTTTTGGCTCTGTTCTCCACAATTTTAGATTTGTAATAAAAAATGCATGAAGGGCATGTTTACAGACTTTGGTTTCACCATATTGAAATTAAAGTGTGTTTTATATATAGTAACAATAAACATAATATTTTTCTAGGCTTTTTCTTGCCTTTGGTTTGTATTATTGTCATTAAACATGAGGGCCAGAGTTGTTCCAATGAATGTCAAGGAAGCCATTATGAGACGTCTGTTTTGTTATGCCAAACCTTAGGTGTAACAAAATCAACTGTTTGGAACAGCATTAAGGAGAGAGAACATGTAATGGGGCATAGGGCATGGCAAGCCAAGTAAGACCTCTACAGCTGATAGCTGAAGAATTCTCATCATAATGAAGAAAAATCCCCAAACATGTGTCCAACCGATCAGAAACACCCTTCGGGAGGCAGGCGTGGATGTGTCAGAGACTACTGTCCACAAAAGACCACAGTCATGTCTCAGTGGGTCACAGACTTCAACCAGTCATGCAGACAGAAAATATGCAGTAAACATGACTGTAATTTACATCACATAAATATGTCCCAAACATTATGGTGCCCTGAAATGGGGGATTATGTATAAAAAGTGCTGTCATGTCTACATGGTGAAACCAGAATGCATAAAAATACCCTTTAATAAAATATGAGAACTTGCACTTTGAATTGTTTGTTTATGAATATAAAATTGTGGTGTACTGAGCTAAATTAATGTTTTTGTCCCAAGCATTACGGAGGGCATTGCATATTACAATTCTTATGAACATATAAACACAACAACAGCAACAAAAATATCAATGAATAACTATATTGTTGTTTGTAACAATATTAGCATGGTGGATATGCATAGGTATTAAAGGAGACTGGGCTTGGGACTGGGGCAGTTGGAATAGCCAGGGCAGGAGGGAAGGTGAAGGCTGGGTCTCCTGAAGTACTGGTATTGTTCCGATTTTGCCAAGGACTTCACAGACCTCTTCGGAAGTATATCTGCAGCCTACCTGGGAGAAAATATACATGCCTCCACATGCTGATCACCTGGAGATATCAAAGTAACATTAGTTATGAAATGTATGAAAGTAACCAAGAGACCTGTACTAATTATACTGTGTGCCTAATTATACTGTAATGCCTGTCATTACAGTCATTATTGTACTAAACAAAGAAAAAACAGAACAATAAGTATATGTATTTACTGTACATTCATATAATTTAAGGTAACATGGGTGTAAATATTGTATAATATAATAATTGTGGAAACTGCTCTATTATTTAAGTACTTAGCTGGGCAACTACATAATATGGGCAAGTTAACAACAACAACAACAACAATAATAATATATTAATGGAAAATAAAGGAACATATACCAAGATGTCTGAATGACAGTAAGTTAGGCCTATGTCAATAAACAATTGGCAGTGAAATAAGAGCAACAATAATACATTTTATGTCTAAACCTTCACGAATCAAACGTGTATACAAATTGTCAATACTATTCATGACGGTGATATTTTAAAAGCGTAAAGTGATCGCATGTTAATGTAGCTGGCTACGACGTTGAGAAACAGACATGCAGAGACATTATCCCGTTTACCTGTAATTTTCCCACATAAAAAACGAACAATTGGAACATTCAAAATAACAATAATACATCGGGAATACCTCAACAACATAAATATCATTCGAGGACCCGTTAATAGTAAAATAATTATCTAGATAGACTTACCAAAAGGAGCCCAGGGAAATGATTCGCGCCAGGCGATTTCGAATAGTTAAGGAATCCGCACTGTAAGGACGTCATTCGTTTTTCTCGGAACAGCGACGCAATATCAACGTGCGGCCAAGAATATATCGCATCCGAAGTGATAAGAACTTCCGTTGAAAATGAAAGGGAAAAGTTAAGGAATCCGCACTGTAAGGACGTCGTTCGTTTTTCTCGGAACAGCGCCGCGATATCAACGTGCGGCCAAGAATATATCGCATCCGAAGTGATAAGAACTTCCGTTGAGAATGAATGGGAAAAGTTAAGGAAAGTTAAGCTTAACTATCCGCGGCTGCCGCATAATGGCACATAGAATTAGCCTTCATAATCTGTGATATTTGCCATTGCACATTTGGTCATGCTCAATAATACGGTAACATGGTGCAAGCCAAGGGGCGACGGAGGTACGTTGGACCTTGTGGCGCAACGGTAGCGCGTCTGACTCCTGATCAGAAGGTTGCCTGTTCAAATCACGTCGAGGTCATCTTCTTTTATTTTTAATTGACCAACATTTCAGGGCTGCAGGTGTGTCGGTGAAACTGAGTTCTCCTTTAAGTTGTACCTTGAAATCTTCACCGTCACAAAAAGACATAGAAACAATGCAAACATTATGGCCTTTGGCAATATTTATGGAGAAATAAGAAGATCCTTCCCACTTCCATCATTCCCAACTTAGTAGGTCCCCAGGTATCAAGTGACTCTGTGCCGGACCACAAATGAAGCAGACTTTTTCCTTTTTTCAGATAGGAGTGTTGCATTTTTCCCAAGTATTATGAAACACACATGACCTCTTTTTTATATTTCCCGGTATCTTTCATTGTTTTTGTGATATTTGGATTTTTCTCATACATTTGTGTGGGAAAGTTACAAGTGTAAGAATAATGGATTTCTTTGCGTTATTCAGGTCCAGGATTGACCATTTTTCAATATTTCACACAACACACATTTTCCATCTTTTTCCAGACATTCCTTGTGGATAAAGATTTATTTTTCATCATACATGTGCCTTTTTTGCAGTTATTTAGAGTTGAAATAGAACACATTTAAAAACCCCACATTCTGACTGGTTTGTGGACATGGTTTTCTTCACTTCAACAGGTGGGAGGCTCACTTTTTTCCCCATTTCGGGTGCATCAATGCCATTTTTCATGAAAGACAAATTTCGGCAAGAGCATGCGCGTAATTCCAGTTTTTCCGGACATTCGAATGGAAAATCATAAATGAACTCACTTCCTGGATTGAGCGAAGGGATTGTTCTGGCGTGTTAATTTGCACTTGGTAACCTGTGATTTTTCATGGTCACGCACACATGAAACTTCTGCTTTAGGACCTAAAGCTCAGCCGATTGAGAGCGTGTGGTTTGTTAACATTGAAAGAACTTTGTCGCCCAAACAGGGACTTGAACCCTGGACCCTTAGATTAAAAGTCTGATGCTCTACCGACTGAGCGATCCGGGCTCTGTCTGGAGGGGATATTGACGGGATTACAAGTCTGATCCATAATGGCACATAGAATTAGCCTTCATAATCTGTGATATTTGCCATTGCACATTTTGTCATGCTCAATAATACGGTAACATGGTGCAAGCCAAGGGGCGACGGAGGTACGTTGGACCTCGTGGCGCAACGGTAGCGCGTCTGACTCCAGATCAGACGGTTGCCTGTTCAAATCACGTCGAGGTCATCCTCTTTTATTTTTAATTGACCAACATTTCAGGGCTGCAGGTGTGTCGGTGAAAATTAGTTCTCCTTTAAGTTGTACCTTGAAATCTTCACCGTCACAAAAAGACAGAAACAATGCAAACATTATGGCCTTTGGCAATATTTATGGAGAAATAAGAAGATCCTTCCCACTTCCATCATTCCTAACTTAGTAGGTCCCCAGGTATCAAGTGACTCTGTGCCGGACCACAAATGAAGCAGACTTTTTCCTTTTTCCTTTTTTCAGATAGGAGCGTTGCATTTTTCACAAGTATTATGAAACACATTTGACCACTTTTTTATATTTCCCGGTATCTTTCATTGTTTTTGTGATATTTGGATTTTTCTCATACATTTGTGTGGGAAAGTTACAAGTGTAAGAATAATGGATTTCTTTGCGTTATTCAGGTCCAGGATTGACCATTTTTCAATATTTCACACAACACACATTTTCCATCTTTTTCCAGACATTCCTTCTGGATAAAGATTTATTTTTCATCATACATGTGCCTTGTTTGCAGTTATTTAGAGTTGAAATAGAACACATTTAAAAAACCCACATTCTGACTGGTTTGTGGACATGGTTTTCTTCACTTCAACAGGTGGGAGGCTCACTTTTTTCCCCATTTCGGGTGCATCAATGCCATTTTTCATGAAAGACAAATTTCGGCAAGAGCATGCGCGTAATTCCAGTTTTTCCGGACATTCGAATGGAAAATCATAAATGAACTCACTTCCTGGATTGAGCGAAGGGATTGTTCTGGCGTGTTAATTTGCACTTGGTAACCTGTGATTTTTCATGGTCACGCACACATGAAACTACTGCTTTAGGACTTAAAACTCTGCCAATTGAGAGCGTGTGGTTTGTTAACATTGAAAGAACTTTGTCGCCCGAACAGGGACTTGAACCCTGGACCCTCAGATTAAAAGTCTGATGCTCTACCGACTGAGCTATCCGGGCTCTGTGCAGAGGGGATATTGACGGGATTACGAGTCTGATCCATAATGGCACATAGAATTAGCCTTCATAATCTGTGATATTTGCCATTGCACATTTTGTCATGCTCAATAATACGGTAACATGGTGCAAGCCAAGGGGCGACGGAGGTACGTTGGACCTCGTGGCGCAACGGTAGCGCGTCTGACTCCAGATCAGACGGTTGCCTGTTCAAATCACGTCGAGGTCATCCTCTTTTATTTTTAATTGACCAACATTTCAGGGCTGCAGGTGTGTCGGTGAAAATTAGTTCTCCTTTAAGTTGTACCTTGAAATCTTCACCGTCACAAAAAGACAGAAACAATGCAAACATTATGGCCTTTGGCAATATTTATGGAGAAATAAGAAGATCCTTCCCACTTCCATCATTCCCAACTTAGTAGGTCCCCAGGTATCAAGTGACTCTGTGCCGGACCACAAATGAAGCAGACTTTTTCCTTTTTCCTTTTTTCAGATAGGAGCGTTGCATTTTTCACAAGTATTATGAAACACATATGACCTCTTTTTTATATTTCCCGGTATCTTTCATTGTTTTTGTGATATTTGGATTTTTCTCATACATTTGTGTGGGAAAGTTACAAGTGTAAGAATAATGGATTTCTTTGTGTTATTCAGGTCCAGGATTGACCATTTTTCAATATTTCACACAACACACATTTTCCATCTTTTTCCAGACATTCCTTGTGGATAAAGATTTATTTTTCATCATACATGTGCCTTGTTTGCAGTTATTTAGAGTTGAAATAGAACACATTTAAAAACCCCACATTCTGACTGGTTTGTGGACATGGTTTTCTTCACTTCAACAGCTGGGAGGCTCACTTTTTTCCCCATTTCGGGTGCATCAATGCCATTTTTCATGAAAGATAAATTTCGGCAAGAGCATGCGCGTAATTCCAGTTTTTCCGGACATTCGAATGGAAAATCATAAATGAACTCACTTCCTTGATTGAGCGAAGGGATTGTTCTGGCGTGTTAATTTGCACTTGGTAACCTGTGATTTTTCATGGTCACGCACACATGAAACTACTGCTTTAGGACTTAAAACTCTGCCAATTGAGAGCGTGTGGTTTGTTAACATTGAAAGAACTTTGTCGCCCGAACAGGGACTTGAACCCTGGACCCTCAGATTAAAAGTCTGATGCTCTACCGACTGAGCTATCCGGGCTCTGTCTGGAGGCGATATTGACGGGATTACGAGTCTGATCCATAATGGCACATAGAATTAGCCTTCATAATCTGTGATATTTGCCATTGCACATTTTGTCATGCTCAATAATACGGTAACATGGTGCAAGCCAAGGGGCGACGGTGGTACGTTGGACCTCGTGGCGCAACGGTAGCGCGTCTGACTCCAGATCAGAAGGTTGCGTGTTCAAATCACGTCGAGGTCATCCTCTTTTATTTTTAATTGACCAACATTTCAGGGCTGCAGGTGTGTCGGTGAAACTGAGTTCTCCTTTAAGTTGTACCTTGAAATCTTCACCGTCACAAAAAGACATAGAAACAATGCAAAAATTATGGCCTTTTGGAATATTTATGGAGAAATAAGAAGATCCTTCTCACTTCCATCATTCCCAACTTAGTAGGTCCCCAGGTTTCAAGTGACTCTGTGCCGGACCAAAAATGAAGCAGACTTTTTCCTTTTTCCTTTTTTCAGATAGGAGTGTTGCATTTTTCCCAAGTATTATGAAACACATTTGACCACTTTTTTATATTTCCCGGTATCTTTCATTGTTTTTGTGATATTTGGATTTTTCTCATACATTTGTGTGGGAAAGTTACAAGTGTAAGAATGATGGATTTCTTTGCGTTATTCAGGTCCAGGATTGACCATTTTTCAATATTTCACACAACACACATTTTCCATCTTTTTCCAGACATTCCTTGTGGATAAAGATTTTTTTTTCATCATACATGTGCCTTGTTTGCAGTTATTTAGAGTTGAAATAGAACACATTTAAAAACCCCACATTCTGACTGGTTTGTGGACATGGTTTTCTTCACTTCAACAGGTGGGAGGCTCACTTTTTTCCCCATTTCGGGTGCATCAATGCCATTTTTCATGAAAGACAAATTTCGGCAAGAGCATGCGCGTAATTCCAGTTTTTCCGGACATTCGAATGGAAAATCATAAATGAACTCACTTCCTTGATTGAGCGAAGGGATTGTTCTGGCGTGTTAATTTGCACTTGGTAACCTGTGATTTTTCATGGTCACGCACACATGAAACTACTGCTTTAGGACTTAAAACTCTGCCAATTGAGAGCGTGTGGTTTGTTAACATTGAAAGAACTTTGTCGCCCGAACAGGGACTTGAACCCTGGACCCTCAGATTAAAAGTCTGATGCTCTACCGACTGAGCTATCCGGGCTCTGTCTGGAGGCGATATTGACGGGATTACGAGTCTGATCCATAATGGCACATAGAATTAGCCTTCATAATCTGTGATATTTGCCATTGCACATTTTGTCATGCTCAATAATACGGTAACATGGTGCAAGCCAAGGGGCGACGGTGGTACGTTGGACCTCGTGGCGCAACGGTAGCGCGTCTGACTCCAGATCAGAAGGTTGCGTGTTCAAATCACGTCGATGTCATCCTCTTTTATTTTTAATTGACCAACATTTCAGGGCTGCAGGTGTGTCGGTGAAACTGAGTTCTCCTTTAAGTTGTACCTTGAAATCTTCACCGTCACAAAAAGACATAGAAACAATGCAAAAATTATGGCCTTTTGCAATATTTATGGAGAAATAAGAAGATCCTTCTCACTTCCATCATTCCCAACTTAGTAGGTCCCCAGGTTTCAAGTGACTCTGTGCCGGACCAAAAATGAAGCAGACTTTTTCCTTTTTCCTTTTTTCAGATAGGAGTGTTGCATTTTTCCCAAGTATTATGAAACACATTTGACCACTTTTTTATATTTCCCGGTATCTTTCATTGTTTTTGTGATATTTGGATTTTTCTCATACATTTGTGTGGGAAAGTTACAAGTGTAAGAATGATGGATTTCTTTGCGTTATTCAGGTCCAGGATTGACCATTTTTCAATATTTCACACAACACACATTTTCCATCTTTTTCCAGACATTCCTTGTGGATAAAGATTTTTTTTTCATCATACATGTGCCTTGTTTGCAGTTATTTAGAGTTGAAATAGAACACATTTAAAAACCCCACATTCTGACTGGTTTGTGGACATGGTTTTCTTCACTTCAACAGGTGGGAGGCTCACTTTTTTCCCCATTTCGGGTGCATCAATGCCATTTTTCATGAAAGACAAATTTCGGCAAGAGCATGCGCGTAATTCCAGTTTTTCCGGACATTCGAATGGAAAATCATAAATGAACTCACTTCCTGGATTGAGTGAAGGGATTGTTCTGGCGTGTTAATTTGCACTTGGTAACCTGTGATTTTTCATGGTCACGCACACATGAAACTACTGCTTTAGGACTTAAAACTCTGCCAATTGAGAGCGTGTGGTTTGTTAACATTGAAAGAACTTTGTCGCCCGAACAGGGACTTGAACCCTGGACCCTCAGATTAAAAGTCTGATGCTCTACCGACTGAGCTATCCGGGCTCTGTTTGGAGGGGATATTGACGGGATTACGAGTCTGATCCATAATGGCACATAGAATTAGCCGTCATAATCTGTGATATTTGCCATTGCACATTTGGTCATGCTCAATAATACGGTAACATGGTGCAAGCCAAGGGGCGACGGAGGTACGTTGGACCTCGTGGCGCAACGGTAGCGCGTCTGACTCCAGATCAGAAGGTTGCCTGTTCAAATCACGTCGAGGTCATCCTCTTTTATTTTTAATTGACCAACATTTCAGGGCTGCAGGTGTGTCGGTGAAAATGAGTTCTCCTTTAAGTTGTACCTTGAAATCTTCACCGTCACAAAAAGACAGAAACAATGCAAACATTATGGCCTTTGGCAATATTTATGGAGAAATAAGAAGATCCTTCCCACTTCCATCATTCCTAACTTAGTAGGTCCCCAGGTATCAAGTGACTCTGTGCCGGACCACAAATGAAGCAGACTTTTTCCTTTTTCCTTTTTTCAGATAGGAGCGTTGCATTTTTCACAAGTATTATGAAACACATATGACCTCTTTTTTATATTTCCCGGTATCTTTCATTGTTTTTGTGATATTTGGATTTTTCTCATACATTTGTGTGGGAAAGTTACAAGTGTAAGAATAATGGATTTCTTTGCGTTATTCAGGTCCAGGATTGACCATTTTTCAATATTTCACACAACACACATTTTCCATCTTTTTCCAGACATTCCTTGTGGATAAAGATTTATTTTTCATCATACATGTGCCTTGTTTGCAGTTATTTAGAGTTGAAATAGAACACATTTAAAAACCCCACATTCTGACTGGTTTGTGGACATGGTTTTCTTCACTTCAACAGGTGGGAGGCTCACTTTTTTCCCCATTTCGGGTGCATCAATGCCATTTTTCATGAAAGACAAATTTCGGCAAGAGCATGCGCGTAATTCCAGTTTTTCCGGACATTTGAATGGAAAATCATAAATGAACTCACTTCCTGGATTGAGCGAAGGGATTGTTCTGGCGTGTTAATTTGCACTTGGTAACCTGTGATTTTTCATGGTCACGCACACATGAAACTACTGCTTTAGGACTTAAAACTCTGCCAATTGAGAGCGTGTGGTTTGTTAACATTGAAAGAACTTTGTCACCCGAACAGGGACTTGAACCCTGGACCCTCAGATTAAAAGTCTGATGCTCTACCGACTGAGCTATCCGGGCTCTGTGCGGAGGGGATATTGACGGGATTACGAGTCTGATCCATAATGGCACATAGAATTAGCCTTCATAATCTGTGATATTTGCCATTGCACATTTTGTCATGCTCAATAATACGGTAACATGGTGCAAGCCAAGGGGCGACGCAGGCACGTTGGACCTCGTGGCGCAACGGTAGCGCGTCTGACTCCAGATCAGAAGGTTGCGTGTTCAAATCACGTCGAGGTCATCCTCTTTTATTTTTAATTGACCAACATTTCAGGGCTGCGGGTGTGTCGGTGAAAATGAGTTCTCCTTTAAGTTGTACCTTGAAATCTTCACCGTCACAAAAAGACATAGAAACAATGCAAACATTATGGCCTTTGGCAATATTTATGGAGAAATAAGAAGATCCTTCCCACTTCCATCATTCCCAACTTAGTAGGTCCCCAGGTATCAAGTGACTCTGTGCCGGACCACAAATGAAGCAGACTTTTTCCTTTTTCCTTTTTTCAGATAGGAGCGTTTCATTTTTCCCAAGTATTATGAAACACATTTGACCACTTTTTTATATTTCCCGGTATCTTTCATTGTTTTTGTGATATTTGGATTTTTCTCATACATTTGTGTGGGAAAGTTACAAGTGTAAGAATAATGGATTTCTTTGTGTTATTCAGGTCCAGGATTGACCATTTTTCAATATTTCACACAACACACATTTTCCATCTTTTTCCAGACATTCCTTGTGGATAAAGATTTATTTTTCATCATACATGTGCCTTGTTTGCAGTTATTTAGAGTTGAAATAGAACACATTTAAAAACCCCACATTCTGACTGGTTTGTGGACATGGTTTTCTTCACTTCAACAGCTGGGAGGCTCACTTTTTTCCCCATTTCGGGTGCATCAATGCCATTTTTCATGAAAGATAAATTTCGGCAAGAGCATGCGCGTAATTCCAGTTTTTCCGGACATTCGAATGGAAAATCATAAATGAACTCACTTCCTTGATTGAGCGAAGGGATTGTTCTGGCGTGTTAATTTGCACTTGGTAACCTGTGATTTTTCATGGTCACGCACACATGAAACTACTGCTTTAGGACTTAAAACTCTGCCAATTGAGAGCGTGTGGTTTGTTAACATTGAAAGAACTTTGTCGCCCGAACAGGGACTTGAACCCTGGACCCTCAGATTAAAAGTCTGATGCTCTACCGACTGAGCTATCCGGGCTCTGTCTGGAGGCGATATTGACGGGATTACGAGTCTGATCCATAATGGCACATAGAATTAGCCGTCATAATCTGTGATATTTGCCATTGCACATTTTGTCATGCTCAATAATACGGTAACATGGTGCAAGCCAAGGGGCGACGGTGGTACGTTGGACCTCGTGGCGCAACGGTAGCGCGTCTGACTCCAGATCAGAAGGTTGCGTGTTCAAATCACGTCGATGTCATCCTCTTTTATTTTTAATTGACCAACATTTCAGGGCTGCAGGTGTGTCGGTGAAACTGAGTTCTCCTTTAAGTTGTACCTTGAAATCTTCACCGTCACAAAAAGACATAGAAACAATGCAAAAATTATGGCCTTTTGCAATATTTATGGAGAAATAAGAAGATCCTTCTCACTTCCATCATTCCCAACTTAGTAGGTCCCCAGGTTTCAAGTGACTCTGTGCCGGACCAAAAATGAAGCAGACTTTTTCCTTTTTCCTTTTTTCAGATAGGAGTGTTGCATTTTTCCCAAGTATTATGAAACACATTTGACCACTTTTTTATATTTCCCGGTATCTTTCATTGTTTTTGTGATATTTGGATTTTTCTCATACATTTGTGTGGGAAAGTTACAAGTGTAAGAATGATGGATTTCTTTGCGTTATTCAGGTCCAGGATTGACCATTTTTCAATATTTCACACAACACACATTTTCCATCTTTTTCCAGACATTCCTTGTGGATAAAGATTTTTTTTTCATCATACATGTGCCTTGTTTGCAGTTATTTAGAGTTGAAATAGAACACATTTAAAAACCCCACATTCTGACTGGTTTGTGGACATGGTTTTCTTCACTTCAACAGGTGGGAGGCTCACTTTTTTCCCCATTTCGGGTGCATCAATGCCATTTTTCATGAAAGACAAATTTCGGCAAGAGCATGCGCGTAATTCCAGTTTTTCCGGACATTTGAATGGAAAATCATAAATGAACTCACTTCCTGGATTGAGCGAAGGGATTGTTCTGGCGTGTTAATTTGCACTTGGTAACCTGTGATTTTTCATGGTCACGCACACATGAAACTACTGCTTTAGGACTTAAAACTCTGCCAATTGTGAGCGTGTGGTTTGTTAACATTGAAAGAACTTTGTCGCCCGAACAGGGACTTGAACCCTGGACCCTCAGATTAAAAGTCTGATGCTCTACCGACTGAGCTATCCGGGCTCTGTGAGGAGGGGATATTGACGGGATTACGAGTCTGATCCATAATGGCACATAGAATTAGCCTTCATAATCTGTGATATTTGCCATTGCACATTTTGTCATGCTCAATAATACGGTAACATGGTGCAAGCCAAGGGGCGACGCAGGTACGTTGGACCTCGTGGCGCAACGGTAGCGCGTCTGACTCCAGATCAGACGGTTGCCTGTTCAAATCACGTCGAGGTCATCCTCTTTTATTTTTAATTGACCAACATTTCAGGGCTGCAGGTGTGTCGGTGAAAATTAGTTCTCCTTTAAGTTGTACCTTGAAATCTTCACCGTCACAAAAAGACAGAAACAATGCAAACATTATGGCCTTTGGCAATATTTATGGAGAAATAAGAAGATCCTTCCCACTTCCATCATTCCCAACTTAGTAGGTCCCCAGGTATCAAGTGACTCTGTGCCGGACCACAAATGAAGCAGACTTTTTCCTTTTTCCTTTTTTCAGATAGGAGCGTTGCATTTTTCACAAGTATTATGAAACACATATGACCTCTTTTTTATATTTCCCGGTATCTTTCATTGTTTTTGTGATATTTGGATTTTTCTCATACATTTGTGTGGGAAAGTTACAAGTGTAAGAATAATGGATTTCTTTGTGTTATTCAGGTCCAGGATTGACCATTTTTCAATATTTCACACAACACACATTTTCCATCTTTTTCCAGACATTCCTTGTGGATAAAGATTTATTTTTCATCATACATGTGCCTTGTTTGCAGTTATTTAGAGTTGAAATAGAACACATTTAAAAACCCCACATTCTGACTGGTTTGTGGACATGGTTTTCTTCACTTCAACAGCTGGGAGGCTCACTTTTTTCCCCATTTCGGGTGCATCAATGCCATTTTTCATGAAAGATAAATTTCGGCAAGAGCATGCGCGTAATTCCAGTTTTTCCGGACATTCGAATGGAAAATCATAAATGAACTCACTTCCTTGATTGAGCGAAGGGATTGTTCTGGCGTGTTAATTTGCACTTGGTAACCTGTGATTTTTCATGGTCACGCACACATGAAACTACTGCTTTAGGACTTAAAACTCTGCCAATTGAGAGCGTGTGGTTTGTTAACATTGAAAGAACTTTGTCGCCCGAACAGGGACTTGAACCCTGGACCCTCAGATTAAAAGTCTGATGCTCTACCGACTGAGCTATCCGGGCTCTGTCTGGAGGCGATATTGACGGGATTACGAGTCTGATCCATAATGGCACATAGAATTAGCCTTCATAATCTGTGATATTTGCCATTGCATATTTTGTCATGCTCAATAATACGGTAACATGGTGCAAGCCAAGGGGCGACGGTGGTACGTTGGACCTCGTGGCGCAACGGTAGCGCGTCTGACTCCAGATCAGAAGGTTGCGTGTTCAAATCACGTCGAGGTCATCCTCTTTTATTTTTAATTGACCAACATTTCAGGGCTGCAGGTGTGTCGGTGAAACTGAGTTCTCCTTTAAGTTGTACCTTGAAATCTTCACCGTCACAAAAAGACATAGAAACAATGCAAAAATTATGGCCTTTTGCAATATTTATGGAGAAATAAGAAGATCCTTCTCACTTCCATCATTCCCAACTTAGTAGGTCCCCAGGTTTCAAGTGACTCTGTGCCGGACCAAAAATGAAGCAGACTTTTTCCTTTTTCCTTTTTTCAGATAGGAGTGTTGCATTTTTCCCAAGTATTATGAAACACATTTGACCACTTTTTTATATTTCCCGGTATCTTTCATTGTTTTTGTGATATTTGGATTTTTCTCATACATTTGTGTGGGAAAGTTACAAGTGTAAGAATGATGGATTTCTTTGCGTTATTCAGGTCCAGGATTGACCATTTTTCAATATTTCACACAACACACATTTTCCATCTTTTTCCAGACATTCCTTGTGGATAAAGATTTTTTTTTCATCATACATGTGCCTTGTTTGCAGTTATTTAGAGTTGAAATAGAACACATTTAAAAACCCCACATTCTGACTGGTTTGTGGACATGGTTTTCTTCACTTCAACAGGTGGGAGGCTCACTTTTTTCCCCATTTCGGGTGCATCAATGCCATTTTTCATGAAAGACAAATTTCGGCAAGAGCATGCGCGTAATTCCAGTTTTTCCGGACATTCGAATGGAAAATCATAAATGAACTCACTTCCTGGATTGAGTGAAGGGATTGTTCTGGCGTGTTAATTTGCACTTGGTAACCTGTGATTTTTCATGGTCACGCACACATGAAACTACTGCTTTAGGACTTAAAACTCTGCCAATTGAGAGCGTGTGGTTTGTTAACATTGAAAGAACTTTGTCGCCCGAACAGGGACTTGAACCCTGGACCCTCAGATTAAAAGTCTGATGCTCTACCGACTGAGCTATCCGGGCTCTGTTTGGAGGGGATATTGACGGGATTACGAGTCTGATCCATAATGGCACATAGAATTAGCCGTCATAATCTGTGATATTTGCCATTGCACATTTGGTCATGCTCAATAATACGGTAACATGGTGCAAGCCAAGGGGCGACGGAGGTACGTTGGACCTCGTGGCGCAACGGTAGCGCGTCTGACTCCAGATCAGAAGGTTGCCTGTTCAAATCACGTCGAGGTCATCCTCTTTTATTTTTAATTGACCAACATTTCAGGGCTGCAGGTGTGTCGGTGAAAATGAGTTCTCCTTTAAGTTGTACCTTGAAATCTTCACCGTCACAAAAAGACAGAAACAATGCAAACATTATGGCCTTTGGCAATATTTATGGAGAAATAAGAAGATCCTTCCCACTTCCATCATTCCTAACTTAGTAGGTCCCCAGGTATCAAGTGACTCTGTGCCGGACCACAAATGAAGCAGACTTTTTCCTTTTTCCTTTTTTCAGATAGGAGCGTTGCATTTTTCACAAGTATTATGAAACACATATGACCTCTTTTTTATATTTCCCGGTATCTTTCATTGTTTTTGTGATATTTGGATTTTTCTCATACATTTGTGTGGGAAAGTTACAAGTGTAAGAATAATGGATTTCTTTGCGTTATTCAGGTCCAGGATTGACCATTTTTCAATATTTCACACAACACACATTTTCCATCTTTTTCCAGACATTCCTTGTGGATAAAGATTTTTTTTTCATCATACATGTGCCTTGTTTGCAGTTATTTAGAGTTGAAATAGAACACATTTAAAAACCCCACATTCTGACTGGTTTGTGGACATGGTTTTCTTCACTTCAACAGGTGGGAGGCTCACTTTTTTCCCCATTTCGGGTGCATCAATGCCATTTTTCATGAAAGACAAATTTCGGCAAGAGCATGCGCGTAATTCCAGTTTTTCCGGACATTTGAATGGAAAATCATAAATGAACTCACTTCCTGGATTGAGCGAAGGGATTGTTCTGGCGTGTTAATTTGCACTTGGTAACCTGTGATTTTTCATGGTCACGCACACATGAAACTACTGCTTTAGGACTTAAAACTCTGCCAATTGAGAGCGTGTGGTTTGTTAACATTGAAAGAACTTTGTCACCCGAACAGGGACTTGAACCCTGGACCCTCAGATTAAAAGTCTGATGCTCTACCGACTGAGCTATCCGGGCTCTGTGCGGAGGGGATATTGACGGGATTACGAGTCTGATCCATAATGGCACATAGAATTAGCCTTCATAATCTGTGATATTTGCCATTGCACATTTTGTCATGCTCAATAATACGGTAACATGGTGCAAGCCAAGGGGCGACGCAGGCACGTTGGACCTCGTGGCGCAACGGTAGCGCGTCTGTCTCCAGATCAGAAGGTTGCGTGTTCAAATCACGTCGAGGTCATCCTCTTTTATTTTTAATTGACCAACATTTCAGGGCTGCGGGTGTGTCGGTGAAAATTAGTTCTCCTTTAAGTTGTACCTTGAAATCTTCACCGTCACAAAAAGACATAGAAACAATGCAAACATTATGGCCTTTGGCAATATTTATGGAGAAATAAGAAGATCCTTCCCACTTCCATCATTCCCAACTTAGTAGGTCCCCAGGTATCAAGTGACTCTGTGCCGGACCACAAATGAAGCAGACTTTTTCCTTTTTCCTTTTTTCAGATAGGAGCGTTTCATTTTTCCCAAGTATTATGAAACACATTTGACCACTTTTTTATATTTCCCGGTATCTTTCATTGTTTTTGTGATATTTGGATTTTTCTCATACATTTGTGTGGGAAAGTTACAAGTGTAAGAATGATGGATTTCTTTGCGTTATTCAGGTCCAGGATTGACCATTTTTCAATATTTCACACAACACACATTTTCCATCTTTTTCCAGACATTCCTTGTGGATAAAGATTTTTTTTTCATCATACATGTGCCTTGTTTGCAGTTATTTAGAGTTGAAATAGAACACATTTAAAAACCCCACATTCTGACTGGTTTGTGGACATGGTTTTCTTCACTTCAACAGGTGGGAGGCTCACTTTTTTCCCCATTTCGGGTGCATCAATGCCATTTTTCATGAAAGACAAATTTCGGCAAGAGCATGCGCGTAATTCCAGTTTTTCCGGACATTCGAATGGAAAATCATAAATGAACTCACTTCCCGGATTGAGCGAAGGGATTGTTCTGGCGTGTTAATTTGCACTTGGTAACCTGTGATTTTTCATGGTCACGCACACATGAAACTACTGCTTTAGGACTTAAAACTCTGGCAATTGAGAGCGTGTGGTTTGTTAACATTGAAAGAACTTTGTCACCCGAACAGGGACTTGAACCCTGGACCCTCAGATTAAAAGTCTGATGCTCTACCGACTGAGCTATCCGGGCTCTGTTTGGAGGGGATATTGACGGGATTACGAGTCTGATCCATAATGGCACATAGAATTAGCCGTCATAATCTGTGATATTTGCCATTGCACATTTGGTCATGCTCAATAATACGGTAACATGGTGCAAGCCAAGGGGCGACGGAGGTACGTTGGACCTCGTGGCGCAACGGTAGCGCGTCTGACTCCAGATCAGAAGCTTGCCTGTTCAAATCACGTCGAGGTCATCCTCTTTTATTTTTAATTGACCAACATTTCAGGGCTGCAGGTGTGTCGGTGAAAATGAGTTCTCCTTTAAGTTGTACCTTGAAATCTTCACCGTCACAAAAAGACAGAAACAATGCAAACATTATGGCCTTTGGCAATATTTATGGAGAAATAAGAAGATCCTTCCCACTTCCATCATTCCTAACTTAGTAGGTCCCCAGGTATCAAGTGACTCTGTGCCGGACCACAAATGAAGCAGACTTTTTCCTTTTTCCTTTTTTCAGATAGGAGCGTTGCATTTTTCACAAGTATTATGAAACACATATGACCTCTTTTTTATATTTCCCGGTATCTTTCATTGTTTTTGTGATATTTGGATTTTTCTCATACATTTGTGTGGGAAAGTTACAAGTGTAAGAATGATGGATTTCTTTGCGTTATTCAGGTCCAGGATTGACCATTTTTCAATATTTCACACAACACACATTTTCCATCTTTTTCCAGACATTCCTTGTGGATAAAGATTTATTTTTCATCATACATGTGCCTTGTTTGCAGTTATTTAGAGTTGAAATAGAACACATTTAAAAACCCCCCATTCTGACTGGTTTGTGGACATGGTTTTCTTCACTTCAACAGGTGGGAGGCTCACTTTTTTCCCCATTTCGGGTGCATCAATGCCATTTTTCATGAAAGACAAATTTCGGCAAGAGCATGCGCGTAATTCCAGTTTTTCCGGACATTTGAATGGAAAATCATAAATGAACTCACTTCCTGGATTGAGCGAAGGGATTGTTCTGGCGTGTTAATTTGCACTTGGTAACCTGTGATTTTTCATGGTCACGCACACATGAAACTACTGCTTTAGGACTTAAAACTCTGCCAATTGTGAGCGTGTGGTTTGTTAACATTGAAAGAACTTTGTCGCCCGAACAGGGACTTGAACCCTGGACCCTCAGATTAAAAGTCTGATGCTCTACCGACTGAGCTATCCGGGCTCTGTGCGGAGGGGATATTGACGGGTTTACGAGTCTGATCCATAATGGCACATAGAATTAGCCTTCATAATCTGTGATATTTGCCATTGCACATTTTGTCATGCTCAATAATACGGTAACATGGTGCAAGCCAAGGGGCGACGCAGGTACGTTGGACCTCGTGGCGCAACGGTAGCGCGTCTGTCTCCAGATCAGAAGGTTGCGTGTTCAAATCACGTCGAGGTCATCCTCTTTTATTTTTAATTGACCAACATTTCAGGGCTGCGGGTGTGTCGGTGAAAATGAGTTCTCCTTTAAGTTGTACCTTGAAATCTTCACCATCACAAAAAGACATAGAAACAATGCAAACATTATGGCCTTTGGCAATATTTATGGAGAAATAAGAAGATCCTTCCCACTTCCATCATTCCCAACTTAGTAGGTCCCCAGGTATCAAGTGACTCTGTGCCGGACCACAAATGAAGCAGACTTTTTCCTTTTTCCTTTTTTCAGATAGGAGCGTTTCATTTTTCCCAAGTATTATGAAACACATTTGACCACTTTTTTATATTTCCCGGTATCTTTCATTGTTTTTGTGATATTTGGATTTTTCTCATACATTTGTGTGGGAAAGTTACAAGTGTAAGAATGATGGATTTCTTTGCGTTATTCAGGTCCAGGATTGACCATTTTTCAATATTTCACACAACACACATTTTCCATCTTTTTCCAGACATTCCTTGTGGATAAAGATTTTTTTTTCATCATACATGTGCCTTGTTTGCAGTTATTTAGAGTTGAAATAGAACACATTTAAAAACCCCACATTCTGACTGGTTTGTGGACATGGTTTTCTTCACTTCAACAGGTGGGAGGCTCACTTTTTTCCCCATTTCGGGTGCATCAATGCCATTTTTCATGAAAGACAAATTTCGGCAAGAGCATGCGCGTAATTCCAGTTTTTCCGGACATTCGAATGGAAAATCATAAATGAACTCACTTCCCGGATTGAGCGAAGGGATTGTTCTGGCGTGTTAATTTGCACTTGGTAACCTGTGATTTTTCATGGTCACGCACACATGAAACTACTGCTTTAGGACTTAAAACTCTGCCAATTGAGAGCGTGTGGTTTGTTAACATTGAAAGAACTTTGTCGCCCGAACAGGGACTTGAACCCTGGACCCTCAGATTAAAAGTCTGATGCTCTACCGACTGAGCTATCCGGGCTCTGTGCGGAGGGGATATTGACGGGATTACGAGTCTGATCCATAATGGCACATAGAATTAGCCTTCATAATCTGTGATATTTGCCATTGCACATTTTGTCATGCTCAATAATACGGTAACATGGTGCAAGCCAAGGGGCGACGCAGGTACGTTGGACCTCGTGGCGCAACGGTAGCGCGTCTGACTCCAGATCAGAAGGTTGCGTGTTCAAATCACGTCGAGGTCATCCTCTTTTATTTTTAATTGACCAACATTTCAGGGCTGCGGGTGTGTCGGTGAAAATGAGTTCTCCTTTAAGTTGTACCTTGAAATCTTCACCGTCACAAAAAGACATAGAAACAATGCAAACATTATGGCCTTTGGCAATATTTATGGAGAAATAAGAAGATCCTTCCCACTTCCATCATTCCCAACTTAGTAGGTCCCCAGGTATCAAGTGACTCTGTGCCGGACCACAAATGAAGCAGACTTTTTCCTTTTTCCTTTTTTCAGATAGGAGCGTTTCATTTTTCCCAAGTATTATGAAACACATTTGACCACTTTTTTATATTTCCCGGTATCTTTCATTGTTTTTGTGATATTTGGATTTTTCTCATACATTTGTGTGGGAAAGTTACAAGTGTAAGAATGATGGATTTCTTTGCGTTATTCAGGTCCAGGATTGACCATTTTTCAATATTTCACACAACACACATTTTCCATCTTTTTCCAGACATTCCTTGTGGATAAAGATTTTTTTTTCATCATACATGTGCCTTGTTTGCAGTTATTTAGAGTTGAAATAGAACACATTTAAAAACCCCCCATTCTGACTGGTTTGTGGACATGGTTTTCTTCACTTCAACAGGTGGGAGGCTCACTTTTTTCCCCATTTCGGGTGCATCAATGCCATTTTTCATGAAAGACAAATTTCGGCAAGAGCATGCGCGTAATTCCAGTTTTTCCGGACATTTGAATGGAAAATCATAAATGAACTCACTTCCTGGATTGAGCGAAGGGATTGTTCTGGCGTGTTAATTTGCACTTGGTAACCTGTGATTTTTCATGGTCACGCACACATGAAACTACTGCTTTAGGACTTAAAACTCTGCCAATTGTGAGCGTGTGGTTTGTTAACATTGAAAGAACTTTGTCGCCCGAACAGGGACTTGAACCCTGGACCCTCAGATTAAAAGTCTGATGCTCTACCGACTGAGCTATCCGGGCTCTGTGCGGAGGGGATATTGACGGGATTACGAGTCTGATCCATAATGGCACATAGAATTAGCCTTCATAATCTGTGATATTTGCCATTGCACATTTTGTCATGCTCAATAATACGGTAACATGGTGCAAGCCAAGGGGCGACGCAGGTACGTTGGACCTCGTGGCGCAACGGTAGCGCGTCTGTCTCCAGATCAGAAGGTTGCGTGTTCAAATCACGTCGAGGTCATCCTCTTTTATTTTTAATTGACCAACATTTCAGGGCTGCGGGTGTGTCGGTGAAAATGAGTTCTCCTTTAAGTTGTACCTTGAAATCTTCACCATCACAAAAAGACATAGAAACAATGCAAACATTATGGCCTTTGGCAATATTTATGGAGAAATAAGAAGATCCTTCCCACTTCCATCATTCCCAACTTAGTAGGTCCCCAGGTATCAAGTGACTCTGTGCCGGACCACAAATGAAGCAGACTTTTTCCTTTTTCCTTTTTTCAGATAGGAGCGTTTCATTTTTCCCAAGTATTATGAAACACATTTGACCACTTTTTTATATTTCCCGGTATCTTTCATTGTTTTTGTGATATTTGGATTTTTCTCATACATTTGTGTGGGAAAGTTACAAGTGTAAGAATGATGGATTTCTTTGCGTTATTCAGGTCCAGGATTGACCATTTTTCAATATTTCACACAACACACATTTTCCATCTTTTTCCAGACATTCCTTGTGGATAAAGATTTTTTTTTCATCATACATGTGCCTTGTTTGCAGTTATTTAGAGTTGAAATAGAACACATTTAAAAACCCCACATTCTGACTGGTTTGTGGACATGGTTTTCTTCACTTCAACAGGTGGGAGGCTCACTTTTTTCCCCATTTCGGGTGCATCAATGCCATTTTTCATGAAAGACAAATTTCGGCAAGAGCATGCGCGTAATTCCAGTTTTTCCGGACATTTGAATGGAAAATCATAAATGAACTCACTTCCCGGATTGAGCGAAGGGATTGTTCTGGCGTGTTAATTTGCACTTGGTAACCTGTGATTTTTCATGGTCACGCACACATGAAACTACTGCTTTAGGACTTAAAACTCTGCCAATTGAGAGCGTGTGGTTTGTTAACATTGAAAGAACTTTGTCGCCCGAACAGGGACTTGAACCCTGGACCCTCAGATTAAAAGTCTGATGCTCTACCGACTGAGCTATCCGGGCTCTGTGCGGAGGGGATATTGACGGGATTACGAGTCTGATCCATAATGGCACATAGAATTAGCCTTCATAATCTGTGATATTTGCCATTGCACATTTTGTCATGCTCAATAATACGGTAACATGGTGCAAGCCAAGGGGCGACGCAGGTACGTTGGACCTCGTGGCGCAACGGTAGCGCGTCTGACTCCAGATCAGAAGGTTGCGTGTTCAAATCACGTCGAGGTCATCCTCTTTTATTTTTAATTGACCAACATTTCAGGGCTGCGGGTGTGTCGGTGAAAATGAGTTCTCCTTTAAGTTGTACCTTGAAATCTTCACCGTCACAAAAAGACATAGAAACAATGCAAACATTATGGCCTTTGGCAATATTTATGGAGAAATAAGAAGATCCTTCCCACTTCCATCATTCCCAACTTAGTAGGTCCCCAGGTATCAAGTGACTCTGTGCCGGACCACAAATGAAGCAGACTTTTTCCTTTTTCCTTTTTTCAGATAGGAGCGTTTCATTTTTCCCAAGTATTATGAAACACATTTGACCACTTTTTTATATTTCCCGGTATCTTTCATTGTTTTTGTGATATTTGGATTTTTCTCATACATTTGTGTGGGAAAGTTACAAGTGTAAGAATGATGGATTTCTTTGCGTTATTCAGGTCCAGGATTGACCATTTTTCAATATTTCACACAACACACATTTTCCATCTTTTTCCAGACATTCCTTGTGGATAAAGATTTTTTTTTCATCATACATGTGCCTTGTTTGCAGTTATTTAGAGTTGAAATAGAACACATTTAAAAACCCCACATTCTGACTGGTTTGTGGACATGGTTTTCTTCACTTCAACAGGTGGGAGGCTCACTTTTTTCCCCATTTCGGGTGCATCAATGCCATTTTTCATGAAAGACAAATTTCGGCAAGAGCATGCGCGTAATTCCAGTTTTTCCGGACATTTGAATGGAAAATCATAAATGAACTCACTTCCTGGATTGAGCGAAGGGATTGTTCTGGCGTGTTAATTTGCACTTGGTAACCTGTGATTTTTCATGGTCACGCACACATGAAACTACTGCTTTAGGACTTAAAACTCTGGCAATTGAGAGCGTGTGGTTTGTTAACATTGAAAGAACTTTGTCGCCCGAACAGGGACTTGAACCCTGGACCCTCAGATTAAAAGTCTGATGCTCTACCGACTGAGCTATCCGGGCTCTGTGCGGAGGGGATATTGACGGCATTACGAGTCTGATCCATAATGGCACATAGAATTAGCCTTCATAATCTGTGATATTTGCCATTGCACATTTTGTCATGCTCAATAATACGGTAACATGGTGCAAGCCAAGGGGCGACGCAGGTACGTTGGACCTCGTGGCGCAACGGTAGCGCGTCTGACTCCAGATCAGAAGGTTGCGTGTTCAAATCACGTCGAGGTCATCCTCTTTTATTTTTAATTGACCAACATTTCAGGGCTGCGGGTGTGTCGGTGAAAATGAGTTCTCCTTTAAGTTGTACCTTGAAATCTTCACCGTCACAAAAAGACATAGAAACAATGCAAACATTATGGCCTTTGGCAATATTCATGGAGAAATAAGAAGATCCTTCCCACTTCCATCATTCCCAACTTAGTAGGTCCCCAGGTATCAAGTGACTCTGTGCCGGACCACAAATGAAGCAGACTTTTTCCTTTTTCCTTTTTTCAGATAGGAGCGTTTCATTTTTCCCAAGTATTATGAAACACATTTGACCACTTTTTTATATTTCCCGGTATCTTTCATTGTTTTTGTGATATTTGGATTTTTCTCATACATTTGTGTGGGAAAGTTACAAGTGTAAGAATGATGGATTTCTTTGCGTTATTCAGGTCCAGGATTGACCATTTTTCAATATTTCACACAACACACATTTTCCATCTTTTTCCAGACATTCCTTGTGGATAAAGATTTTTTTTTCATCATACATGTGCCTTGTTTGCAGTTATTTAGAGTTGAAATAGAACACATTTAAAAACCCCACATTCTGACTGGTTTGTGGACATGGTTTTCTTCACTTCAACAGGTGGGAGGCTCACTTTTTTCCCCATTTCGGGTGCATCAATGCCATTTTTCATGAAAGACAAATTTCGGCAAGAGCATGCGCGTAATTCCAGTTTTTCCGGACATTCGAATGGAAAATCATAAATGAACTCACTTCCTGGATTGAGCGAAGGGATTGTTCTGGCGTGTTAATTTGCACTTGGTAACCTGTGATTTTTCATGGTCACGCACACATGAAACTACTGCTTTAGGACTTAAAACTCTGCCAATTGTGAGCGTGTGGTTTGTTAACATTGAAAGAACTTTGTCGCCCGAACAGGGACTTGAACCCTGGACCCTCAGATTAAAAGTCTGATGCTCTACCGACTGAGCTATCCGGGCTCTGTTTGGAGGGGATATTGACGGGATTACGAGTCTGATCCATAATGGCACATAGAATTAGCCGTCATAATCTGTGATATTTGCCATTGCACATTTGGTCATGCTCAATAATACGGTAACATGGTGCAAGCCAAGGGGCGACGGAGGTATGTTGGACCTCGTGGCGAAACGGTAGCGCGTCTGACTCCAGATCAGAAGCTTGCCTGTTCAAATCACGTCGAGGTCATCCTCTTTTATTTTTAATTGACCAACATTTCAGGGCTGCAGGTGTGTCGGTGAAAATGAGTTCTCCTTTAAGTTGTACCTTGAAATCTTCACCGTCACAAAAAGACAGAAACAATGCAAACATTATGGCCTTTGGCAATATTTATGGAGAAATAAGAAGATCCTTCCCACTTCCATCATTCCCAACTTAGTAGGTCCCCAGGTATCAAGTGACTCTGTGCCGGACCACAAATGAAGCAGACTTTTTCCTTTTTCCTTTTTTCAGATAGGAGCGTTGCATTTTTCACAAGTATTATGAAACACATATGACCTCTTTTTTATATTTCCCGGTATCTTTCATTGTTTTTGTGATATTTGGATTTTTCTCATACATTTGTGTGGGAAAGTTACAAGTGTAAGAATAATGGATTTCTTTGCGTTATTCAGGTCCAGGATTGACCATTTTTCAATATTTCACACAACACACATTTTCCATCTTTTTCCAGACATTCCTTGTGGATAAAGATTTTTTTTTCATCATACATGTGCCTTGTTTGCAGTTATTTAGAGTTGAAATAGAACACATTTAAAAACCCCACATTCTGACTGGTTTGTGGACATGGTTTTCTTCACTTCAACAGCTGGGAAGCTCACTTTTTTCCCCATTTCGGGTGCATCAATGCCATTTTTCATGAAAGACAAATTTCGGCAAGAGCATGCGCGTAATTCCAGTTTTTCCGGACATTCGAATGGAAAATCATAAATGAACTCACTTCCCGGATTGAGCGAAGGGATTGTTCTGGCGTGTTAATTTGCACTTGGTAACCTGTGATTTTTCATGGTCACGCACACATGAAACTACTGCTTTAGGACTTAACACTCTGCCAATTGAGAGCGTGTGGTTTGTTAACATTGAAAGAACTTTGTCGCCCGAACAGGGACTTGAACCCTGGACCCTCAGATTAAAAGTCTGATGCTCTACCGACTGAGCTATCCGGGCTCTGTTTGGAGGGGATATTGACGGGATTACGAGTCTGATCCATAATGGCACATAGAATTAGCCTTCATAATCTGTGATATTTGCCATTGCACATTATGTCATGCTCAATAATACGGTAACATGGTGCAAGCCAAGGGGCGACGGAGGTACGTTGGACCTCGTGGCGCAACGGTAGCGCGTCTGACTCCAGATCAGAAGGTTGCCTGTTCAAATCACGTCGAGGTCATCCTCTTTTATTTTTAATTGACCAACATTTCAGGGCTGCAGGTGTGTCGGTGAAAATGAGTTCTCCTTTAAGTTGTACCTTGAAATCTTCACCGTCACAAAAAGACAGAAACAATGCAAACATTATGGCCTTTGGCAATATTTATGGAGAAATAAGAAGATCCTTCCCACTTCCATCATTCCTAACTTAGTAGGTCCCCAGGTATCAAGTGACTCTGTGCCGGACCACAAATGAAGCAGACTTTTTCCTTTTTCCTTTTTTCAGATAGGAGCGTTGCATTTTTCACAAGTATTATGAAACACATATGACCTCTTTTTTATATTTCCCGGTATCTTTCATTGTTTTTGTGATATTTGGATTTTTCTCATACATTTGTGTGGGAAAGTTACAAGTGTAAGAATAATGGATTTCTTTGCGTTATTCAGGTCCAGGATTGACCATTTTTCAATATTTCACACAACACACATTTTCCATCTTTTTCCAGACATTCCTTGTGGATAAAGATTTTTTTTTCATCATACATGTGCCTTGTTTGCAGTTATTTAGAGTTGAAATAGAACACATTTAAAAACCCCACATTCTGACTGGTTTGTGGACATGGTTTTCTTCACTTCAACAGGTGGGAGGCTCACTTTTTTCCCCATTTCGGGTGCATCAATGCCATTTTTCATGAAAGACAAATTTCGGCAAGAGCATGCGCGTAATTCCAGTTTTTCCGGACATTTGAATGGAAAATCATAAATGAACTCACTTCCTGGATTGAGCGAAGGGATTGTTCTGGCGTGTTAATTTGCACTTGGTAACCTGTGATTTTTCATGGTCACGCACACATGAAACTACTGCTTTAGGACTTAAAACTCTGCCAATTGAGAGCGTGTGGTTTGTTAACATTGAAAGAACTTTGTCACCCGAACAGGGACTTGAACCCTGGACCCTCAGATTAAAAGTCTGATGCTCTACCGACTGAGCTATCCGGGCTCTGTGCGGAGGGGATATTGACGGGATTACGAGTCTGATCCATAATGGCACATAGAATTAGCCTTCATAATCTGTGATATTTGCCATTGCACATTTTGTCATGCTCAATAATACGGTAACATGGTGCAAGCCAAGGAGCGACGCAGGCACGTTGGACCTCGTGGCGCAACGGTAGCGCGTCTGACTCCAGATCAGAAGGTTGCGTGTTCAAATCACGTCGAGGTCATCCTCTTTTATTTTTAATTGACCAACATTTCAGGGCTGCGGGTGTGTCGGTGAAAATGAGTTCTCCTTTAAGTTGTACCTTGAAATCTTCACCGTCACAAAAAGACATAGAAACAATGCAAACATTATGGCCTTTGGCAATATTTATGGAGAAATAAGAAGATCCTTCCCACTTCCATCATTCCCAACTTAGTAGGTCCCCAGGTATCAAGTGACTCTGTGCCGGACCACAAATGAAGCAGACTTTTTCCTTTTTCCTTTTTTCAGATAGGAGCGTTTCATTTTTCCCAAGTATTATGAAACACATTTGACCACTTTTTTATATTTCCCGGTATCTTTCATTGTTTTTGTGATATTTGGATTTTTCTCATACATTTGTGTGGGAAAGTTACAAGTGTAAGAATGATGGATTTCTTTGCGTTATTCAGGTCCAGGATTGACCATTTTTCAATATTTCACACAACACACATTTTCCATCTTTTTCCAGACATTCCTTGTGGATAAAGATTTTTTTTTCATCATACATGTGCCTTGTTTGCAGTTATTTAGAGTTGAAATAGAACACATTTAAAAACCCCACATTCTGACTGGTTTGTGGACATGGTTTTCTTCACTTCAACAGGTGGGAGGCTCACTTTTTTCCCCATTTCGGGTGCATCAATGCCATTTTTCATGAAAGACAAATTTCGGCAAGAGCATGCGCGTAATTCCAGTTTTTCCGGACATTCGAATGGAAAATCATAAATGAACTCACTTCCCGGATTGAGCGAAGGGATTGTTCTGGCGTGTTAATTTGCACTTGGTAACCTGTGATTTTTCATGGTCACGCACACATGAAACTACTGCTTTAGGACTTAAAACTCTGCCAATTGAGAGCGTGTGGTTTGTTAACATTGAAAGAACTTTGTCGCCCAAACAGGGACTTGAACCCTGGACCCTCAGATTAAAAGTCTGATGCTCTACCGACTGAGCTATCCGGGCTCTGTTTGGAGGGGATATTGACGGGATTACGAATCTGATCCATAATGGCACATAGAATTAGCCGTCATAATCTGTGATATTTGCCATTGCACATTTGGTCATGCTCAATAATACGGTAACATGGTGCAAGCCAAGGGGCGACGGAGGTACGTTGGACCTCGTGGCGCAACGGTAGCGCGTCTGACTCCAGATCAGAAGCTTGCCTGTTCAAATCACGTCGAGGTCATCCTCTTTTATTTTTAATTGACCAACATTTCAGGGCTGCAGGTGTGTCGGTGAAAATGAGTTCTCCTTTAAGTTGTACCTTGAAATCTTCACCGTCACAAAAAGACAGAAACAATGCAAACATTATGGCCTTTGGCAATATTTATGGAGAAATAAGAAGATCCTTCCCACTTCCATCATTCCCAACTTAGTAGGTCCCCAGGTATCAAGTGACTCTGTGCCGGACCACAAATGAAGCAGACTTTTTCCTTTTTCCTTTTTTCAGATAGGAGCGTTTCATTTTTCCCAAGTATTATGAAACACATTTGACCACTTTTTTATATTTCCCGGTATCTTTCATTGTTTTTGTGATATTTGGATTTTTCTCATACATTTGTGTGGGAAAGTTACAAGTGTAAGAATGATGGATTTCTTTGCGTTATTCAGGTCCAGGATTGACCATTTTTCAATATTTCACACAACACACATTTTCCATCTTTTTCCAGACATTCCTTGTGGATAAAGATTTTTTTTTCATCATACATGTGCCTTGTTTGCAGTTATTTAGAGTTGAAATAGAACACATTTAAAAACCCCACATTCTGACTGGTTTGTGGACATGGTTTTCTTCACTTCAACAGGTGGGAGGCTCACTTTTTTCCCCATTTCGGGTGCATCAATGCCATTTTTCATGAAAGACAAATTTCGGCAAGAGCATGCGCGTAATTCCAGTTTTTCCGGACATTCGAATGGAAAATCATAAATGAACTCACTTCCCGGATTGAGCGAAGGGATTGTTCTGGCGTGTTAATTTGCACTTGGTAACCTGTGATTTTTCATGGTCACGCACACATGAAACTACTGCTTTAGGACTTAAAACTCTGGCAATTGAGAGCGTGTGGTTTGTTAACATTGAAAGAACTTTGTCGCCCGAACAGGGACTTGAACCCTGGACCCTCAGATTAAAAGTCTGATGCTCTACCGACTGAGCTATCCGGGCTCTGTTTGGAGGGGATATTGACGGGATTACGAGTCTGATCCATAATGGCACATAGAATTAGCCGTCATAATCTGTGATATTTGCCATTGCACATTTTGTCATGCTCAATAATACGGTAACATGGTGCAAGCCAAGGGGCGACGGAGGTACGTTGGACCTCGTGGCGCAACGGTAGCGCGTCTGACTCCAGATCAGAAGCTTGCCTGTTCAAATCACGTCGAGGTCATCCTCTTTTATTTTTAATTGACCAACATTTCAGGGCTGCAGGTGTGTCGGTGAAAATGAGTTCTCCTTTAAGTTGTACCTTGAAATCTTCACCGTCACAAAAAGACAGAAACAATGCAAACATTATGGCCTTTGGCAATATTTATGGAGAAATAAGAAGATCCTTCCCACTTCCATCATTCCTAACTTAGTAGGTCCCCAGGTATCAAGTGACTCTGTGCCGGACCACAAATGAAGCAGACTTTTTCCTTTTTCCTTTTTTCAGATAGGAGCGTTGCATTTTTCACAAGTATTATGAAACACATATGACCTCTTTTTTATATTTCCCGGTATCTTTCATTGTTTTTGTGATATTTGGATTTTTCTCATACATTTGTGTGGGAAAGTTACAAGTGTAAGAATGATGGATTTCTTTGCGTTATTCAGGTCCAGGATTGACCATTTTTCAATATTTCACACAACACACATTTTCCATCTTTTTCCAGACATTCCTTGTGGATAAAGATTTTTTTTTCATCATACATGTGCCTTGTTTGCAGTTATTTAGAGTTGAAATAGAACACATTTAAAAACCCCACATTCTGACTGGTTTGTGGACATGGTTTTCTTCACTTCAACAGGTGGGAGGCTCACTTTTTTCCCCATTTCGGGTGCATCAATGCCATTTTTCATGAAAGACAAATTTCGGCAAGAGCATGCGCGTAATTCCAGTTTTTCCGGACATTTGAATGGAAAATCATAAATGAACTCACTTCCTGGATTGAGCGAAGGGATTGTTCTGGCGTGTTAATTTGCACTTGGTAACCTGTGATTTTTCATGGTCACGCACACATGAAACTACTGCTTTAGGACTTAAAACTCTGCCAATTGAGAGCGTGTGGTTTGTTAACATTGAAAGAACTTTGTCGCCCGAACAGGGACTTGAACCCTGGACCCTCAGATTAAAAGTCTGATGCTCTACCGACTGAGCTATCCGGGCTCTGTGCGGAGGGGATATTGACGGGATTACGAGTCTGATCCATAATGGCACATAGAATTAGCCTTCATAATCTGTGATATTTGCCATTGCACATTTTGTCATGCTCAATAATACGGTAACATGGTGCAAGCCAAGGGGCGACGCAGGTACGTTGGACCTCGTGGCGCAACAGCAGCGCGTCTGTCTCCAGATCAGAAGGTTGCGTGTTCAAATCACGTCGAGGTCATCCTCTTTTATTTTTAATTGACCAACATTTCAGGGCTGCAGGTGTGTCGGTGAAAATGAGTTCTCCTTTAAGTTGTACCTTGAAATCTTCACCGTCACAAAAAGACATAGAAACAATGCAAACATTATGGCCTTTGGCAATATTTATGGAGAAATAAGAAGATCCTTCCCACTTCCATCATTCCCAACTTAGTAGGTCCCCAGGTATCAAGTGACTCTGTGCCGGACCACAAATGAAGCAGACTTTTTCCTTTTTCCTTTTTTCAGATAGGAGCGTTTCATTTTTCCCAAGTATTATGAAACACATTTGACCACTTTTTTATATTTCCCGGTATCTTTCATTGTTTTTGTGATATTTGGATTTTTCTCATACATTTGTGTGGGAAAGTTACAAGTGTAAGAATGATGGATTTCTTTGCGTTATTCAGGTCCAGGATTGACCATTTTTCAATATTTCACACAACACACATTTTCCATCTTTTTCCAGACATTCCTTGTGGATAAAGATTTTTTTTTCATCATACATGTGCCTTGTTTGCAGTTATTTAGAGTTGAAATAGAACACATTTAAAAACCCCACATTCTGACTGGTTTGTGGACATGGTTTTCTTCACTTCAACAGGTGGGAGGCTCACTTTTTTCCCCATTTCGGGTGCATCAATGCCATTTTTCATGAAAGACAAATTTCGGCAAGAGCATGCGCGTAATTCCAGTTTTTCCGGACATTTGAATGGAAAATCATAAATGAACTCACTTCCTGGATTGAGCGAAGGGATTGTTCTGGCGTGTTAATTTGCACTTGGTAACCTGTGATTTTTCATGGTCACGCACACATGAAACTACTGCTTTAGGACTTAAAACTCTGGCAATTGAGAGCGTGTGGTTTGTTAACATTGAAAGAACTTTGTCGCCCGAACAGGGACTTGAACCCTGGACCCTCAGATTAAAAGTCTGATGCTCTACCGACTGAGCTATCCGGGCTCTGTGCGGAGGGGATATTGACGGGATTACGAGTCTGATCCATAATGGCACATAGAATTAGCCTTCATAATCTGTGATATTTGCCATTGCACATTTTGTCATGCTCAATAATACGGTAACATGGTGCAAGCCAAGGGGCGACGCAGGTACGTTGGACCTCGTGGCGCAACGGTAGCGCGTCTGACTCCAGATCAGAAGGTTGCGTGTTCAAATCACGTCGAGGTCATCCTCTTTTATTTTTAATTGACCAACATTTCAGGGCTGCGGGTGTGTCGGTGAAAATGAGTTCTCCTTTAAGTTGTACCTTGAAATCTTCACCGTCACAAAAAGACATAGAAACAATGCAAACATTATGGCCTTTGGCAATATTTATGGAGAAATAAGAAGATCCTTCCCACTTCCATCATTCCCAACTTAGTAGGTCCCCAGGTATCAAGTGACTCTGTGCCGGACCACAAATGAAGCAGACTTTTTCCTTTTTCCTTTTTTCAGATAGGAGCGTTTCATTTTTCCCAAGTATTATGAAACACATTTGACCACTTTTTTATATTTCCCGGTATCTTTCATTGTTTTTGTGATATTTGGATTTTTCTCATACATTTGTGTGGGAAAGTTACAAGTGTAAGAATGATGGATTTCTTTGCGTTATTCAGGTCCAGGATTGACCATTTTTCAATATTTCACACAACACACATTTTCCATCTTTTTCCAGACATTCCTTGTGGATAAAGATTTTTTTTTCATCATACATGTGCCTTGTTTGCAGTTATTTAGAGTTGAAATAGAACACATTTAAAAACCCCACATTCTGACTGGTTTGTGGACATGGTTTTCTTCACTTCAACAGGTGGGAGGCTCACTTTTTTCCCCATTTCGGGTGCATCAATGCCATTTTTCATGAAAGACAAATTTCGGCAAGAGCATGCGCGTAATTCCAGTTTTTCCGGACATTTGAATGGAAAATCATAAATGAACTCACTTCCTGGATTGAGCGAAGGGATTGTTCTGGCGTGTTAATTTGCACTTGGTAACCTGTGATTTTTCATGGTCACGCACACATGAAACTACTGCTTTAGGACTTAAAACTCTGCCAATTGTGAGCGTGTGGTTTGTTAACATTGAAAGAACTTTGTCGCCCGAACAGGGACTTGAACCCTGGACCCTCAGATTAAAAGTCAGATGCTCTACCGACTGAGCTATCCGGGCTCTGTGCAGAGGGGATATTGACGGGATTACGAGTCTGATCCATAATGGCACATAGAATTAGACGTCATAATCTGTGATATTTGCCATTGCACATTTGGTCATGCTCAATAATACGGTAACATGGTGCAAGCCAAGGGGCGACGGAGGTATGTTGGACCTCGTGGCGAAACGGTAGCGCGTCTGACTCCAGATCAGAAGCTTGCCTGTTCAAATCACGTCGAGGTCATCCTCTTTTATTTTTAATTGACCAACATTTCAGGGCTGCAGGTGTGTCGGTGAAAATTAGTTCTCCTTTAAGTTGTACCTTGAAATCTTCACCGTCACAAAAAGACAGAAACAATGCAAACATTATGGCCTTTGGCAATATTTATGGAGAAATAAGAAGATCCTTCCCACTTCCATCATTCCCAACTTAGTAGGTCCCCAGGTATCAAGTGACTCTGTGCCGGACCACAAATGAAGCAGACTTTTTCCTTTTTCCTTTTTTCAGATAGGAGCGTTGCATTTTTCACAAGTATTATGAAACACATATGACCTCTTTTTTATATTTCCCGGTATCTTTCATTGTTTTTGTGATATTTGGATTTTTCTCATACATTTGTGTGGGAAAGTTACAAGTGTAAGAATAATGGATTTCTTTGCGTTATTCAGGTCCAGGATTGACCATTTTTCAATATTTCACACAACACACATTTTCCATCTTTTTCCAGACATTCCTTGTGGATAAAGATTTTTTTTTCATCATACATGTGCCTTGTTTGCAGTTATTTAGAGTTGAAATAGAACACATTTAAAAACCCCACATTCTGACTGGTTTGTGGACATGGTTTTCTTCACTTCAACAGCTGGGAAGCTCACTTTTTTCCCCATTTCGGGTGCATCAATGCCATTTTTCATGAAAGACAAATTTCGGCAAGAGCATGCGCGTAATTCCAGTTTTTCCGGACATTCGAATGGAAAATCATAAATGAACTCACTTCCCGGATTGAGCGAAGGGATTGTTCTGGCGTGTTAATTTGCACTTGGTAACCTGTGATTTTTCATGGTCACGCACACATGAAACTACTGCTTTAGGACTTAACACTCTGCCAATTGAGAGCGTGTGGTTTGTTAACATTGAAAGAACTTTGTCGCCCGAACAGGGACTTGAACCCTGGACCCTCAGATTAAAAGTCTGATGCTCTACCGACTGAGCTATCCGGGCTCTGTTTGGAGGGGATATTGACGGGATTACGAGTCTGATCCATAATGGCACATAGAATTAGCCGTCATAATCTGTGATATTTGCCATTGCACATTTGGTCATGCTCAATAATACGGTAACATGGTGCAAGCCAAGGGGCGACGGAGGTACGTTGGACCTCGTGGCGCAACGGTAGCGCGTCTGACTCCAGATCAGAAGCTTGCCTGTTCAAATCACGTCGAGGTCATCCTCTTTTATTTTTAATTGACCAACATTTCAGGGCTGCGGGTGTGTCGGTGAAAATGAGTTCTCCTTTAAGTTGTACCTTGAAATCTTCACCGTCACAAAAAGACATAGAAACAATGCAAACATTATGGCCTTTGGCAATATTTATGGAGAAATAAGAAGATCCTTCCCACTTCCATCATTCCCAACTTAGTAGGTCCCCAGGTATCAAGTGACTCTGTGCCGGACCACAAATGAAGCAGACTTTTTCCTTTTTCCTTTTTTCAGATAGGAGCGTTTCATTTTTCCCAAGTATTATGAAACACATTTGACCACTTTTTTATATTTCCCGGTATCTTTCATTGTTTTTGTGATATTTGGATTTTTCTCATACATTTGTGTGGGAAAGTTACAAGTGTAAGAATGATGGATTTCTTTGCGTTATTCAGGTCCAGGATTGACCATTTTTCAATATTTCACACAACACACATTTTCCATCTTTTTCCAGACATTCCTTGTGGATAAAGATTTTTTTTTCATCATACATGTGCCTTGTTTGCAGTTATTTAGAGTTGAAATAGAACACATTTAAAAACCCCACATTCTGACTGGTTTGTGGACATGGTTTTCTTCACTTCAACAGGTGGGAGGCTCACTTTTTTCCCCATTTCGGGTGCATCAATGCCATTTTTCATGAAAGACAAATTTCGGCAAGAGCATGCGCGTAATTCCAGTTTTTCCGGACATTTGAATGGAAAATCATAAATGAACTCACTTCCTGGATTGAGCGAAGGGATTGTTCTGGCGTGTTAATTTGCACTTGGTAACCTGTGATTTTTCATGGTCACGCACACATGAAACTACTGCTTTAGGACTTAAAACTCTGCCAATTGAGAGCGTGTGGTTTGTTAACATTGAAAGAACTTTGTCGCCCGAACAGGGACTTGAACCCTGGACCCTCAGATTAAAAGTCTGATGCTCTACCGACTGAGCTATCCGGGCTCTGTGCGGAGGGGATATTGACGGGATTACGAGTCTGATCCATAATGGCACATAGAATTAGCCTTCATAATCTGTGATATTTGCCATTGCACATTTTGTCATGCTCAATAATACGGTAACATGGTGCAAGCCAAGGGGCGACGCAGGTACGTTGGACCTCGTGGCGCAACGGTAGCGCGTCTGACTCCAGATCAGAAGGTTGCGTGTTCAAATCACGTCGAGGTCATCCTCTTTTATTTTTAATTGACCAACATTTCAGGGCTGCGGGTGTGTCGGTGAAAATGAGTTCTCCTTTAAGTTGTACCTTGAAATCTTCACCGTCACAAAAAGACATAGAAACAATGCAAACATTATGGCCTTTGGCAATATTTATGGAGAAATAAGAAGATCCTTCCCACTTCCATCATTCCCAACTTAGTAGGTCCCCAGGTATCAAGTGACTCTGTGCCGGACCACAAATGAAGCAGACTTTTTCCTTTTTCCTTTTTTCAGATAGGAGCGTTTCATTTTTCCCAAGTATTATGAAACACATTTGACCACTTTTTTATATTTCCCGGTATCTTTCATTGTTTTTGTGATATTTGGATTTTTCTCATACATTTGTGTGGGAAAGTTACAAGTGTAAGAATGATGGATTTCTTTGCGTTATTCAGGTCCAGGATTGACCATTTTTCTATATTTCACACAACACACATTTTCCATCTTTTTCCAGACATTCCTTGTGGATAAAGATTTTTTTTTCATCATACATGTGCCTTGTTTGCAGTTATTTAGAGTTGAAATAGAACACATTTAAAAACCCCACATTCTGACTGGTTTGTGGACATGGTTTTCTTCACTTCAACAGGTGGGAGGCTCACTTTTTTCCCCATTTCGGGTGCATCAATGCCATTTTTCATGAAAGACAAATTTCGGCAAGAGCATGCGCGTAATTCCAGTTTTTCCGGACATTTGAATGGAAAATCATAAATGAACTCACTTCCTGGATTGAGCGAAGGGATTGTTCTGGCGTGTTAATTTGCACTTGGTAACCTGTGATTTTTCATGGTCACGCACACATGAAACTACTGCTTTAGGACTTAAAACTCTGCCAATTGAGAGCGTGTGGTTTGTTAACATTGAAAGAACTTTGTCGCCCGAACAGGGACTTGAACCCTGGACCCTCAGATTAAAAGTCTGATGCTCTACCGACTGAGCTATCCGGGCTCTGTGCGGAGGGGATATTGACGGGATTACGAGTCTGATCCATAATGGCACATAGAATTAGCCTTCATAATCTGTGATATTTGCCATTGCACATTTTGTCATGCTCAATAATACGGTAACATGGTGCAAGCCAAGGGGCGACGCAGGTACGTTGGACCTCGTGGCGCAACGGTAGCGCGTCTGACTCCAGATCAGAAGGTTGCGTGTTCAAATCACGTCGAGGTCATCCTCTTTTATTTTTAATTGACCAACATTTCAGGGCTGCGGGTGTGTCGGTGAAAATGAGTTCTCCTTTAAGTTGTACCTTGAAATCTTCACCGTCACAAAAAGACATAGAAACAATGCAAACATTATGGCCTTTGGCAATATTTATGGAGAAATAAGAAGATCCTTCCCACTTCCATCATTCCCAACTTAGTAGGTCCCCAGGTATCAAGTGACTCTGTGCCGGACCACAAATGAAGCAGACTTTTTCCTTTTTCCTTTTTTCAGATAGGAGCGTTTCATTTTTCCCAAGTATTATGAAACACATTTGACCACTTTTTTATATTTCCCGGTATCTTTCATTGTTTTTGTGATATTTGGATTTTTCTCATACATTTGTGTGGGAAAGTTACAAGTGTAAGAATGATGGATTTCTTTGCGTTATTCAGGTCCAGGATTGACCATTTTTCAATATTTCACACAACACACATTTTCCATCTTTTTCCAGACATTCCTTGTGGATAAAGATTTTTTTTTCATCATACATGTGCCTTGTTTGCAGTTATTTAGAGTTGAAATAGAACACATTTAAAAACCCCACATTCTGACTGGTTTGTGGACATGGTTTTCTTCACTTCAACAGGTGGGAGGCTCACTTTTTTCCCCATTTCGGGTGCATCAATGCCATTTTTCATGAAAGACAAATTTCGGCAAGAGCATGCGCGTAATTCCAGTTTTTCCGGACATTTGAATGGAAAATCATAAATGAACTCACTTCCTGGATTGAGCGAAGGGATTGTTCTGGCGTGTTAATTTGCACTTGGTAACCTGTGATTTTTCATGGTCACGCACACATGAAACTACTGCTTTAGGACTTAAAACTCTGCCAATTGTGAGCGTGTGGTTTGTTAACATTGAAAGAACTTTGTCGCCCGAACAGGGACTTGAACCCTGGACCCTCAGATTAAAAGTCTGATGCTCTACCGACTGAGCTATCCGGGCTCTGTTTGGAGGGGATATTGACGGGATTACGAGTCTGATCCATAATGGCACATAGAATTAGCCGTCATAATCTGTGATATTTGCCATTGCACATTTGGTCATGCTCAATAATACGGTAACATGGTGCAAGCCAAGGGGCGACGGAGGTACGTTGGACCTCGTGGCGAAACGGTAGCGCGTCTGACTCCAGATCAGAAGCTTGCCTGTTCAAATCACGTCGAGGTCATCCTCTTTTATTTTTAATTGACCAACATTTCAGGGCTGCAGGTGTGTCGGTGAAAATGAGTTCTCCTTTAAGTTGTACCTTGAAATCTTCACCGTCACAAAAAGACAGAAACAATGCAAACATTATGGCCTTTGGCAATATTTATGGAGAAATAAGAAGATCCTTCCCACTTCCATCATTCCCAACTTAGTAGGTCCCCAGGTATCAAGTGACTCTGTGCCGGACCACAAATGAAGCAGACTTTTTCCTTTTTCCTTTTTTCAGATAGGAGCGTTGCATTTTTCACAAGTATTATGAAACACATATGACCTCTTTTTTATATTTCCCGGTATCTTTCATTGTTTTTGTGATATTTGGATTTTTCTCATACATTTGTGTGGGAAAGTTACAAGTGTAAGAATAATGGATTTCTTTGCGTTATTCAGGTCCAGGATTGACCATTTTTCAATATTTCACACAACACACATTTTCCATCTTTTTCCAGACATTCCTTGTGGATAAAGATTTTTTTTTCATCATACATGTGCCTTGTTTGCAGTTATTTAGAGTTGAAATAGAACACATTTAAAAACCCCACATTCTGACTGGTTTGTGGACATGGTTTTCTTCACTTCAACAGGTGGGAGGCTCACTTTTTTCCCCATTTCGGGTGCATCAATGCCATTTTTCATGAAAGACAAATTTCGGCAAGAGCATGCGCGTAATTCCAGTTTTTCCGGACATTCGAATGGAAAATCATAAATGAACTCACTTCCTGGATTGAGCGAAGGGATTGTTCTGGCGTGTTAATTTGCACTTGGTAACCTGTGATTTTTCATGGTCACGCACACATGAAACTACTGCTTTAGGACTTAACACTCTGCCAATTGAGAGCGTGTGGTTTGTTAACATTGAAAGAACTTTGTCGCCCGAACAGGGACTTGAACCCTGGACCCTCAGATTAAAAGTCTGATGCTCTACCGACTGAGCTATCCGGGCTCTGTGCGGAGGGGATATTGACGGGATTACGAGTCTGATCCATAATGGCACATAGAATTAGCCTTCATAATCTGTGATATTTGCCATTGCACATTTTGTCATGCTCAATAATACGGTAACATGGTGCAAGCCAAGGGGCGACGCAGGTACGTTGGACCTCGTGGCGCAACGGTAGCGCGTCTGACTCCAGATCAGAAGGTTGCGTGTTCAAATCACGTCGAGGTCATCCTCTTTTATTTTTAATTGACCAACATTTCAGGGCTGCGGGTGTGTCGGTGAAAATGAGTTCTCCTTTAAGTTGTACCTTGAAATCTTCACCGTCACAAAAAGACATAGAAACAATGCAAACATTATGGCCTTTGGCAATATTTATGGAGAAATAAGAAGATCCTTCCCACTTCCATCATTCCCAACTTAGTAGGTCCCCAGGTATCAAGTGACTCTGTGCCGGACCACAAATGAAGCAGACTTTTTCCTTTTTCCTTTTTTCAGATAGGAGCGTTTCATTTTTCCCAAGTATTATGAAACACATTTGACCACTTTTTTATATTTCCCGGTATCTTTCATTGTTTTTGTGATATTTGGATTTTTCTCATACATTTGTGTGGGAAAGTTACAAGTGTAAGAATGATGGATTTCTTTGCGTTATTCAGGTCCAGGATTGACCATTTTTCAATATTTCACACAACACACATTTTCCATCTTTTTCCAGACATTCCTTGTGGATAAAGATTTTTTTTTCATCATACATGTGCCTTGTTTGCAGTTATTTAGAGTTGAAATAGAACACATTTAAAAACCCCACATTCTGACTGGTTTGTGGACATGGTTTTCTTCACTTCAACAGGTGGGAGGCTCACTTTTTTCCCCATTTCGGGTGCATCAATGCCATTTTTCATGAAAGACAAATTTCGGCAAGAGCATGCGCGTAATTCCAGTTTTTCCGGACATTTGAATGGAAAATCATAAATGAACTCACTTCCTGGATTGAGCGAAGGGATTGTTCTGGCGTGTTAATTTGCACTTGGTAACCTGTGATTTTTCATGGTCACGCACACATGAAACTACTGCTTTAGGACTTAAAACTCTGCCAATTGTGAGCGTGTGGTTTGTTAACATTGAAAGAACTTTGTCGCCCGAACAGGGACTTGAACCCTGGACCCTCAGATTAAAAGTCTGATGCTCTACCGACTGAGCTATCCGGGCTCTGTTTGGAGGGGATATTGACGGGATTACGAGTCTGATCCATAATGGCACATAGAATTAGCCGTCATAATCTGTGATATTTGCCATTGCACATTTGGTCATGCTCAATAATACGGTAACATGGTGCAAGCCAAGGGGCGACGGAGGTACGTTGGACCTCGTGGCGAAACGGTAGCGCGTCTGACTCCAGATCAGAAGCTTGCCTGTTCAAATCACGTCGAGGTCATCCTCTTTTATTTTTAATTGACCAACATTTCAGGGCTGCAGGTGTGTCGGTGAAAATGAGTTCTCCTTTAAGTTGTACCTTGAAATCTTCACCGTCACAAAAAGACAGAAACAATGCAAACATTATGGCCTTTGGCAATATTTATGGAGAAATAAGAAGATCCTTCCCACTTCCATCATTCCCAACTTAGTAGGTCCCCAGGTATCAAGTGACTCTGTGCCGGACCACAAATGAAGCAGACTTTTTCCTTTTTCCTTTTTTCAGATAGGAGCGTTGCATTTTTCACAAGTATTATGAAACACATATGACCTCTTTTTTATATTTCCCGGTATCTTTCATTGTTTTTGTGATATTTGGATTTTTCTCATACATTTGTGTGGGAAAGTTACAAGTGTAAGAATAATGGATTTCTTTGCGTTATTCAGGTCCAGGATTGACCATTTTTCAATATTTCACACAACACACATTTTCCATCTTTTTCCAGACATTCCTTGTGGATAAAGATTTTTTTTTCATCATACATGTGCCTTGTTTGCAGTTATTTAGAGTTGAAATAGAACACATTTAAAAACCCCACATTCTGACTGGTTTGTGGACATGGTTTTCTTCACTTCAACAGGTGGGAGGCTCACTTTTTTCCCCATTTCGGGTGCATCAATGCCATTTTTCATGAAAGACAAATTTCGGCAAGAGCATGCGCGTAATTCCAGTTTTTCCGGACATTCGAATGGAAAATCATAAATGAACTCACTTCCTGGATTGAGCGAAGGGATTGTTCTGGCGTGTTAATTTGCACTTGGTAACCTGTGATTTTTCATGGTCACGCACACATGAAACTACTGCTTTAGGACTTAACACTCTGCCAATTGAGAGCGTGTGGTTTGTTAACATTGAAAGAACTTTGTCGCCCGAACAGGGACTTGAACCCTGGACCCTCAGATTAAAAGTCTGATGCTCTACCGACTGAGCTATCCGGGCTCTGTGCGGAGGGGATATTGACGGGATTACGAGTCTGATCCATAATGGCACATAGAATTAGCCTTCATAATCTGTGATATTTGCCATTGCACATTTTGTCATGCTCAATAATACGGTAACATGGTGCAAGCCAAGGGGCGACGCAGGTACGTTGGACCTCGTGGCGCAACGGTAGCGCGTCTGACTCCAGATCAGAAGGTTGCGTGTTCAAATCACGTCGAGGTCATCCTCTTTTATTTTTAATTGACCAACATTTCAGGGCTGCGGGTGTGTCGGTGAAAATGAGTTCTCCTTTAAGTTGTACCTTGAAATCTTCACCGTCACAAAAAGACATAGAAACAATGCAAACATTATGGCCTTTGGCAATATTTATGGAGAAATAAGAAGATCCTTCCCACTTCCATCATTCCCAACTTAGTAGGTCCCCAGGTATCAAGTGACTCTGTGCCGGACCACAAATGAAGCAGACTTTTTCCTTTTTCCTTTTTTCAGATAGGAGCGTTTCATTTTTCCCAAGTATTATGAAACACATTTGACCACTTTTTTATATTTCCCGGTATCTTTCATTGTTTTTGTGATATTTGGATTTTTCTCATACATTTGTGTGGGAAAGTTACAAGTGTAAGAATGATGGATTTCTTTGCGTTATTCAGGTCCAGGATTGACCATTTTTCAATATTTCACACAACACACATTTTCCATCTTTTTCCAGACATTCCTTGTGGATAAAGATTTTTTTTTCATCATACATGTGCCTTGTTTGCAGTTATTTAGAGTTGAAATAGAACACATTTAAAAACCCCACATTCTGACTGGTTTGTGGACATGGTTTTCTTCACTTCAACAGGTGGGAGGCTCACTTTTTTCCCCATTTCGGGTGCATCAATGCCATTTTTCATGAAAGACAAATTTCGGCAAGAGCATGCGCGTAATTCCAGTTTTTCCGGACATTTGAATGGAAAATCATAAATGAACTCACTTCCTGGATTGAGCGAAGGGATTGTTCTGGCGTGTTAATTTGCACTTGGTAACCTGTGATTTTTCATGGTCACGCACACATGAAACTACTGCTTTAGGACTTAACACTCTGCCAATTGAGAGCGTGTGGTTTGTTAACATTGAAAGAACTTTGTCGCCCGAACAGGGACTTGAACCCTGGACCCTCAGATTAAAAGTCTGATGCTCTACCGACTGAGCTATCCGGGCTCTGTGCAGAGGGGATATTGACGGGATTACGAGTCTGATCCATAATGGCACATAGAATTAGCCGTCATAATCTGTGATATTTGCCATTGCACATTTGGTCATGCTCAATAATACGGTAACATGGTGCAAGCCAAGGGGCGACGGAGGTACGTTGGACCTCGTGGCGCAACGGTAGCGCGTCTGACTCCAGATCAGAAGCTTGCCTGTTCAAATCACGTCGAGGTCATCCTCTTTTATTTTTAATTGACCAACATTTCAGGGCTGCAGGTGTGTCGGTGAAAATGAGTTCTCCTTTAAGTTGTACCTTGAAATCTTCACCGTCACAAAAAGACAGAAACAATGCAAACATTATGGCCTTTGGCAATATTTATGGAGAAATAAGAAGATCCTTCCCACTTCCATCATTCCCAACTTAGTAGGTCCCCAGGTATCAAGTGACTCTGTGCCGGACCACAAATGAAGCAGACTTTTTCCTTTTTCCTTTTTTCAGATAGGAGCGTTGCATTTTTCAAAAGTATTATGAAACACATATGACCTCTTTTTTATATTTCCCGGTATCTTTCATTGTTTTTGTGATATTTGGATTTTTCTCATACATTTGTGTGGGAAAGTTACAAGTGTAAGAATAATGGATTTCTTTGCGTTATTCAGGTCCAGGATTGACCATTTTTCAATATTTCACACAACACACATTTTCCATCTTTTTCCAGACATTCCTTGTGGATAAAGATTTATTTTTCATCATACATGTGCCTTGTTTGCAGTTATTTAGAGTTGAAATAGAACACATTTAAAAACCCCACATTCTGACTGGTTTGTGGACATGGTTTTCTTCACTTCAACAGCTGGGAGGCTCACTTTTTTCCCCATTTCGGGTGCATCAATGCCATTTTTCATGAAAGACAAATTTCGGCAAGAGCATGCGCGTAATTCCAGTTTTTCCGGACATTCGAATGGAAAATCATAAATGAACTCACTTCCCGGATTGAGCGAAGGGATTGTTCTGGCGTGTTAATTTGCACTTGGTAACCTGTGATTTTTCATGGTCACGCACACATGAAACTACTGCTTTAGGACTTAACACTCTGCCAATTGAGAGCGTGTGGTTTGTTAACATTGAAAGAACTTTGTCGCCCGAACAGGGACTTGAACCCTGGACCCTCAGATTAAAAGTCTGATGCTCTACCGACTGAGCTATCCGGGCTCTGTGCGGAGGGGATATTGACGGGATTACGAGTCTGATCCATAATGGCACATAGAATTAGCCTTCATAATCTGTGATATTTGCCATTGCACATTATGTCATGCTCAATAATACGGTAACATGGTGCAAGCCAAGGGGCAACGCAGGTATGTTGGACCTCGTGGCGCAACGGTAGCGCGTCTGACTCCAGATCAGAAGGTTGCGTGTTCAAATCACGTCGAGGTCATCCTCTTTTATTTTTAATTGACCAACATTTCAGGGCTGCGGGTGTGTCGGTGAAAATGAGTTCTCCTTTAAGTTGTACCTTGAAATCTTCACCGTCACAAAAAGACAGAAACAATGCAAACATTATGGCCTTTGGCAATATTTATGGAGAAATAAGAAGATCCTTCCCACTTCCATCATTCCCAACTTAGTAGGTCCCCAGGTATCAAGTGACTCTGTGCCGGACCACAAATGAAGCAGACTTTTTCCTTTTTCCTTTTTTCAGATAGGAGCGTTTCATTTTTCCCAAGTATTATGAAACACATTTGACCACTTTTTTATATTTCCCGGTATCTTTCATTGTTTTTGTGATATTTGGATTTTTCTCATACATTTGTGTGGGAAAGTTACAAGTGTAAGAATGATGGATTTCTTTGCGTTATTCAGGTCCAGGATTGACCATTTTTCAATATTTCACACAACACACATTTTCCATCTTTTTCCAGACATTCCTTGTGGATAAAGATTTATTTTTCATCATACATGTGCCTTGTTTGCAGTTATTTAGAGTTGAAATAGAACACATTTAAAAACCCCACATTCTGACTGGTTTGTGGACATGGTTTTCTTCACTTCAACAGCTGGGAAGCTCACTTTTTTCCCCATTTCGGGTGCATCAATGCCATTTTTCATGAAAGACAAATTTCGGCAAGAGCATGCGCGTAATTCCAGTTTTTCCGGACATTCGAATGGAAAATCATAAATGAACTCACTTCCCGGATTGAGCGAAGGGATTGTTCTGGCGTGTTAATTTGCACTTGGTAACCTGTGATTTTTCATGGTCACGCACACATGAAACTACTGCTTTAGGACTTAACACTCTGCCAATTGAGAGCGTGTGGTTTGTTAACATTGAAAGAACTTTGTCGCCCAAACAGGGACTTGAACCCTGGACCCTCAGATTAAAAGTCTGATGCTCTACCGACTGAGCTATCCAGGCTCTGTGCGGAGGGGATATTGACGGGATTACGAGTCTGATCCATAATGGCACATAGAATTAGCCTTCATAATCTGTGATATTTGCCATTGCACATTATGTCATGCTCAATAATACGGTAACATGGTGCAAGCCAAGGGGGGACGCAGGTAAGTTGGACCTCGTGGCGCAACGGTAGCGCGTCTGACTCCAGATCAGAAGGTTGCGTGTTCAAATCACGTCGAGGTCATCCTCTTTTATTTTTAATTGACCAACATTTCAGGGCTGCGGGTGTGTCGGTGAAAATGAGTTCTCCTTTAAGTTGTACCTTGAAATCTTCACCGTCACAAAAAGACATAGAAACAATGCAAACATTATGGCCTTTGGCAATATTTATGGAGAAATAAGAAGATCCTTCCCACTTCCATCATTCCCAACTTAGTAGGTCCCCAGGTATCAAGTGACTCTGTGCCGGACCACAAATGAAGCAGACTTTTTCCTTTTTCCTTTTTTCAGATAGGAGCGTTTCATTTTTCCCAAGTATTATGAAACACATTTGACCACTTTTTTATATTTCCCGGTATCTTTCATTGTTTTTGTGATATTTGGATTTTTCTCATACATTTGTGTGGGAAAGTTACAAGTGTAAGAATGATGGATTTCTTTGCGTTATTCAGGTCCAGGATTGACCATTTTTCAATATTTCACACAACACACATTTTCCATCTTTTTCCAGACATTCCTTGTGGATAAAGATTTTTTTTTCATCATACATGTGCCTTGTTTGCAGTTATTTAGAGTTGAAATAGAACACATTTAAAAACCCCACATTCTGACTGGTTTGTGGACATGGTTTTCTTCACTTCAACAGGTGGGAGGCTCACTTTTTTCCCCATTTCGGGTGCATCAATGCCATTTTTCATGAAAGACAAATTTCGGCAAGAGCATGCGCGTAATTCCAGTTTTTCCGGACATTTGAATGGAAAATCATAAATGAACTCACTTCCTGGATTGAGCGAAGGGATTGTTCTGGCGTGTTAATTTGCACTTGGTAACCTGTGATTTTTCATGGTCACGCACACATGAAACTACTGCTTTAGGACTTAAAACTCTGCCAATTGAGAGCGTGTGGTTTGTTAACATTTAAAGAACTTTGTCGCCCGAACAGGGACTTGAACCCTGGACCCTCAGATTAAAAGTCTGATGCTCTACCGACTGAGCTATCCGGGCTCTGTGCAGAGGGGATATTGACGGGATTACGAGTCTGATCCATAATGGCACATAGAATTAGCCGTCATAATCTGTGATATTTGCCATTGCACATTTGGTCATGCTCAATAATACGGTAACATGGTGCAAGCCAAGGGGCGACGGAGGTACGTTGGACCTCGTCGCGCAACGGTAGCGCGTCTGACTCCAGATCAGAAGGTTGCCTGTTCAAATCACGTCGAGGTCATCCTCTTTTATTTTTAATTGACCAACATTTCAGGGCTGCAGGTGTGTCGGTGAAAATGAGTTCTCCTTTAAGTTGTACCTTGAAATCTTCACCGTCACAAAAAGACAGAAACAATGCAAACATTATGGCCTTTGGCAATATTTATGGAGAAATAAGAAGATCCTTCCCACTTCCATCATTCCCAACTTAGTAGGTCCCCAGGTATCAAGTGACTCTGTGCCGGACCACAAATGAAGCAGACTTTTTCCTTTTTCCTTTTTTCAGATAGGAGCGTTGCATTTTTCCCAAGTATTATGAAACACATTTGACCACTTTTTTATATTTCCCGGTATCTTTCATTGTTTTTGTGATATTTGGATTTTTCTCATACATTTGTGTGGGAAAGTTACAAGTGTAAGAATGATGGATTTCTTTGCGTTATTCAGGTCCAGGATTGACCATTTTTCAATATTTCACACAACACACATTTTCCATCTTTTTCCAGACATTCCTTGTGGATAAAGATTTTTTTTTCATCATACATGTGCCTTGTTTGCAGTTATTTAGAGTTGAAATAGAACACATTTAAAAACCCCACATTCTGACTGGTTTGTGGACATGGTTTTCTTCACTTCAACAGGTGGGAGGCTCACTTTTTTCCCCATTTCGGGTGCATCAATGCCATTTTTCATGAAAGACAAATTTCGGCAAGAGCATGCGCGTAATTCCAGTTTTTCCGGACATTCGAATGGAAAATCATAAATGAACTCACTTCCTGGATTGAGCGAAGGGATTGTTCTGGCGTGTTAATTTGCACTTGGTAACCTGTGATTTTTCATGGTCACGCACACATGAAACTACTGCTTTAGGACTTAAAACTCTGCCAATTGAGAGCGTGTGGTTTGTTAACATTGAAAGAACTTTGTCGCCCGAACAGGGACTTGAACCCTGGACCCTCAGATTAAAAGTCTGATGCTCTACCGACTGAGCTATCCGGGCTCTGTTTGGAGGGGATATTGACGGGATTACGAGTCTGATCCATAATGGCACATAGAATTAGCCGTCATAATCTGTGATATTTGCCATTGCACATTTGGTCATGCTCAATAATACGGTAACATGGTGCAAGCCAAGGGGCGACGGAGGTACGTTGGACCTCGTGGCGCAACGGTAGCGCGTCTGACTCCAGATCAGAAGCTTGCCTGTTCAAATCACGTCGAGGTCATCCTCTTTTATTTTTAATTGACCAACATTTCAGGGCTGCAGGTGTGTCGGTGAAAATGAGTTCTCCTTTAAGTTGTACCTTGAAATCTTCACCGTCACAAAAAGACAGAAACAATGCAAACATTATGGCCTTTGGCAATATTTATGGAGAAATAAGAAGATCCTTCCCACTTCCATCATTCCCAACTTAGTAGGTCCCCAGGTATCAAGTGACTCTGTGCCGGACCACAAATGAAGCAGACTTTTTCCTTTTTCCTTTTTTCAGATAGGAGCGTTGCATTTTTCACAAGTATTATGAAACACATATGACCTCTTTTTTATATTTCCCGGTATCTTTCATTGTTTTTGTGATATTTGGATTTTTCTCATACATTTGTGTGGGAAAGTTACAAGTGTAAGAATAATGGATTTCTTTGCGTTATTCAGGTCCAGGATTGACCATTTTTCAATATTTCACACAACACACATTTTCCATCTTTTTCCAGACATTCCTTGTGGATAAAAATTTTTTTTTCATCATACATGTGCCTTGTTTGCAGTTATTTAGAGTTGAAATAGAACACATTTAAAAACCCCACATTCTGACTGGTTTGTGGACATGGTTTTCTTCACTTCAACAGCTGGGAGGCTCACTTTTTTCCCCATTTCGGGTGCATCAATGCCATTTTTCATGAAAGACAAATTTCGGCAAGAGCATGCGCGTAATTCCAGTTTTTCCGGACATTCGAATGGAAAATCATAAATGAACTCACTTCCCGGATTGAGCGAAGGGATTGTTCTGGCGTGTTAATTTGCACTTGGTAACCTGTGATTTTTCATGGTCACGCACACATGAAACTACTGCTTTAGGACTTAAAATTCTGCCAATTGAGAGCGTGTGGTTTGTTAACATTGAAAGAACTTTATATTTCCCGGTATCTTTCATTGTTTTTGTGATATTTGGATTTTTCTCATACATTTGTGTGGGAAAGTTACAAGTGTAAGAATAATGGATTTCTTTGCGTTATTCAGGTCCAGGATTGACCATTTTTCTATATTTCACACAACACACATTTTCCATCTTTTTCCAGACATTCCTTGTGGATAAAGATTTTTTTTTCATCATACATGTGCCTTGTTTGCAGTTATTTAGAGTTGAAATAGAACACATTTAAAAACCCCACATTCTGACTGGTTTGTGGACATGGTTTTCTTCACTTCAACAGGTGGGAGGCTCACTTTTTCCCCCATTTCGGGTGCATCAATGCCATTTTTCATGAAAGACAAATTTCGGCAAGAGCATGCGCGTAATTCCAGTTTTTCCGGACATTCGAATGGAAAATCATAAATGAACTCACTTCCTGGATTGAGCGAAGGGATTGTTCTGGCGTGTTAATTTGCACTTGGTAACCTGTGATTTTTCATGCTCACGCACACATGAAACTACTGCTTTAGGACTTAAAATTCTGCCAATTGAGAGCGTGTGGTTTGTTAACATTGAAAGAACTTTGTCACCCGAACAGGGACTTGAACCCTGGACCCTCAGATTAAAAGTCTGATGCTCTACCTACTGAGCTATCCGGGCTCGGTGTGGAGGGGATATTGACGGGATTACGAGTCTGATCCATAATGGCACATAGAATTAGCCGTCATAATCTGTGATATTTGCCATTGCACATTTTGTCATGCTCAATAATACGGTAACATGGTGCAAGCCAAGGGGCGACGGAGGTACGTTGGACCTCGTGGCGCAACGGTAGCGCGTCTGACTCCAGATCAGAAGGTTCCGTGTACAAATCACATCGAGGTCATCCTCTTTTATTTTTAATTGACCAACATTTCAGGGCTGCAGGTGTGTCGGTGAAAATGAGTTCTCCTTTAAGTTGTACCTTGAAATCTTCACCGTCACAAAAAGACATAGAAACAATGCAAACATTATGGCCTTTGGCAATATTTATGGAGAAATAAGAAGATCCTTCCCACTTCCATCATTCCCAACTTAGTAGGTCCCCAGGTATCAAGTGACTCTGTGCCGGACCACAAATGAAGCAGACTTTTTCCTTTTTCCTTTTTTCAGATAGGAGCGTTGCATTTTTCCCAAGTATTATGAAACACATTTGACCACTTTTTTATATTTCCCGGTATCTTTCATTGTTTTTGTGATATTTGGATTTTTCTCATACATTTGTGTGGGAAAGTTACAAGTGTAAGAATAATGGATTTCTTTGCGTTATTCAGGTCCAGGATTGACCATTTTTCAATATTTCACACAACACACATTTTCCATCTTTTTCCAGACATTCCTTGTGGATAAAGATTTTTTTTTCATCATACATGTGCCTTGTTTCAGTTATTTAGAGTTGAAATAGAACACATTTAAAAACCCCACATTCTGACTGGTTTGTGGACATGGTTTTCTTCACTTCAACAGCTGGGAGGCTCACTTTTTTCCCCATTTCGGGTGCATCAATGCCATTTTTCATGAAAGACAAATTTCGGCAAGAGCATGCGCGTAATTCCAGTTTTTCCGGACATTCGAATGGAAAATCATGAATGAACTCACTTCCTGGATTGAGCGAAGGGATTGTTCTGGCGTGTTAATTTGCACTTGGTAACCTGTGATTTTTCATGCTCACGCACACATGAAACTACTGCTTTAGGACTTAAAATTCTGCCAATTGAGAGCGTGTGGTTTGTTAACATTGAAAGAACTTTGTCGCCCGAACAGGGACTTGAACCCTGGACCCTCAGATTAAAAGTCTGATGCTCTACCGACTGAGCTATCCGGGCTCTGTTTGGAGGGGATATTGACGGGATTACGAGTCTGATCCATAATGGCACATAGAATTAGCCTTCATAATCTGTGATATTTGCCATTGCACATTTTGTCATGCTCAATAATACGGTAACATGGTGCAAGCCAAGGGGCGACGGAGGTACGTTGGACCTCGTGGCGCCGAGGTAGCGCGTCTGACTCCAGATCAGAAGGTTCCGTGTACAAATCACATCGAGGTCATCCTCTTTTATTTTTAATTGACCAACATTTCAGGGCTGCAGGTGTGTCGGTGAAAATGAGTTCTCCTTTAAGTTGTACCTTGAAATCTTCACCGTCACAAAAAGACATAGAAACAATGCAAACATTATGGCCTTTGGCAATATTTATGGAGAAATAAGAAGATCCTTCCCACTTCCATCATTCCCAACTTAGTAGGTCCCCAGGTATCAAGTGACTCTGTGCCGGACCACAAATGAAGCAGACTTTTTCCTTTTTCCTTTTTTCAGATAGGAGCGTTGCATTTTTCCCAAGTATTATGAAACACATTTGACCACTTTTTTATATTTCCCGGTATCTTTCATTGTTTTTGTGATATTTGGATTTTTCTCATACATTTGTGTGGGAAAGTTACAAGTGTAAGAATAATGGATTTCTTTGCGTTATTCAGGTCCAGGATTGACCATTTTTCAATATTTCACACAACACACATTTTCCATCTTTTTCCAGACATTCCTTGTGGATAAAGATTTTTTTTTCATCATACATGTGCCTTGTTTGCAGTTATTTAGAGTTGAAATAGAACACATTTAAAAACCCCACATTCTGACTGGTTTGTGGACATGGTTTTCTTCACTTCAACAGCTGGGAGGCTCACTTTTTTCCCCATTTCGGGTGCATCAATGCCATTTTTCATGAAAGACAAATTTCGGCAAGAGCATGCGCGTAATTCCAGTTTTTCCGGACATTCGAATGGAAAATCATGAATGAACTCACTTCCTGGATTGAGCGAAGGGATTGTTCTGGCGTGTTAATTTGCACTTGGTAACCTGTGATTTTTCATGCTCACGCACACATGAAACTACTGCTTTAGGACTTAAAATTCTGCCAATTGAGAGCGTGTGGTTTGTTAACATTGAAAGAACTTTATATTTCCCGGTATCTTTCATTGTTTTTGTGATATTTGGATTTTTCTCATACATTTGTGTGGGAAAGTTACAAGTGTAAGAATAATGGATTTCTTTGCGTTATTCAGGTCCAGGATTGACCATTTTTCTATATTTCACACAACACACATTTTCCATCTTTTTCCAGACATTCCTTGTGGATAAAGATTTTTTTTTCATCATACATGTGCCTTGTTTGCAGTTATTTAGAGTTGAAATAGAACACATTTAAAAACCCCACATTCTGAATGGTTTGTGGACATGGTTTTCTTCACTTCAACAGCTGGGAGGCTCACTTTTTTCCCCATTTCGGGTGCATCAATGCCATTTTTCATGAAAGACAAATTTCGGCAAGAGCATGCGCGTAATTCCAGTTTTTCCGGACATTCGAATGGAAAATCATAAATGAACTCACTTCCTGGATTGAGCGAAGGGATTGTTCTGGCGTGTTAATTTGCACTTGGTAACCTGTGATTTTTCATGGTCACGCACACATGAAACTACTGCTTTAGGACTTAAAATTCTGCCAATTGAGAGCGTGTGGTTTGTTAACATTGAAAGAACTTTGTCGCCCGAACAGGGACTTGAACCCTGGACCCTCAGATTAAAAGTCTGATGCTCTACCGACTGAGCTATCCGGGGTCTGTTTGGAGGGGATATTGACGGGATTACGAGTCTGATCCATAATGGCACATAGAATTAGCCTTCATAATCTGTGATATTTGCCATTGCACATTTTGTCATGCTCAATAATACGGTAACATGGTGCAAGCCAAGGGGCGACGGAGGTACGTTGGACCTCGTGGCTCCGAGGTAGCGCGTCTGACTCCAGATCAGAAGGTTCCGTGTACAAATCACATCGAGGTCATCCTCTTTTATTTTTAATTGACCAACATTTCAGGGCTGCAGGTGTGTCGGTGAAAATGAGTTCTCCTTTAAGTTGTACCTTGAAATCTTCACCGTCACAAAAAGACATAGAAACAATGCAAACATTATGGCCTTTGGCAATATTTATGGAGAAATAAGAAGATCCTTCCCACTTCCATCATTCCCAACTTAGTAGGTCCCCAGGTATCAAGTGACTCTGTGCCGGACCACAAATGAAGCAGACTTTTTCCTTTTTCCTTTTTTCAGATAGGAGCGTTGCATTTTTCCCAAGTATTATAAAACACATTTGACCACTTTTTTATATTTCCCGGTATCTTTCATTGTTTTTGTGATATTTGGATTTTTCTCATACATTTGTGTGGGAAAGTTACAAGTGTAAGAATAATGGATTTCTTTGCGTTATTCAGGTCCAGGATTGACCATTTTTCAATATTTCACACAACACACATTTTCCATCTTTTTCCAGACATTCCTTGTGGATAAAGATTTTTTTTTCATCATACATGTGCCTTGTTTGCAGTTATTTAGAGTTGAAATAGAACACATTTAAAAACCCCACATTCTGACTGGTTTGTGGACATGGTTTTCTTCACTTCAACAGGTGGGAGGCTCACTTATTTCCCCATTTCGGGTGCATCAATGCCATTTTTCATGAAAGACAAATTTCGGCAAGAGCATGCGCGTAATTCCAGTTTTTCCGGACATTCGAATGGAAAATCATAAATGAACTCACTTCCTGGATTGAGCGAAGGGATTGTTCTGGCGTGTTAATTTGCACTTGGTAACCTGTGATTTTTCATGGTCACGCACACATGAAACTACTGCTTTAGGACTTAAACTTCTGCCAATTGAGAGCGTGTGGTTTGTTAACATTGAAAGAACTTTGTCACCCGAACAGGGACTTGAACCCTGGACCCTCAGATTAAAAGTCTGATGCTCTACCTACTGAGCTATCCGGGCTCGGTGTGGAGGGGATATTGACGGGATTACGAGTCTGATCCATAATGGCACATAGAATTAGCCGTCATAATCTGTGATATTTGCCATTGCACATTTTGTCATGCTCAATAATACGGTAACATGGTGCAAGCCAAGGGGCGACGGAGGTACGTTGGACCTCGTGGCGCAACGGTAGCGCGTCTGACTCCAGATCAGAAGGTTCCGTGTACAAATCACATCGAGGTCATCCTCTTTTATTTTTAATTGACCAACATTTCAGGGCTGCAGGTGTGTCGGTGAAAATGAGTTCTCCTTTAAGTTGTACCTTGAAATCTTCACCGTCACAAAAAGACATAGAAACAATGCAAACATTATGGCCTTTGGCAATATTTATGGAGAAATAAGAAGATCCTTCCCACTTCCATCATTCCCAACTTAGTAGGTCCCCAGGTATCAAGTGACTCTGTGCCGGACCACAAATGAAGCAGACTTTTTCCTTTTTCCTTTTTTCAGATAGGAGCGTTGCATTTTTCCCAAGTATTATGAAACACATTTGACCACTTTTTTATATTTCCCGGTATCTTTCATTGTTTTTGTGATATTTGGATTTTTCTCATACATTTGTGTGGGAAAGTTACAAGTGTAAGAATAATGGATTTCTTTGCGTTATTCAGGTCCAGGATTGACCATTTTTCAATATTTCACACAACACACATTTTCCATCTTTTTCCAGACATTCCTTGTGGATAAAGATTTTTTTTTCATCATACATGTGCCTTGTTTCAGTTATTTAGAGTTGAAATAGAACACATTTAAAAACCCCACATTCTGACTGGTTTGTGGACATGGTTTTCTTCACTTCAACAGCTGGGAGGCTCACTTTTTTCCCCATTTCGGGTGCATCAATGCCATTTTTCATGAAAGACAAATTTCGGCAAGAGCATGCGCGTAATTCCAGTTTTTCCGGACATTCGAATGGAAAATCATGAATGAACTCACTTCCTGGATTGAGCGAAGGGATTGTTCTGGCGTGTTAATTTGCACTTGGTAACCTGTGATTTTTCATGCTCACGCACACATGAAACTACTGCTTTAGGACTTAAAATTCTGCCAATTGAGAGCATGTGGTTTGTTAACATTGAAAGAACTTTGTCGCCCGAACAGGGACTTGAACCCTGGACCCTCAGATTAAAAGTCTGATGCTCTACCGACTGAGCTATCCGGGCTCTGTTTGGAGGGGATATTGACGGGATTACGAGTCTGATCCATAATGGCACATAGAATTAGCCTTCATAATCTGTGATATTTGCCATTGCACATTTTGTCATGCTCAATAATACGGTAACATGGTGCAAACCAAGGGGCGACGGAGGTACGTTGGACCTCGTGGCGCAACGGTAGCGCGTCTGTCTCCAGATCAGAAGGTTGCGTGTTCAAATCACGTCGAGGTCATCCTCTTTTATTTTTAATTGACCAACATTTCAGGGCTGCAGGTGTGTCGGTGAAAATGAGTTCTCCTTTAAGTTGTACCTTGAAATCTTCACCGTCACAAAAAGACATAGAAACAATGCAAACATTATGGCCTTTGGCAATATTTATGGAGAAATAAGAAGATCCTTCCCACTTCCATCATTCCCAACTTAGTAGGTCCCCAGGTATCAAGTGACTCTGTGCCGGACCACAAATGAAGCAGACTTTTTCCTTTTTCCTTTTTTCAGATAGGAGCGTTGCATTTTTCCCAAGTATTATGAAACACATTTGACCTCTTTTTTATATTTCCCGGTATCTTTCATTGTTTTTGTGATATTTGGATTTTTCTCATACATTTGTGTGGGAAAGTTACAAGTGTAAGAATAATGGATTTCTTTGCGTTATTAAGGTCCAGGATTGACCATTTTTCAATATTTCACACAACACACATTTTCCATCTTTTTCCAGACATTCCTTGTGGATAAAGATTTTTTTTTCATCATACATGTGCCTTGTTTGCAGTTATTTAGAGTTGAAATAGAACACATTTAAAAACCCCACATTCTGACTGGTTTGTGGACATGGTTTTCTTCACTTCAACAGCTGGGAGGCTCACTTTTTTCCCCATTTCGGGTGCATCAATGCCATTTTTCATGAAAGACAAATTTCGGCAAGAGCATGCGCGTAATTCCAGTTTTTCCGGACATTCGAATGGAAAATCATGAATGAACTCACTTCCTGGATTGAGCGAAGGGATTGTTCTGGCGTGTTAATTTGCACTTGGTAACCTGTGATTTTTCATGCTCACGCACACATGAAACTACTGCTTTAGGACTTAAAATTCTGCCAATTGAGAGCATGTGGTTTGTTAACATTGAAAGAACTTTGTCGCCCAAACAGGGACTTGAACCCTGGACCCTCAGATTAAAAGTCTGATGCTCTACCGACTGAGCTATCCGGGCTCTGTTTGGAGGGGATATTGACGGGATTACGAGTCTGATCCATAATGGCACATAGAATTAGCCTTCATAATCTGTGATATTTGCCATTGCACATTTTGTCATGCTCAATAATACGGTAACATGGTGCAAACCAAGGGGCGACGGAGGTACGTTGGACCTCGTGGCGCAACGGTAGCGCGTCTGACTCCAGATCAGAAGGTTGCCTGTTCAAATCACGTCGAGGTCATCCTCTTTTATTTTTAATTGACCAACATTTCAGGGCTGCAGGTGTGTCGGTGAAAATGAGTTCTCCTTTAAGTTGTACCTTGAAATCTTCACCGTCACAAAAAGACATAGAAACAATGCAAACATTATGGCCTTTGGCAATATTTATGGAGAAATAAGAAGATCCTTCCCACTTCCATCATTCCCAACTTAGTAGGTCCCCAGGTATCAAGTGACTCTGTGCCGGACCACAAATGAAGCAGACTTTTTCCTTTTTCCTTTTTTCAGATAGGAGCGTTGCATTTTTCCCAAGTATTATGAAACACATTTGACCACTTTTTTATATTTCCCGGTATCTTTCATTGTTTTTGTGATATTTGGATTTTTCTCATACATTTGTGTGGGAAAGTTACAAGTGTAAGAATAATGGATTTCTTTGCGTTATTCAGGTCCAGGATTGACCATTTTTCAATATTTCACACAACACACATTTTCCATCTTTTTCCAGACATTCCTTGTGGATAAAGATTTTTTTTTCATCATACATGTGCCTTGTTTGCAGTTATTTAGAGTTGAAATAGAACACATTTAAAAACCCCACATTCTGACTGGTTTGTGGACATGGTTTTCTTCACTTCAACAGCTGGGAGGCTCACTTTTTTCCCCATTTCGGGTGCATCAATGCCATTTTTCATGAAAGACAAATTTCGGCAAGAGCATGCGCGTAATTCCAGTTTTTCCGGACATTCGAATGGAAAATCATGAATGAACTCACTTCCTGGATTGAGCGAAGGGATTGTTCTGGCGTGTTAATTTGCACTTGGTAACCTGTGATTTTTCATGCTCACGCACACATGAAACTACTGCTTTAGGACTTAAAATTCTGCCAATTGAGAGCATGTGGTTTGTTAACATTGAAAGAACTTTGTCGCCCGAACAGGGACTTGAACCCTGGACCCTCAGATTAAAAGTCTGATGCTCTACCGACTGAGCTATCCGGGCTCTGTTTGGAGGAGATATTGACGGGATTACGAGTCTGATCCATAATGGCACATAGAATTAGCCTTCATAATCTGTGATATTTGCCATTGCACATTTTGTCATGCTCAATAATACGGTAACATGGTGCAAACCAAGGGGCGACGGAGGTACGTTGGACCTCGTGGCGCAACGGTAGCGCGTCTGACTCCAGATCAGAAGGTTGCGTGTTCAAATCACGTCGAGGTCATCCTCTTTTATTTTTAATTGACCAACATTTCAGGGCTGCAGGTGTGTCGGTGAAAATGAGTTCTCCTTTAAGTTGTACCTTGAAATCTTCACCGTCACAAAAAGACATAGAAACAATGCAAACATTATGGCCTTTGGCAATATTTATGGAGAAATAAGAAGATCCTTCCCACTTCCATCATTCCCAACTTAGTAGGTCCCCAGGTATCAAGTGACTCTGTGCCGGACCACAAATGAAGCAGACTTTTTCCTTTTTCCTTTTTTCAGATAGGAGCGTTGCATTTTTCCCAAGTATTATGAAACACATTTGACCTCTTTTTTATATTTCCCGGTATCTTTCATTGTTTTTGTGATATTTGGATTTTTCTCATACATTTGTGTGGGAAAGTTACAAGTGTAAGAATAATGGATTTCTTTGCGTTATTCAGGTCCAGGATTGACCATTTTTCAATATTTCACACAACACACATTTTCCATCTTTTTCCAGACATTCCTTGTGGATAAAGATTTTTTTTTCATCATACATGTGCCTTGTTTGCAGTTATTTAGAGTTGAAATAGAACACATTTAAAAACCCCACATTCTGACTGGTTTGTGGACATGGTTTTCTTCACTTCAACAGCTGGGAGGCTCACTTTTTTCCCCATTTCGGGTGCATCAATGCCATTTTTCATGAAAGACAAATTTCGGCAAGAGCATGCGCGTAATTCCAGTTTTTCCGGACATTCGAATGGAAAATCATGAATGAACTCACTTCCTGGATTGAGCGAAGGGATTGTTCTGGCGTGTTAATTTGCACTTGGTAACCTGTGATTTTTCATGCTCACGCACACATGAAACTACTGCTTTAGGACTTAAAATTCTGCCAATTGAGAGCATGTGGTTTGTTAACATTGAAAGAACTTTGTCGCCCGAACAGGGACTTGAACCCTGGACCCTCAGATTAAAAGTCTGATGCTCTACCGACTGAGCTATCCGGGCTCTGTTTGGAGGGGATATTGACGGGATTACGAGTCTGATCCATAATGGCACATAGAATTAGCCTTCATAATCTGTGATATTTGCCATTGCACATTTTGTCATGCTCAATAATACGGTAACATGGTGCAAACCAAGGGGCGACGGAGGTACGTTGGACCTCGTGGCGCAACGGTAGCGCGTCTGACTCCAGATCAGAAGGTTGCGTGTTCAAATCACGTCGAGGTCATCCTCTTTTATTTTTAATTGACCAACATTTCAGGGCTGCAGGTGTGTCGGTGAAAATGAGTTCTCCTTTAAGTTGTACCTTGAAATCTTCACCGTCACAAAAAGACATAGAAACAATGCAAACATTATGGCCTTTGGCAATATTTATGGAGAAATAAGAAGATCCTTCCCACTTCCATCATTCCCAACTTAGTAGGTCCCCAGGTATCAAGTGACTCTGTGCCGGACCACAAATGAAGCAGACTTTTTCCTTTTTCCTTTTTTCAGATAGGAGCGTTGCATTTTTCCCAAGTATTATGAAACACATTTGACCTCTTTTTTATATTTCCCGGTATCTTTCATTGTTTTTGTGATATTTGGATTTTTCTCATACATTTGTGTGGGAAAGTTACAAGTGTAAGAATAATGGATTTCTTTGCGTTATTCAGGTCCAGGATTGACCATTTTTCAATATTTCACACAACACACATTTTCCATCTTTTTCCAGACATTCCTTGTGGATAAAGATTTATTTTTCATCATACATGTGCCTTGTTTGCAGTTATTTAGAGTTGAAATAGAACACATTTAAAAACCCCACATTCTGACTGGTTTGTGGACATGGTTTTCTTCACTTCAACAGCTGGGAGGCTCACTTTTTTCCCCATTTCGGGTGCATCAATGCCATTTTTCATGAAAGACAAATTTCGGCAAGAGCATGCGCGTAATTCCAGTTTTTCCGGACATTCGAATGGAAAATCATAAATGAACTCACTTCCTGGATTGAGCGAAGGGATTGTTCTGGCGTGTTAATTTGCACTTGGTAACCTGTGATTTTTCATGGTCACGCACACATGAAACTACTGCTTTAGGACTTAAAATTCTGCCAATTGAGAGCGTGTGGTTTGTTAACATTGAAAGAACTTTGTCGCCCGAACAGGGACTTGAACCCTGGACCCTCAGATTAAAAGTCTGATGCTCTACCGACTGAGCTATCCGGGCTCTGTTTGGAGGGGATATTGACGGGATTACGAGTCTGATCCATAATGGCACATAGAATTAGCCTTCATAATCTGTGATATTTGCCATTGCACATTTTGTCATGCTCAATAATACGGTAACATGGTGCAAACCAAGGGGCGACGGAGGTACGTTGGACCTCGTGGCGCAACGGTAGCGCGTCTGACTCCAGATCAGAAGGTTGCCTGTTCAAATCACGTCGAGGTCATCCTCTTTTATTTTTAATTGACCAACATTTCAGGGCTGCAGGTGTGTCGGTGAAAATGAGTTCTCCTTTAAGTTGTACCTTGAAATCTTCACCGTCACAAAAAGACATAGAAACAATGCAAACATTATGGCCTTTGGCAATATTTATGGAGAAATAAGAAGATCCTTCCCACTTCCATCATTCCCAACTTAGTAGGTCCCCAGGTATCAAGTGACTCTGTGCCGGACCACAAATGAAGCAGACTTTTTCCTTTTTCCTTTTTTCAGATAGGAGCGTTGCATTTTTCCCAAGTATTATGAAACACATTTGACCTCTTTTTTATATTTCCCGGTATCTTTCATTGTTTTTGTGATATTTGGATTTTTCTCATACATTTGTGTGGGAAAGTTACAAGTGTAAGAATAATGGATTTCTTTGCGTTATTCAGGTCCAGGATTGACCATTTTTCAATATTTCACACAACACACATTTTCCATCTTTTTCCAGACATTCCTTGTGGATAAAGATTTATTTTTCATCATACATGTGCCTTGTTTGCAGTTATTTAGAGTTGAAATAGAACACATTTAAAAACCCCACATTCTGACTGGTTTGTGGACATGGTTTTCTTCACTTCAACAGCTGGGAGGCTCACTTTTTTCCCCATTTCGGGTGCATCAATGCCATTTTTCATGAAAGACAAATTTCGGCAAGAGCATGCGCGTAATTCCAGTTTTTCCGGACATTCGAATGGAAAATCATGAATGAACTCACTTCCTGGATTGAGCGAAGGGATTGTTCTGGCGTGTTAATTTGCACTTGGTAACCTGTGATTTTTCATGCTCACGCACACATGAAACTACTGCTTTAGGACTTAAAATTCTGCCAATTGAGAGCGTGTGGTTTGTTAACATTGAAAGAACTTTGTCGCCCGAACAGGGACTTGAACCCTGGACCCTCAGATTAAAAGTCTGATGCTCTACCGACTGAGCTATCCGGGCTCTGTTTGGAGGGGATATTGACGGGATTACGAGTCTGATCCATAATGGCACATAGAATTAGCCTTCATAATCTGTGATATTTGCCATTGCACATTTTGTCATGCTCAATAATACGGTAACATGGTGCAAACCAAGGGGCGACGGAGGTACGTTGGACCTCGTGGCGCAACGGTAGCGCGTCTGACTCCAGATCAGAAGGTTGCCTGTTCAAATCACGTCGAGGTCATCCTCTTTTATTTTTAATTGACCAACATTTCAGGGCTGCAGGTGTGTCGGTGAAAATGAGTTCTCCTTTAAGTTGTACCTTGAAATCTTCACCGTCACAAAAAGACATAGAAACAATGCAAACATTATGGCCTTTGGCAATATTTATGGAGAAATAAGAAGATCCTTCCCACTTCCATCATTCCCAACTTAGTAGGTCCCCAGGTATCAAGTGACTCTGTGCCGGACCACAAATGAAGCAGACTTTTTCCTTTTTCCTTTTTTCAGATAGGAGCGTTGCATTTTTCCCAAGTATTATGAAACACATATGACCTCTTTTTTATATTTCCCGGTATCTTTCATTGTTTTTGTGATATTTGGATTTTTCTCATACATTTGTGTGGGAAAGTTACAAGTGTAAGAATAATGGATTTCTTTGCGTTATTCAGGTCCAGGATTGACCATTTTTCAATATTTCACACAACACACATTTTCCATCTTTTTCCAGACATTCCTTGTGGATAAAGATTTATTTTTCATCATACATGTGCCTTGTTTGCAGTTATTTAGAGTTGAAATAGAACACATTTAAAAACCCCACATTCTGACTGGTTTGTGGACATGGTTTTCTTCACTTCAACAGCTGGGAGGCTCACTTTTTTCCCCATTTCGGGTGCATCAATGCCATTTTTCATGAAAGACAAATTTCGGCAAGAGCATGCGCGTAATTCCAGTTTTTCCGGACATTCGAATGGAAAATCATAAATGAACTCACTTCCTGGATTGAGCGAAGGGATTGTTCTGGCGTGTTAATTTGCACTTGGTAACCTGTGATTTTTCATGGTCACGCACACATGAAACTACTGCTTTAGGACTTAAAATTCTGCCAATTGAGAGCGTGTGGTTTGTTAACATTGAAAGAACTTTGTCGCCCGAACAGGGACTTGAACCCTGGACCCTCAGATTAAAAGTCTGATGCTCTACCGACTGAGCTATCCGGGCTCTGTTTGGAGGGGATATTGACGGGATTACGAGTCTGATCCATAATGGCACTTAGAATTAGCCTTCATAATCTGTGATATTTGCCATTGCACATTTTGTCATGCTCAATAATACGGTAACATGGTGCAAACCAAGGGGCAACGCAGGTACGTTGGACCTCGTGGCGCAACGGTAGCGCGTCTGACTCCAGATCAGAAGGTTCCGTGTACAAATCACGTCGAGGTCATCCTCTTTTATTTTTAATTGACCAACATTTCAGGGCTGCAGGTGTGTCGGTGAAAATGAGTTCTCCTTTAAGTTGTACCTTGAAATCTTCACCGTCACAAAAAGACAGAAACAATGCAAACATTATGGCCTTTGGCAATATTTATGGAGAAATAAGAAGATCCTTCCCACTTCCATCATTCCTAACTTAGTAGGTCCCCAGGTATCAAGTGACTCTGTGCCGGACCACAAATGAAGCAGACTTTTTCCTTTTTCCTTTTTTCAGATAGGAGCGTTGCATTTTTCCCAAGTATTATGAAACACATATGACCTCTTTTTTATATTTCCCGGTATCTTTCATTGTTTTTGTGATATTTGGATTTTTCTCATACATTTGTGTGGGAAAGTTACAAGTGTAAGAATAATGGATTTCTTTGCGTTATTCAGGTCCAGGATTGACCATTTTTCAATATTTCACACAACACACATTTTCCATCTTTTTCCAGACATTCCTTGTGGATAAAGATTTATTTTTCATCATACATGTGCCTTGTTTGCAGTTATTTAGAGTTGAAATAGAACACATTTAAAAACCCCACATTCTGACTGGTTTGTGGACATGGTTTTCTTCACTTCAACAGCTGGGAGGCTCACTTTTTTCCCCATTTCGGGTGCATCAATGCCATTTTTCATGAAAGACAAATTTCGGCAAGAGCATGCGCGTAATTCCAGTTTTTCCGGACATTCGAATGGAAAATCATAAATGAACTCACTTCCTGGATTGAGCGAAGGGATTGTTCTGGCGTGTTAATTTGCACTTGGTAACCTGTGATTTTTCATGGTCACGCACACATGAAACTACTGCTTTAGGACTTAAAATTCTGCCAATTGAGAGCGTGTGGTTTGTTAACATTGAAAGAACTTTGTCGCCCGAACAGGGACTTGAACCCTGGACCCTCAGATTAAAAGTCTGATGCTCTACCGACTGAGCTATCCGGGCTCTGTTTGGAGGGGATATTGACGGGATTACGAGTCTGATCCATAATGGCATTTAGAATTAGCCTTCATAATCTGTGATATTTGCCATTGCACATTTTGTCATGCTCAATAATACGGTAACATGGTGCAAGCCAAGGGGCAACGCAGGTACGTTGGACCTCGTGGCGCAACGGTAGCGCGTCTGACTCCAGATCAGAAGGTTCCGTGTACAAATCACGTCGAGGTCATCCTCTTTTATTTTTAATTGACCAACATTTCAGGGCTGCAGGTGTGTCGGTGAAAATTAGTTCTCCTTTAAGTTGTACCTTGAAATCTTCACCGTCACAAAAAGACAGAAACAATGCAAACATTATGGCCTTTGGCAATATTTATGGAGAAATAAGAAGATCCTTCCCACTTCCATCATTCCCAACTTAGTAGGTCCCCAGGTATCAAGTGACTCTGTGCCGGACCACAAATGAAGCAGACTTTTTCCTTTTTCCTTTTTTCAGATAGGAGCGTTGCATTTTTCCCAAGTATTATGAAACACATATGACCTCTTTTTTATATTTCCCGGTATCTTTCATTGTTTTTGTGATATTTGGATTTTTCTCATACATTTGTGTGGGAAAGTTACAAGTGTAAGAATAATGGATTTCTTTGCGTTATTCAGGTCCAGGATTGACCATTTTTCAATATTTCACACAACACACATTTTCCATCTTTTTCCAGACATTCCTTGTGGATAAAGATTTATTTTTCATCATACATGTGCCTTGTTTGCAGTTATTTAGAGTTGAAATAGAACACATTTAAAAACCCCACATTCTGACTGGTTTGTGGACATGGTTTTCTTCACTTCAACAGCTGGGAGGCTCACTTTTTTCCCCATTTCGGGTGCATCAATGCCATTTTTCATGAAAGACAAATTTCGGCAAGAGCATGCGCGTAATTCCAGTTTTTCCGGACATTCGAATGGAAAATCATAAATGAACTCACTTCCTGGATTGAGCGAAGGGATTGTTCTGGCGTGTTAATTTGCACTTGGTAACCTGTGATTTTTCATGGTCACGCACACATGAAACTACTGCTTTAGGACTTAAAATTCTGCCAATTGAGAGCGTGTGGTTTGTTAACATTGAAAGAACTTTGTCGCCCGAACAGGGACTTGAACCCTGGACCCTCAGATTAAAAGTCTGATGCTCTACCGACTGAGCTATCCGGGCTCTGTTTGGAGGGGATATTGACGGGATTACGAGTCTGATCCATAATGGCACTTAGAATTAGCCTTCATAATCTGTGATATTTGCCATTGCACATTTTGTCATGCTCAATAATACGGTAACATGGTGCAAGCCAAGGGGCGACGCAGGTACGTTGGACCTCGTGGCGCAACGGTAGCGCGTCTGACTCCAGATCAGAAGGTTGCGTGTTCAAATCACGTCGAGGTCATCCTCTTTTATTTTTAATTGACCAACATTTCAGGGCTGCAGGTGTGTCGGTGAAAATTAGTTCTCCTTTAAGTTGTACCTTGAAATCTTCACCGTCACAAAAAGACAGAAACAATGCAAACATTATGGCCTTTGGCAATATTTATGGAGAAATAAGAAGATCCTTCCCACTTCCATCATTCCCAACTTAGTAGGTCCCCAGGTATCAAGTGACTCTGTGCCGGACCACAAATGAAGCAGACTTTTTCCTTTTTCCTTTTTTCAGATAGGAGCGTTGCATTTTTCACAAGTATTATGAAACACATATGACCTCTTTTTTATATTTCCCGGTATCTTTCATTGTTTTTGTGATATTTGGATTTTTCTCATACATTTGTGTGGGAAAGTTACAAGTGTAAGAATAATGGATTTCTTTGCGTTATTCAGGTCCAGGATTGACCATTTTTCAATATTTCACACAACACACATTTTCCATCTTTTTCCAGACATTCCTTGTGGATAAAGATTTATTTTTCATCATACATGTGCCTTGTTTGCAGTTATTTAGAGTTGAAATAGAACACATTTAAAAACCCCACATTCTGACTGGTTTGTGGACATGGTTTTCTTCACTTCAACAGGTGGGAGGCTCACTTTTTTCCCCATTTCGGGTGCATCAATGCCATTTTTCATGAAAGACAAATTTCGGCAAGAGCATGCGCGTAATTCCAGTTTTTCCGGACATTCGAATGGAAAATCATGAATGAACTCACTTCCTGGATTGAGCGAAGGGATTGTTCTGGCGTGTTAATTTGCACTTGGTAACCTGTGATTTTTCATGGTCACGCACACATGAAACTACTGCTTTAGGACTTAAAATTCTGCCAATTGAGAGCGTGTGGTTTGTTAACATTGAAAGAACTTTGTCGCCCGAACAGGGACTTGAACCCTGGACCCTCAGATTAAAAGTCTGATGCTCTACCGACTGAGCTATCCGGGCTCTGTTTGGAGGGGATATTGACGGGATTACGAGTCTGATCCATAATGGCACTTAGAATTAGCCTTCATAATCTGTGATATTTGCCATTGCACATTTTGTCATGCTCAATAATACGGTAACATGGTGCAAACCAAGGGGCAACGCAGGTACGTTGGACCTCGTGGCGCAACGGTAGCGCGTCTGACTCCAGATCAGAAGGTTCCGTGTACAAATCACGTCGAGGTCATCCTCTTTTATTTTTAATTGACCAACATTTCAGGGCTGCAGGTGTGTCGGTGAAAATGAGTTCTCCTTTAAGTTGTACCTTGAAATCTTCACCGTCACAAAAAGACAGAAACAATGCAAACATTATGGCCTTTGGCAATATTTATGGAGAAATAAGAAGATCCTTCCCACTTCCATCATTCCTAACTTAGTAGGTCCCCAGGTATCAAGTGACTCTGTGCCGGACCACAAATGAAGCAGACTTTTTCCTTTTTCCTTTTTTCAGATAGGAGCGTTGCATTTTTCACAAGTATTATGAAACACATATGACCTCTTTTTTATATTTCCCGGTATCTTTCATTGTTTTTGTGATATTTGGATTTTTCTCATACATTTGTGTGGGAAAGTTACAAGTGTAAGAATAATGGATTTCTTTGCGTTATTCAGGTCCAGGATTGACCATTTTTCAATATTTCACACAACACACATTTTCCATCTTTTTCCAGACATTCCTTGTGGATAAAGATTTATTTTTCATCATACATGTGCCTTGTTTGCAGTTATTTAGAGTTGAAATAGAACACATTTAAAAACCCCACATTCTGACTGGTTTGTGGACATGGTTTTCTTCACTTCAACAGCTGGGAGGCTCACTTTTTTCCCCATTTCGGGTGCATCAATGCCATTTTTCATGAAAGACAAATTTCGGCAAGAGCATGCGCGTAATTCCAGTTTTTCCGGACATTCGAATGGAAAATCATAAATGAACTCACTTCCTGGATTGAGCGAAGGGATTGTTCTGGCGTGTTAATTTGCACTTGGTAACCTGTGATTTTTCATGGTCACGCACACATGAAACTACTGCTTTAGGACTTAAAATTCTGCCAATTGAGAGCCTGTGGTTTGTTAACATTGAAAGAACTTTGTCGCCCGAACAGGGACTTGAACCCTGGACCCTCAGATTAAAAGTCTGATGCTCTACCGACTGAGCTATCCGGGCTCTGTTTGGAGGGGATATTGACGGGTTTACGAGTCTGATCCATAATGGCACTTAGAATTAGCCTTCATAATCTGTGATATTTGCCATTGCACATTTTGTCATGCTCAATAATACGGTAACATGGTGCAAGCCAAGGGGCGACGCAGGTACGTTGGACCTCGTGGCGCAACGGTAGCGCGTCTGACTCCAGATCAGAAGGTTGCGTGTTCAAATCACGTCGAGGTCATCCTCTTTTATTTTTAATTGACCAACATTTCAGGGCTGCAGGTGTGTCGGTGAAAATGAGTTCTCCTTTAAGTTGTACCTTGAAATCTTCACCGTCACAAAAAGACAGAAACAATGCAAACATTATGGCCTTTGGCAATATTTATGGAGAAATAAGAAGATCCTTCCCACTTCCATCATTCCCAACTTAGTAGGTCCCCAGGTATCAAGTGACTCTGTGCCGGACCACAAATGAAGCAGACTTTTTCCTTTTTCCTTTTTTCAGATAGGAGCGTTGCATTTTTCACAAGTATTATGAAACACATATGACCTCTTTTTTATATTTCCCGGTATCTTTCATTGTTTTTGTGATATTTGGATTTTTCTCATACATTTGTGTGGGAAAGTTACAAGTGTAAGAATAATGGATTTCTTTGCGTTATTCAGGTCCAGGATTGACCATTTTTCAATATTTCACACAACACACATTTTCCATCTTTTTCCAGACATTCCTTGTGGATAAAGATTTTTTTTTCATCATACATGTGCCTTGTTTGCAGTTATTTAGAGTTGAAATAGAACACATTTAAAAACCCCACATTCTGACTGGTTTGTGGACATGGTTTTCTTCACTTCAACAGCTGGGAGGCTCACTTTTTTCCCCATTTCGGGTGCATCAATGCCATTTTTCATGAAAGACAAATTTCGGCAAGAGCATGCGCGTAATTCCAGTTTTTCCGGACATTCGAATGGAAAATCATAAATGAACTCACTTCCTGGATTGAGCGAAGGGATTGTTCTGGCGTGTTAATTTGCACTTGGTAACCTGTGATTTTTCATGGTCACGCACACATGAAACTACTGCTTTAGGACTTAAAATTCTGCCAATTGAGAGCCTGTGGTTTGTTAACATTGAAAGAACTTTGTCGCCCGAACAGGGACTTGAACCCTGGACCCTCAGATTAAAAGTCTGATGCTCTACCGACTGAGCTATCCGGGCTCTGTTTGGAGGGGATATTGACGGGTTTACGAGTCTGATCCATAATGGCACTTAGAATTAGCCTTCATAATCTGTGATATTTGCCATTGCACATTTTGTCATGCTCAATAATACGGTAACATGGTGCAAGCCAAGGGGCGACGCAGGTACGTTGGACCTCGTGGCGCAACGGTAGCGCGTCTGACTCCAGATCAGAAGGTTGCGTGTTCAAATCACGTCGAGGTCATCCTCTTTTATTTTTAATTGACCAACATTTCAGGGCTGCAGGTGTGTCGGTGAAAATTAGTTCTCCTTTAAGTTGTACCTTGAAATCTTCACCGTCACAAAAAGACAGAAACAATGCAAACATTATGGCCTTTGGCAATATTTATGGAGAAATAAGAAGATCCTTCCCACTTCCATCATTCCCAACTTAGTAGGTCCCCAGGTATCAAGTGACTCTGTGCCGGACCACAAATGAAGCAGACTTTTTCCTTTTTCCTTTTTTCAGATAGGAGCGTTGCATTTTTCACAAGTATTATGAAACACATATGACCTCTTTTTTATATTTCCCGGTATCTTTCATTGTTTTTGTGATATTTGGATTTTTCTCATACATTTGTGTGGGAAAGTTACAAGTGTAAGAATAATGGATTTCTTTGCGTTATTCAGGTCCAGGATTGACCATTTTTCAATATTTCACACAACACACATTTTCCATCTTTTTCCAGACATTCCTTGTGGATAAAGATTTTTTTTTCATCATACATGTGCCTTGTTTGCAGTTATTTAGAGTTGAAATAGAACACATTTAAAAACCCCACATTCTGACTGGTTTGTGGACATGGTTTTCTTCACTTCAACAGGTGGGAGGCTCACTTTTTTCCCCATTTCGGGTGCATCAATGCCATTTTTCATGAAAGACAAATTTCGGCAAGAGCATGCGCGTAATTCCAGTTTTTCCGGACATTCGAATGGAAAATCATAAATGAACTCACTTCCTGGATTGAGCGAAGGGATTGTTCTGGCGTGTTAATTTGCACTTGGTAACCTGTGATTTTTCATGGTCACGCACACATGAAACTACTGCTTTAGGACTTAAAATTCTGCCAATTGAGAGCCTGTGGTTTGTTAACATTGAAAGAACTTTGTCGCCCGAACAGGGACTTGAACCCTGGACCCTCAGATTAAAAGTCTGATGCTCTACCGACTGAGCTATCCGGGCTCTGTTTGGAGGGGATATTGACGGGTTTACGAGTCTGATCCATAATGGCACTTAGAATTAGCCTTCATAATCTGTGATATTTGCCATTGCACATTTTGTCATGCTCAATAATACGGTAACATGGTGCAAGCCAAGGGGCGACGCAGGTACGTTGGACCTCGTGGCGCAACGGTAGCGCGTCTGACTCCAGATCAGAAGGTTGCGTGTTCAAATCACGTCGAGGTCATCCTCTTTTATTTTTAATTGACCAACATTTCAGGGCTGCAGGTGTGTCGGTGAAAATTAGTTCTCCTTTAAGTTGTACCTTGAAATCTTCACCGTCACAAAAAGACAGAAACAATGCAAACATTATGGCCTTTGGCAATATTTATGGAGAAATAAGAAGATCCTTCCCACTTCCATCATTCCCAACTTAGTAGGTCCCCAGGTATCAAGTGACTCTGTGCCGGACCACAAATGAAGCAGACTTTTTCCTTTTTCCTTTTTTCAGATAGGAGCGTTGCATTTTTCACAAGTATTATGAAACACATATGACCTCTTTTTTATATTTCCCGGTATCTTTCATTGTTTTTGTGATATTTGGATTTTTCTCATACATTTGTGTGGGAAAGTTACAAGTGTAAGAATAATGGATTTCTTTGCGTTATTCAGGTCCAGGATTGACCATTTTTCAATATTTCACACAACACACATTTTCCATCTTTTTCCAGACATTCCTTGTGGATAAAGATTTTTTTTTCATCATACATGTGCCTTGTTTGCAGTTATTTAGAGTTGAAATAGAACACATTTAAAAACCCCACATTCTGACTGGTTTGTGGACATGGTTTTCTTCACTTCAACAGCTGGGAGGCTCACTTTTTTCCCCATTTCGGGTGCATCAATGCCATTTTTCATGAAAGACAAATTTCGGCAAGAGCATGCGCGTAATTCCAGTTTTTCCGGACATTCGAATGGAAAATCATAAATGAACTCACTTCCTGGATTGAGCGAAGGGATTGTTCTGGCGTGTTAATTTGCACTTGGTAACCTGTGATTTTTCATGGTCACGCACACATGAAACTACTGCTTTAGGACTTAAAATTCTGCCAATTGAGAGCCTGTGGTTTGTTAACATTGAAAGAACTTTGTCGCCCGAACAGGGACTTGAACCCTGGACCCTCAGATTAAAAGTCTGATGCTCTACCGACTGAGCTATCCGGGCTCTGTTTGGAGGGGATATTGACGGGTTTACGAGTCTGATCCATAATGGCACTTAGAATTAGCCTTCATAATCTGTGATATTTGCCATTGCACATTTTGTCATGCTCAATAATACGGTAACATGGTGCAAGCCAAGGGGCGACGCAGGTACGTTGGACCTCGTGGCGCAACGGTAGCGCGTCTGACTCCAGATCAGAAGGTTGCGTGTTCAAATCACGTCGAGGTCATCCTCTTTTATTTTTAATTGACCAACATTTCAGGGCTGCAGGTGTGTCGGTGAAAATGAGTTCTCCTTTAAGTTGTACCTTGAAATCTTCACCGTCACAAAAAGACAGAAACAATGCAAACATTATGGCCTTTGGCAATATTTATGGAGAAATAAGAAGATCCTTCCCACATCCATCATTCCCAACTTAGTAGGTCCCCAGGTATCAAGTGACTCTGTGCCGGACCACAAATGAAGCAGACTTTTTCCTTTTTCCTTTTTTCAGATAGGAGCGTTGCATTTTTCACAAGTATTATGAAACACATATGACCTCTTTTTTATATTTCCCGGTATCTTTCATTGTTTTTGTGATATTTGGATTTTTCTCATACATTTGTGTGGGAAAGTTACAAGTGTAAGAATAATGGATTTCTTTGCGTTATTCAGGTCCAGGATTGACCATTTTTCAATATTTCACACAACACACATTTTCCATCTTTTTCCAGACATTCCTTGTGGATAAAGATTTTTTTTTCATCATACATGTGCCTTGTTTGCAGTTATTTAGAGTTGAAATAGAACACATTTAAAAACCCCACATTCTGACTGGTTTGTGGACATGGTTTTCTTCACTTCAACAGGTGGGAGGCTCACTTTTTTCCCCATTTCGGGTGCATCAATGCCATTTTTCATGAAAGACAAATTTCGGCAAGAGCATGCGCGTAATTCCAGTTTTTCCGGACATTCGAATGGAAAATCATGAATGAACTCACTTCCTGGATTGAGCGAAGGGATTGTTCTGGCGTGTTAATTTGCACTTGGTAACCTGTGATTTTTCATGGTCACGCACACATGAAACTACTGCTTTAGGACTTAAAATTCTGCCAATTGAGAGCGTGTGGTTTGTTAACATTGAAAGAACTTTGTCGCCCGAACAGGGACTTGAACCCTGGACCCTCAGATTAAAAGTCTGATGCTCTACCGACTGAGCTATCCGGGCTCTGTTTGGAGGGGATATTGACGGGATTACGAGTCTGATCCATAATGGCACTTAGAATTAGCCTTCATAATCTGTGATATTTGCCATTGCACATTTTGTCATGCTCAATAATACGGTAACATGGTGCAAGCCAAGGGGCGACGCAGGTACGTTGGACCTCGTGGCGCAACGGTAGCGCGTCTGACTCCAGATCAGAAGGTTGCGTGTTCAAATCACGTCGAGGTCATCCTCTTTTATTTTTAATTGACCAACATTTCAGGGCTGCAGGTGTGTCGGTGAAAATGAGTTCTCCTTTAAGTTGTACCTTGAAATCTTCACCGTCACAAAAAGACAGAAACAATGCAAACATTATGGCCTTTGGCAATATTTATGGAGAAATAAGAAGATCCTTCCCACTTCCATCATTCCTAACTTAGTAGGTCCCCAGGTATCAAGTGACTCTGTGCCGGACCACAAATGAAGCAGACTTTTTCCTTTTTCCTTTTTTCAGATAGGAGCGTTGCATTTTTCACAAGTATTATGAAACACATATGACCTCTTTTTTATATTTCCCGGTATCTTTCATTGTTTTTGTGATATTTGGATTTTTCTCATACATTTGTGTGGGAAAGTTACAAGTGTAAGAATAATGGATTTCTTTGCGTTATTCAGGTCCAGGATTGACCATTTTTCAATATTTCACACAACACACATTTTCCATCTTTTTCCAGACATTCCTTGTGGATAAAGATTTTTTTTTCATCATACATGTGCCTTGTTTGCAGTTATTTAGAGTTGAAATAGAACACATTTAAAAACCCCACATTCTGACTGGTTTGTGGACATGGTTTTCTTCACTTCAACAGGTGGGAGGCTCACTTTTTTCCCCATTTCGGGTGCATCAATGCCATTTTTCATGAAAGACAAATTTCGGCAAGAGCATGCGCGTAATTACAGTTTTTCCCGACATTCGAATGGAAAATCATGAATGAACTCACTTCCTGGATTGAGCGAAGGGATTGTTCTGGCGTGTTAATTTGCACTTGGTAACCTGTGATTTTTCATGCTCACGCACACATGAAACTACTGCTTTAGGACTTAAAATTCTGCCAATTGAGAGCGTGTGGTTTGTTAACATTGAAAGAACTTTGTCGCCCGAACAGGGACTTGAACCCTGGACCCTCAGATTAAAAGTCTGATGCTCTACCGACTGAGCTATCCGGGCTCTGTTCGGAGGGGATATTGACGGGATTACGAGTCTGATCCATAATGGCACTTAGAATTAGCCTTCATAATCTGTGATATTTGCCATTGCACATTTTGTCATGCTCAATAATACGGTAACATGGTGCAAGCCAAGGGGCGACGCAGGTACGTTGGACCTCGTGGCGCAACGGTAGCGCGTCTGACTCCAGATCAGAAGGTTGCGTGTTCAAATCACGTCGAGGTCATCCTCTTTTATTTTTAATTGACCAACATTTCAGGGCTGCAGGTGTGTCGGTGAAAATGAGTTCTCCTTTAAGTTGTACCTTGAAATCTTCACCGTCACAAAAAGACAGAAACAATGCAAACATTATGGCCTTTGGCAATATTTATGGAGAAATAAGAAGATCCTTCCCACTTCCATCATTCCTAACTTAGTAGGTCCCCAGGTATCAAGTGACTCTGTGCCGGACCACAAATGAAGCAGACTTTTTCCTTTTTCCTTTTTTCAGATAGGAGCGTTGCATTTTTCACAAGTATTATGAAACACATATGACCTCTTTTTTATATTTCCCGGTATCTTTCATTGTTTTTGTGATATTTGGATTTTTCTCATACATTTGTGTGGGAAAGTTACAAGTGTAAGAGTAATGGATTTCTTTGCGTTATTCAGGTCCAGGATTGACCATTTTTCAATATTTCACACAACACTCATTTTCCATCTTTTTCCAGACATTCCTTGTGGATAAAGATTTTTTTTTCATCATACATGTGCCTTGTTTGCAGTTATTTAGAGTTGAAATAGAACACATTTAAAAACCCCACATTCTGACTGGTTTGTGGACATGGTTTTCTTCACTTCAACAGGTGGGAGGCTCACTTTTTTCCCCATTTCGGGTGCATCAATGCCATTTTTCATGAAAGACAAATTTCGGCAAGAGCATGCGCGTAATTCCAGTTTTTCCGGACATTCGAATGGAAAATCATGAATGAACTCACTTCCTGGATTGAGCGAAGGGATTGTTCTGGCGTGTTAATTTGCACTTGGTAACCTGTGATTTTTCATGGTCACGCACACATGAAACTACTGCTTTAGGACTTAAAATTCTGCCAATTGAGAGCGTGTGGTTTGTTAACATTGAAAGAACTTTGTCGCCCGAACAGGGACTTGAACCCTGGACCCTCAGATTAAAAGTCTGATGCTCTACCGACTGAGCTATCCGGGCTCTGTTCGGAGGGGATATTGACGGGATTACGAGTCTGATCCATAATGGCACTTAGAATTAGCCTTCATAATCTGTGATATTTGCCATTGCACATTTTGTCATGCTCAATAATACGGTAACATGGTGCAAGCCAAGGGGCGACGCAGGTACGTTGGACCTCGTGGCGCAACGGTAGCGCGTCTGACTCCAGATCAGAAGGTTGCGTGTTCAAATCACGTCGAGGTCATCCTCTTTTATTTTTAATTGACCAACATTTCAGGGCTGCAGGTGTGTCGGTGAAAATGAGTTCTCCTTTAAGTTGTACCTTGAAATCTTCACCGTCACAAAAAGACAGAAACAATGCAAACATTATGGCCTTTGGCAATATTTATGGAGAAATAAGAAGATCCTTCCCACTTCCATCATTCCTAACTTAGTAGGTCCCCAGGTATCAAGTGACTCTGTGCCGGACCACAAATGAAGCAGACTTTTTCCTTTTTCCTTTTTTCAGATAGGAGCGTTGCATTTTTCACAAGTATTATGAAACACATATGACCTCTTTTTTATATTTCCCGGTATCTTTCATTGTTTTTGTGATATTTGGATTTTTCTCATACATTTGTGTGGGAAAGTTACAAGTGTAAGAATAATGGATTTCTTTGCGTTATTCAGGTCCAGGATTGACCATTTTTCAATATTTCACACAACACACATTTTCCATCTTTTTCCAGACATTCCTTGTGGATAAAGATTTTTTTTTCATCATACATGTGCCTTGTTTGCAGTTATTTAGAGTTGAAATAGAACACATTTAAAAACCCCACATTCTGACTGGTTTGTGGACATGGTTTTCTTCACTTCAAAAGGTGGGAGGCTCACTTTTTTCCCCATTTCGGGTGCATCAATGCCATTTTTCATGAAAGACAAATTTCGGCAAGAGCATGCGCGTAATTCCAGTTTTTCCGGACATTCGAATGGAAAATCATGAATGAACTCACTTCCTGGATTGAGCGAAGGGATTGTTCTGGCGTGTTAATTTGCACTTGGTAACCTGTGATTTTTCATGGTCACGCACACATGAAACTACTGCTTTAGGACTTAAAATTCTGCCAATTGAGAGCGTGTGGTTTGTTAACATTGAAAGAACTTTGTCGCCCGAACAGGGACTTGAACCCTGGACCCTCAGATTAAAAGTCTGATGCTCTACCGACTGAGCTATCCGGGCTCTGTTCGGAGGGGATATTGACGGGATTACGAGTCTGATCCATAATGGCACTTAGAATTAGCCTTCATAATCTGTGATATTTGCCATTGCACATTTTGTCATGCTCAATAATACGGTAACATGGTGCAAGCCAAGGGGCGACGCAGGTACGTTGGACCTCGTGGCGCAACGGTAGCGCGTCTGACTCCAGATCAGAAGGTTGCGTGTTCAAATCACGTCGAGGTCATCCTCTTTTATTTTTAATTGACCAACATTTCAGGGCTGCAGGTGTGTCGGTGAAAATGAGTTCTCCTTTAAGTTGTACCTTGAAATCTTCACCGTCACAAAAAGACAGAAACAATGCAAACATTATGGCCTTTGGCAATATTTATGGAGAAATAAGAAGATCCTTCCCACTTCCATCATTCCTAACTTAGTAGGTCCCCAGGTATCAAGTGACTCTGTGCCGGACCACAAATGAAGCAGACTTTTTCCTTTTTCCTTTTTTCAGATAGGAGCGTTGCATTTTTCACAAGTATTATGAAACACATATGACCTCTTTTTTATATTTCCCGGTATCTTTCATTGTTTTTGTGATATTTGGATTTTTCTCATACATTTGTGTGGGAAAGTTACAAGTGTAAGAGTAATGGATTTCTTTGCGTTATTAAGGTCCAGGATTGACCATTTTTCAATATTTCACACAACACTCATTTTCCATCTTTTTCCAGACATTCCTTGTGGATAAAGATTTTTTTTTCATCATACATGTGCCTTGTTTGCAGTTATTTAGAGTTGAAATAGAACACATTTAAAAACCCCACATTCTGACTGGTTTGTGGACATGGTTTTCTTCACTTCAACAGGTGGGAGGCTCACTTTTTTCCCCATTTCGGGTGCATCAATGCCATTTTTCATGAAAGACAAATTTCGGCAAGAGCATGCGCGTAATTCCAGTTTTTCCCGACATTCGAATGGAAAATCATAAATGAACTCACTTCCTGGATTGAGCGAAGGGATTGTTCTGGCGTGTTAATTTGCACTTGGTAACCTGTGATTTTTCATGGTCACGCACACATGAAACTACTGCTTTAGGACTTAAAATTCTGCCAATTGAGAGCGTGTGGTTTGTTAACATTGAAAGAACTTTGTCGCCCGAACAGGGACTTGAACCCTGGACCCTCAGATTAAAAGTCTGATGCTCTACCGACTGAGCTATCCGGGCTCTGTTCGGAGGGGATATTGACGGGATTACGAGTCTGATCCATAATGGCACTTAGAATTAGCCTTCATAATCTGTGATATTTGCCATTGCACATTTTGTCATGCTCAATAATACGGTAACATGGTGCAAACCAAGGGGCGACGCAGGTACGTTGGACCTCGTGGCGCAACGGTAGCGCGTCTGACTCCAGATCAGAAGGTTGCGTGTTCAAATCACGTCGAGGTCATCCTCTTTTATTTTTAATTGACCAACATTTCAGGGCTGCAGGTGTGTCGGTGAAAATTAGTTCTCCTTTAAGTTGTACCTTGAAATCTTCACCGTCACAAAAAGACAGAAACAACGCAAACATTATGGCCTTTGGCAATATTCATGGAGAAATAAGAAGATCCTTCCCACTTCCATCATTCCTAACTTAGTAGGTCCCCAGGTATCAAGTGACTCTGTGCCGGACCACAAATGAAGCAGACTTTTTCCTTTTTCCTTTTTTCAGATAGGAGCGTTGCATTTTTCACAAGTATTATGAAACACATATGACCTCTTTTTTATATTTCCCGGTATCTTTCATTGTTTTTGTGATATTTGGATTTTTCTCATACATTTGTGTGGGAAAGTTACAAGTGTAAGAATAATGGATTTCTTTGCGTTATTCAGGTCCAGGATTGACCATTTTTCAATATTTCACACAACACACATTTTCCATCTTTTTCCAGACATTCCTTGTGGATAAAGATTTATTTTTCATCATACATGTGCCTTGTTTGCAGTTATTTAGAGTTGAAATAGAACACATTTAAAAACCACACATTCTGACTGGTTTGTGGACATGGTTTTCTTCACTTCAACAGCTGGGAGGCTCACTTTTTTCCCCATTTCGGGTGCATCAATGCCATTTTTCATGAAAGACAAATTTCGGCAAGAGCATGCGCGTAATTCCAGTTTTTCCGGACATTCGAATGGAAAATCATAAATGAACTCACTTCCTGGATTGAGCGAAGGGATTGTTCTGGCGTGTTAATTTGCACTTGGTAACCTGTGATTTTTCATGGTCACGCACACATGAAACTACTGCTTTAGGACTTAAAATTCTGCCAATTGAGAGCGTGTGGTTTGTTAACATTGAAAGAACTTTGTCGCCCGAACAGTGACTTGAACCCTGGACCCTCAGATTAAAAGTCTGATGCTCTACCGACTGAGCTATCCGGGCTCTGTTTGGAGGGGATATTGACGGGATTACGAGTCTGATCCATAATGGCACATAGAATTAGCCTTCATAATCTGTGATATTTGCCATTGCACATTTTGTCATGCTCAATAATACGGTAACATGGTGCAAGCCAAGGGGCGACGCAGGTACGTTGGACCTCGTGGCGCAACGGTAGCGCGTCTGACTCCAGATCAGAAGGTTGCGTGTACAAATCACATCGAGGTCATCCTCTTTTATTTTTAATTGACCAACATTTCAGGGCTGCAGGTGTGTCGGTGAAAATGAGTTCTCCTTTAAGTTGTACCTTGAAATCTTCACCGTCACAAAAAGACATAGAAACAATGCAAACATTATGGCCTTTGGCAATATTTATGGAGAAATAAGAAGATCCTTCCCACTTCCATCATTCCCAACTTAGTAGGTCCCCAGGTATCAAGTGACTCTGTGCCGGACCACAAATGAAGCAGACTTTTTCCTTTTTCCTTTTTTCAGATAGGAGCGTTGCATTTTTCCCAAGTATTATGAAACACATTTGACCACTTTTTTATATTTCCCGGTATCTTTCATTGTTTTTGTGATATTTGGATTTTTCTCATACATTTGTGTGGGAAAGTTACAAGTGTAAGAATAATGGATTTCTTTGCGTTATTCAGGTCCAGGATTGACCATTTTTCAATATTTCACACAACACACATTTTCCATCTTTTTCCAGACATTCCTTGTGGATAAAGATTTTTTTTTCATCATACATGTGCCTTGTTTGCAGTTATTTAGAGTTGAAATAGAACACATTTAAAAACCCCACATTCTGACTGGTTTGTGGACATGGTTTTCTTCACTTCAACAGGTGGGAGGCTCACTTTTTTCCCCATTTCGGGTGCATCAATGCCATTTTTCATGAAAGACAAATTTCGGCAAGAGCATGCGCGTAATTCCAGTTTTTCCGGACATTCGAATGGAAAATCATAAATGAACTCACTTCCTGGATTGAGCGAAGGGATTGTTCTGGCGTGTTAATTTGCACTTGGTAACCTGTGATTTTTCATGGTCACGCACACATGAAACTACTGCTTTAGGACTTAAAATTCGGCCAATTGAGAGCGTGTGGTTTGTTAACATTGAAAGAACTTTGTCGCCCGAACAGTGACTTGAACCCTGGACCCTCAGATTAAAAGTCTGATGCTCTACCGACTGAGCCATCCGGGCTCTCTTTGGAGGGGATATTGACGGGATTACGAGTCTGATCCATAATGGCACATAGAATTAGCCTTCATAATCTGTGATATTTGCCATTGCACATTTTGTCATGCTCAATAATACGGTAACATGGTGCAAGCCAAGGGGCGACGCAGGTATGTTGGACCTCGTGGCGCAACGGTAGCGCGTCTGACTCCAGATCAGAAGGTTGCGTGTTCAAATCACGTCGAGGTCATCCTCTTTTATTTTTAATTGACCAACATTTCAGGGCTGCGGGTGTGTCGGTGAAAATGAGTTCTCATTTAAGTTGTACCTTGAAATCTTCACCGTCACAAAAAGACATAGAAACAATGCAAACATTATGGCCTTTGGCAATATTTATGGAGAAATAAGAAGATCCTTCCCACTTCCATCATTCCCAACTTAGTAGGTCCCCAGGTATCAAGTGACTCTGTGCCGGACCACAAATGAAGCAGACTTTTTCCTTTTTTCAGATAGGAGCGTTGCATTTTTCCCACGTATTATGAAACACATTTGACCTCTTTTTTATATTTCCCGGTATCTTTCATTGTTTTTGTGATATTTGGATTTTTCTCATACATTTGTGTGGGAAAGTTACAAGTGTAAGAATAATGGATTTCTTTGCGTTATTCAGGTCCAGGATTGACCATTTTTCAATATTTCACACAACACACATTTTCCATCTTTTTCCAGACATTCCTTGTGGATAAAGATTTTTTTTTCATCATACATGTGGCTTGTTTGCAGTTATTTAGAGTTGAAATAGAACACATTTAAAAACCCCACATTCTGACTGGTTTTCTTCACTTCAACCGCTGGGAGGCTCACTTTTTTCCCCATTTCGGGTGCATCAATGCCATTTTTCATGAAAGACAAATTTCGGCAAGAGCATGCGCGTAATTCCAGTTTTTCCGGACATTCGAATGGAAAATCATAAATTAACTCACTTCCTGGATTGAGCGAAGGGATTGTTCTGGCGTGTTAATTTGCACTTCGTAACCTGTGATTTTTCATGGTCACGCACACATGAAACTACTACTTTAGGACTTAAAATTCTGCCAATTGAGAGCGTGTGGTTTGTTAACATTGAAAGAACTTTGTCGCCCGAACAGTGACTTGAACCCTGGACCCTCAGATTAAAAGTCTGATGCTCTACCGACTGAGCTATCCGGGCTCTGTTTGGAGGGGATATTGACGGGATTACGAGTCTGATCCATAATGGCACATAGAATTAGCCTTCATAATCTGTGATATTTGCCATTGCACATTTTGTCATGCTCAATAATACGGTAACATGGTGCAAGCCAAGGGACGACGCAGGTACGTTGGACCTCGTGGCGCAACGGTAGCGCGTCTGACTCCAGATCAGAAGGTTGCGTGTTCAAATCATGTCGAGGTCATCCTCTTTTATTTTTAATTGACCAACATTTCAGGGCTGCGGGTGTGTCGGTGAAAATGAGTTCTCCTTTAAGTTGTACCTTGAAATCTTCACCGTCACAAAAAGACATAGAAACAATGCAAACATTATGGCCTTTGGCAATATTTATGGAGAAATAAGAAGATCCTTCCCACTTCCATCATTCCCAACTTAGTAGGTCCCCAGGTATCAAGTGACTCTGTGCCGGACCACAAATGAAGCAGACTTTTTCCTTTTTCCTTTTTTCAGATAGGAGCGTTGCATTTTTCCCAAGTATTATGAAACACATTTGACCACTTTTTTATATTTCCCGGTATCTTTCATTGTTTTTGTGATATTTGGATTTTTCTCATACATTTGTGTGGGAAAGTTACAAGTGTAAGAATAATGGATTTCTTTGCGTTATTCAGGTCCAGGATTGACCATTTTTCAATATTTCACACAACACACATTTTCCATCTTTTTCCAGACATTCCTTGTGGATAAAGATTTTTTTTTCATCATACATGTGCCTTGTTTGCAGTTATTTAGAGTTAAAATAGAACACATTTAAAAACCCCACATTCTGACTGGTTTGTGGACATGGTTTTCTTCACTTCAACAGGTCTGATCCATAATGGCACATAGAATTAGCCTTCATAATCTGTGATATTTGCCATTGCACATTTTGTCATGCTCAATAATACGGTAACATGGTGCAAACCAAGGGGCGACGGAGGTACGTTGGACCTCGTGGCGCAACGGTAGCGCGTCTGACTCCAGATCAGAAGGTTGCGTGTTCAAATCACGTCGAGGTCATCCTCTTTTATTTTTAATTGACCAACATTTCAGGGCTGCAGGTGTGTCGGTGAAAATGAGTTCTCCTTTAAGTTGTACCTTGAAATCTTCACCGTCACAAAAAGACAGAAACAATGCAAACATTATGGCCTTTGGCAATATTTATGGAGAAATAAGAAGATCCTTCCCACTTCCATCATTCCTAACTTAGTAGGTCCCCAGGTATCAAGTGACTCTGTGCCGGACCACAAATGAAGCAGACTTTTTCCTTTTTCCTTTTTTCAGATAGGAGCGTTGCATTTTTCCCAAGTATTATGAAACACATATGACCTCTTTTTTATATTTCCCGGTATCTTTCATTGTTTTTGTGATATTTGGATTTTTCTCATACATTTGTGTGGGAAAGTTACAAGTGTAAGAATAATGGATTTCTTTGCGTTATTCAGGTCCAGGATTGACCATTTTTCAATATTTCACACAACACACATTTTCCATCTTTTTCCAGACATTCCTTGTGGATAAAGATTTTTTTTTCATCATACATGTGCCTTGTTTGCAGTTATTTAGAGTTGAAATAGAACACATTTAAAAACCCCACATTCTGACTGGTTTGTGGACATGGTTTTCTTCACTTCAACAGGTGGGAGGCTCACTTTTTTCCCCATTTCGGGTGCATCAATGCCATTTTTCATGAAAGACAAATTTCGGCAAGAGCATGCGCGTAATTACAGTTTTTCCCGACATTCGAATGGAAAATCATGAATGAACTCACTTCCTGGATTGAGCGAAGGGATTGTTCTGGCGTGTTAATTTGCACTTGGTAACCTGTGATTTTTCATGCTCACGCACACATGAAACTACTGCTTTAGGACCTAAAGCTCAGCCGATTGAGAGCGTGTGGTTTGTTAACATTGAAAGAACTTTGTCGCCCGAACAGGGACTTGAACCCTGGACCCTCAGATTAAAAGACTGATGCTCTACCGACTGAGCTACCCGGGCTCGGTGTGGTGGGGATATTGACGGGATTACAAGTCTGATCCATAATGGCACATAGAATTAGCCTTCATAATCTGTGATATTTGCCATTGCACATTTTGTCATGCTCAATAATACGGTAACATGGTGCAAGCCAAGGGGCGACGCTGGTAAGTTGGACCTCTTGGCGCAACGGTAGCGCGTCTGACTCCAGATCAGAAGGTTGCGTGTTCAAATCATGTCGAGGTCGTCCTCTTTTATTTTTAATTGACCAACATTTCAGGGCTGCGGGTGTGTCGGTGAAAATGAGTGCTCCTTTAAGTTGTACCTTGAAATCTTCACCGTCACAAAAAGACATAGAAACAATGCAAACATTATGGCCTTTGGCAATATTTATGGAGAAATAAGAAGATCCTTCCCACTTCCATCATTCCCAACTTTGTAGGTCCCCAGGTATCAAGTGACTCTGTGCCGGACCACAAATGAAGCAGACTTTTTCCTTTTTCCTTTTTTCAGATAGGAGCGTTGCATTTTTCACAAGTATTATGAAACACATATGACCTCTTTTTTATATTTCCCGGTATCTTTCATTGTTTTTGTGATATTTGGATTTTTCTCATACATTTGTGTGTGAAAGTTACAAGTGTAAGAATAATGGATTTCTTTGCGTTATTCAGGTCCAGGATTGACCATTTTTCAATATTTCACACAACACACATTTTCCATCTTTTTCCAGACATTCCTTGTGGATAAAGATTTTTTTTCATCATACATGTGCCTTGTTTGCAGTTATTTAGTGTTGAAATAGAACACATTTAAAAACCCCACATTCTGACTGGTTTGTGGACATGGTTTTCTTCACTTCAACAGCTGGGAGGCTCACTTTTTTCCCCATTTCGGGTGCATCAATGCCATTTTTCATGAAAGACAAATTTGGGCAAGAGCATGCGCGTAATTCCAGTTTTTCCCGACATTCGAATGGAAAATCATAAATGAACTCACTTCCTGGATTGAGCGAAGGGATTGTTCTGGCGTGTTAATTTGCACTTGGTAACCTGTGATTTTTCATGGTCACGCACACATGAAACTACTGCTTTAGGACTTAAAATTCTGCCAATTGAGAGCGTGTGGTTTGTTAACATTGAAAGAACTTTGTCGCCCGAACAGTGACTTGAACCCTGGACCCTCAGATTAAAAGTCTGATGCTCTACCGACTGAGCTATCCGGGCTCTGTTTGGAGGGGATATTGACGGGATTACGAGTCTGATCCATAATGGCACATAGAATTAGCCTTCATAATCTGTGATATTTGCCATTGCACATTTTGTCATGCTCAATAATACGGTAACATGGTGCAAGCCAAGGGGCGACGCAGGTACGTTGGACCTCGTGGCGCAACGGTAGCGCGTCTGACTCCAGATCAGAAGGTTGCGTGTTCAAATCACGTCGAGGTCATCCTCTTTTATTTTTAATTGACCAACATTTCAGGGCTGCGGGTGTGTCGGTGAAAATGAGTGCTCCTTTAAGTTGTACCTTGAAATCTTCACCGTCACAAAAAGACATAGAAACAATGCAAACATTATGGCCTTTGGCAATATTTATGGAGAAATAAGAAGATCCTTCCCACTTCCATCATTCCCAACTTAGCAGGTCCCCAGGTATCAAGTGACTCTCTGCCGGACCACAAATGAAGCAGACTTTTTCCTTTTTCCTTTTTTCAGATAGGAGCGTTGCATTTTTCCCAAGTATTATGAAACACATTTGACCACTTTTTTATATTTCCCGGTATCTTTCATTGTTTTTGTGATATTTGGATTTTTCTCATACATTTGTTTGGGAAAGTTACAAGTGGAAGAATAATGGATTTCTTTGCGTTATTCAGGTCCAGGATTGACCATTGTTCAATATTTCACACAACACACATTTTCCATCTTTTTCCAGACATTCCTTGTGGATAAAGATTTATTTTTCATCATACATGTGCCTTGTTTGCAGTTATTTAGAGTTGAAATAGAACACATTTAAAAACCCCACATTCTGACTGGTTTGTGGACATGGTTTTCTTCACTTCAACAGCTGGGAGGCTCACTTTTTTCCCCATTTCGGGTGCATCAATGCCATTTTTCATGAAAGACAAATTTCGGCAAGAGCATGCGCGTAATTCCAGTTTTTCCGGACATTCGAATGGAAAATCATAAATGAACTCACTTCCTGGATTGAGCGAAGGGATTGTTCTGGCGTGTTAATTTGCACTTGGTAACCTGTGATTTTTCATGGTCACGCACACATGAAACTACTGCTTTAGGACTTAAAATTCTGCCAATTGAGAGCATGTGGTTTGTTAACATTGAAAGAACTTTGTCGCCCGAACAGTGACTTGAACCCTGGACCCTCAGATTAAAAGTCTGATGCTCTACCGACTGAGCTATCCGGGCTCTGTGCGGAGGGGATATTGACGGGATTACGAGTCTGATCCATAATGGCACATAGAATTAGCCGTCATAATCTGTGATATTTGCCATTGCACATTTTGTCATGCTCAATAATACGGTAACATGGTGCAAGCCAAGGGGCGACGGAGGTACGTTGGACCTCGTGGCGCCGAGGTAGCGCGTCTGACTCCAGATCAGAAGGTTGCGTGTACAAATCACATCGAGGTCATCCTCTTTTATTTTTAATTGACCAACATTTCAGGGCTGCAGGTGTGTCGGTGAAAATGAGTTCTCCTTTAAGTTGTACCTTGAAATCTTCACCGTCACAAAAAGACATAGAAACAATGCAAACATTATGGCCTTTGGCAATATTTATGGAGAAATAAGAAGATCCTTCCCACTTCCATCATTCCCAACTTTGTAGGTCCCCAGGTATCAAGTGACTCTGTGCCGGACCACAAATGAAGCAGACTTTTTCCTTTTTCCTTTTTTCAGATAGGAGCGTTGCATTTTTCCCAAGTACTATGAAACACATTTGACCACTTTTTTATATTTCCCGGTATCTTTCATTGTTTTTGTGATATTTGGATTTTTCTCATACATTTGTGTGGGAAAGTTACAAGTGTAAGAATAATGGATTTCTTTGCGTTATTCAGGTCCAGGATTGACCATTTTTCAATATTTCACACAACACACATTTTCCATCTTTTTCCAGACATTCCTTGTGGATAAAGATTTTTTTTTCATCATACATGTGCCTTGTTTGCAGTTATTTAGAGTTGAAATAGAACACATTTAAAAACCCCACATTCTGACTGGTTTGTGGACATGGTTTTCTTCACTTCAACAGCTGGGAGGCTCACTTTTTTCCCCATTTCGGGTGCATCAATGCCATTTTTCATGAAAGACAAATTTGGGCAAGAGCATGCGCGTAATTCCAGTTTTTCCCGACATTCGAATGGAAAATCATAAATGAACTCACTTCCTGGATTGAGCGAAGGGATTGTTCTGGCGTGTTAATTTGCACTTGGTAACCTGTGATTTTTCATGGTCACGCACACATGAAACTACTGCTTTAGGACTTAAAATTCTGCCAATTGAGAGCGTGTGGTTTGTTAACATTGAAAGAACTTTGTCGCCCGAACAGTGACTTGAACCCTGGACCCTCAGATTAAAAGTCTGATGCTCTACCGACTGAGCTATCCGGGCTCTGTTTGGAGGGGATATTGACGGGATTACGAGTCTGATCCATAATGGCACATAGAATTAGCCTTCATAATCTGTGATATTTGCCATTGCACATTTTGTCATGCTCAATAATACGGTAACATGGTGCAAGCCAAGGGGCGACGCAGGTACGTTGGACCTCGTGGCGCAACGGTAGCGCGTCTGACTCCAGATCAGAAGGTTGCGTGTTCAAATCACGTCGAGGTCATCCTCTTTTATTTTTAATTGACCAACATTTCAGGGCTGCGGGTGTGTCGGTGAAAATGAGTGCTCCTTTAAGTTGTACCTTGAAATCTTCACCGTCACAAAAAGACATAGAAACAATGCAAACATTATGGCCTTTGGCAATATTTATGGAGAAATAAGAAGATCCTTCCCACTTCCATCATTCCCAACTTAGTAGGTCCCCAGGTATCAAGTGACTCTCTGCCGGACCACAAATGAAGCAGACTTTTTCCTTTTTCCTTTTTTCAGATAGGAGCGTTGCATTTTTCCCAAGTATTATGAAACACATTTGACCACTTTTTTATATTTCCCGGTATCTTTCATTGTTTTTGTGATATTTGGATTTTTCTCATACATTTGTGTGGGAACGTTACAAGTGTAAGAATAATGGATTTCTTTGCGTTATTCAGGTCCAGGATTGACCATTTTTCAATATTTCACACAACACACATTTTCCATCTTTTTCCAGACATTCCTTGTGGATAAAGATTTTTTTTTCATCATACATGTGCCTTGTTTGCAGTTATTTAGAGTTGAAATAGAACACATTTAAAAACCCCACATTCTGACTGGTTTGTGGACATGGTTTTCTTCACTTCAACAGCTGGGAGGCTCACTTTTTTCCCCATTTCGGGTGCATCAATGCCATTTTTCATGAAAGACAAATTTTGGCAAGAGCATGCGCGTAATTCCAGTTTTTCCAGACATTCGAATGGAAAATCATAAATGAACTCACTTCCAGGATTGAGCGAAGGGATTGTTCTGGCGTGTTAATTTGCACTTGGTAACCTGTGATTTTTCATGGTCACGCACACATGAAACTACTGCTTTAGGACTTAAAATTCTGCCAATTGAGAGCGTGTGGTTTGTTAACATTGAAAGAACTTTGTCGCCCGAACAGGGACTTGAACCCTGGACCCTCAGATTAAAAGTCTGATGCTCTACCGACTGAGCTATCCGGGCTCTGTTTGGAGGGGATATTGACGGGATTACGAGTCTGATCCATAATGGCACATAGAATTAGCCGTCATAATCTGTGATATTTGCCATTGCACATTTGGTCATGCTCAATAATACGGTAACATGGTGCAAGCCAAGGGGCGACGGAGGTACGTTGGACCTCGTGGCGCAATGGTAGCGCGTCTGACTCCAGATCAGAAGGTTGCGTGTACAAATCACATCGAGGTCATCCTCTTTTATTTTTAATTGACCAACATTTCAGGGCTGCAGGTGTGTCGGTGAAAATGAGTTCTCCTTTAAGTTGTACCTTGAAATCTTCACCGTCACAAAAAGACAGAAACAATGCAAACATTATGGCCTTTGGCAATATTTATGGAGAAATAAGAAGATCCTTCCCACTTCCATCATTCCCAACTTAGTAGGTCCCCAGGTATCAAGTGACTCTGTGCCGGACCACAAATGAAGCAGAATTTTTCCTTTTTTCAGATAGGAGCGTTGCATTTTTCCCAAGTATTATGAAACACATTTGACCACTTTTTTATATTTCCCGGTATCTTTCATTGTTTTTGTGATATTTGGATTTTTCTCATACATTTGTGTGGGAAAGTTACAAGTGTAAGAATAATGGATTTCTTTGCGTTATTCAGGTCCAGGATTGACCATTTTTCAATATTTCACACAACACACATTTTCCATCTTTTTCCAGACATTCCTTGTGGATAAAGATTTTTTTTTCATCATACATGTGCCTTGTTTGCAGTTATTTAGAGTTGAAATAGAACACATTTAAAAACCCCACATTCTGACTGGTTTTCTTCACTTCAACCGCTGGGAGGCTCACTTTTTTCCCCATTTCGGGTGCATCAATGCCATTTTTCATGAAAGACAAATTTCGGCAAGAGCATGCGCGTAATTCCAGTTTTTCCGGACATTCGAATGGAAAATCATAAATGAACTCACTTCCTGGATTGAGCGAAGGGATTGTTCTGGCGTGTTAATTTGCACTTGGTAACCTGTGATTTTTCATGGTCACGCACACATGAAACTACTGCTTTAGGACTTAAAACTCTGCCAATAGAGAGCGTGTGGTTTGTTAACATTGAAAGAACTTTGTCGCCTAAACAGGGACTTGAACCCTGGACCCTCAGATTACAAGTCTGATGCTCTACCGACTGAGCTATCCGGGCTCTGATTGGGGAGGATATTGACGGGATTACGAGTCTGATCCATAATGGCACATAGAATTAGCCTTCATAATCTGTGATATTTGCCATTGCACATTTTGTCATGCTCAATAATACGGTAACATGGTGCAAGCCAAGGGGCGACGGAGGAACGTTGGACCTCGTGGCGCCGAGGTAGCGCGTCTGACTCCAGATCAGAAGGTTGCGTGTACAAATCACGTCGAGGTCATCCTCTTTTATTTTTAATTGACCAACATTTCAGGGCTGCAGGTGTGTCGGTGAAAATGAGTTCTCCTTTAAGTTGTACCTTGAAATCTTCACCGTCACAAAAAGACATTGAAACAATGCAAACATTATGGCCTTTGGCAATATTTATGGAGAAATAAGAAGATCCTTCCCACTTCCATCATTCCCAACTTAGTAGGTCCCCAGGTATCAAGTGACTCTGTGCCGGACCACAAATGAAGCAGACTTTTTCCTTTTTCCTTTTTTCAGATAGGAGCGTTGCATTTTTCCCAAGTATTATGAAACACATTTGACCACTTTTTTATATTTCCCGGTATCTTTCATTGTTTTTGTGATATTTGGATTTTTCTCATACATTTGTGTGGGAAAGTTACAAGTGTAAGAATAATGGATTTCTTTGCGTTATTCAGGTCCAGGATTGACCATTTTTCAATATTTCACACAACACACATTTTCCATCTTTTTCCAGACATTCCTTGTGGATAAAGATTTATTTTTCATCATACATGTGCCTTGTTTGCAGTTATTTAGAGTTGAAATAGAACACATTTAAAAACCCCACCTTCTGACTGGTTTGTGGACATGGTTTTCTTCACTTCAACAGCTGGGAGGCTCACTTTTTTCCCCATTTCGGGTGCATCAATGCCATTTTTCATGAAAGACAAATTTCGGCAAGAGCATGCGCATAATTCCAGTTTTTCCGGACATTCGAATGGAAAATCATAAATGAACTCACTTCCTGGATTGAGCGAAGGGATTGTTCTGGCGTGTTAATTTGCATTTGGTAACCTGTGATTTTTCATGGTCACGCACACATGAAACTACTGCTTTAGGACTTAAAATTCCGCCAATTGAGAGCGTGTGGTTTGTTAACATTGAAAGAACTTTGTCGCCCGAACAGTGACTTGAACCCTGGACCCTCAGATTAAAGGTCTGATGCTCTACCGACTGAGCTATCCGGGCTCTGTTTGGAGGGGATATTGACAGGATTACGAGTCTGATCCATAATGGCACATAGAATTAGCCTTCATAATCTGTGATATTTGCCATTGCACATTTTGTCATGCTCAATAATACGGTAACATGGTGCAAGCCAAGGGGCGACGGAGGAACGTTGGACCTCGTGGCGCCGAGGTAGCGCGTCTGACTCCAGATCAGAAGGTTGCGTGTACAAATCACGTCGAGGTCATCCTCTTTTATTTTTAATTGACCAACATTTCAGGGCTGCAGGTGTGTCGGTGAAAATGAGTTCTCCTTTAAGTTGTACCTTGAAATCTTCACCGTCACAAAAAGACATTGAAACAATGCAAACATTATGGCCTTTGGCAATATTTATGGAGAAATAAGAAGATCCTTCCCACTTCCATCATTCCCAACTTAGTAGGTCCCCAGGTATCAAGTGACTCTGTGCCGGACCACAAATGAAGCAGACTTTTTCCTTTTTCCTTTTTTCAGATAGGAGCGTTGCATTTTTCCCAAGTATTATGAAACACATTTGACCACTTTTTTATATTTCCCGGTATCTTTCATTGTTTTTGTGATATTTGGATTTTTCTCATACATTTGTGTGGGAAAGTTACAAGTGTAAGAATAATGGATTTCTTTGCGTTATTCAGGTCCAGGATTGACCATTTTTCAATATTTCACACAACACACATTTTCCATCTTTTTCCAGACATTCCTTGTGGATAAAGATTTATTTTTCATCATACATGTGCCTTGTTTGCAGTTATTTAGAGTTGAAATAGAACACATTTAAAAACCCCACCTTCTGACTGGTTTGTGGACATGGTTTTCTTCACTTCAACAGCTGGGAGGCTCACTTTTTTCCCCATTTCGGGTGCATCAATGCCATTTTTCATGAAAGACAAATTTCGGCAAGAGCATGCGCATAATTCCAGTTTTTCCGGACATTCGAATGGAAAATCATAAATGAACTCACTTCCTGGATTGAGCGAAGGGATTGTTCTGGCGTGTTAATTTGCATTTGGTAACCTGTGATTTTTCATGGTCACGCACACATGAAACTACTGCTTTAGGACTTAAAATTCCGCCAATTGAGAGCGTGTGGTTTGTTAACATTGAAAGAACTTTGTCGCCCGAACAGTGACTTGAACCCTGGACCCTCAGATTAAAGGTCTGATGCTCTACCGACTGAGCTATCCGGGCTCTGTTTGGAGGGGATATTGACAGGATTACGAGTCTGATCCATAATGGCACATAGAATTAGCCTTCATAATCTGTGATATTTGCCATTGCACATTTTGTCATGCTCAATAATACGGTAACATGGTGCAAGCCAAGGGGCGACGGAGGTACGTTGGACCTCGTGGCGCAACGGTAGCGCGTCTGACTCCAGATCAGAAGGTTGCGTGTACAAATCACGTCGAGGTCATCCTCTTTTATTTTTAATTGACCAACATTTCAGGGCTGCAGGTGTGTCGGTTAAAATGAGTTCTCCTTTAAGTTGTACCTTGAAATCTTCACCGTCACAAAAAGACATTGAAACAATGCAAACATTATGGCCTTTGGCAATATTTATGGAGAAATAAGAAGATCCTTCCCACTTCCATCATTCCCAACTTAGTAGGTCCCCAGGTATCAAGTGACTCTGTGCCGGACCACAAATGAAGCAGACTTTTTCCTTTTTCCTTTTTTCAGATAGGAGCGTTGCATTTTTCCCAAGTATTATGAAACACATTTGACCACTTTTTTATATTTCCCGGTATCTTTCATTGTTTTTGTGATATTTGGATTTTTCTCATACATTTGTGTGGGAAAGTTACAAGTGTAAGAATAATGGATTTCTTTGCGTTATTCAGGTCCAGGATTGACCATTTTTCAATATTTCACACAACACACATTTTCCATCTTTTTCTAGACATTCCTTGTGGATAAAGATTTTTTTTTCATCATACATGTGCCTTGTTTGCAGTTATTTAGAGTTGAAATAGAACACATTTAAAAACCCCACATTCTGACTGGTTTGTGGACATGGTTTTCTTCACTTCAACAGGTGGGAGGCTCACTTTTTTCCCCATTTCGGGTGCATCAATGCCATTTTTCATGAAAGACAAATTTCGGCAAGAGCATGCGCGTAATTCCAGTTTTTCCGGACATTCGAATGGAAAATCATAAATGAACTCGCTTCCTGGATTGAGCGAAGGGATTGTTCTGGCGTGTTAATTTGCACTTCGAAACCTGTGATTTTTCATGGTCACGCACACATGAAACTACTGCTTTAGGACTTAAAACTCTGCCAATTGAGAGCGTGTGGTTTGTTAACATTGAAAGAACTCTGTCGCCCGAACAAGGACATGAACCCTGGACCCTCAGATTAAAAGTTTGATGCTCTACCGACTGAGCTATCCGGGCTCTGTTTGGAGGGGATATTGACCGGATTACGAGTCTGATCCATAATGGCACATAGAATTAGCCTTCATAATCTGTGATATTTGCCATTGCACATTTTGTCATGCTCAATAATACGGTAACATGGTGCAAGCCAAGGGGTGACGGAGGTACGTTGGACCTTGTGGCGCAACGGTAGCGCGTCTGACTCCAGATCAGAAGGTTGCGTGTTCAAATCACGTCGAGGTCGTCCTCTTTTATTTTTAATTGATCAACATTTCAGGGCTGCAGGTGTGTCGGTGAAAATGAGTTCTCCTTTAAGTTGTACCTTGAAATCTCCACCGTCACAAAAAGACATAGAAACAATGCAAACACTATGGCCTTTGGCAATATTCATGGAGAAATAAGAAGATCCTTCCCACTTCCATCATTCCCAACTTAGTAGGTCCCCAGGTATCAAGTGACTCTGTGCCGGACCACAAATGAAGCAGACTTTTTCCTTTTTTCAGATAGGAGCGTTGCATTTTTCCCAAGTATTATGAAACACATTTGACCTCTTTTTTATATTTCCCGGTATCTTTCATTGTTTTTGTGATATTTGGATTTTTCTCATACATTTGTGTGGGAAAGTTACAAGTGTAAGAATAATGGATTTATTTGCGTTATTCAGGTCCAGGATTGACCATTTTTCAATATTTCACACAACACACATTTTCCATCTTTTTCCAGACATTCCTTGTGGATAAAGATTTATTTTTCATCATACATGTGCCTTGTTTGCAGTTATTTAGAGTTGAAATAGAACACATTTAAAAACCCCACATTATGACTGGTTTGTGGACATGGTTTTCTTCACTTCAACAGGTCTGATCCATAATGGCACATAGAATTAGCCTTCATAATCTGTGATATTTGCCATTGCACATTTTGTCATGCTCAATAATACGGTAACATGGTGCAAGCCAAGGGGCGACGCAGGTACGTTGGACCTCGTGGCGCAACGGTAGCGCGTCTGACTCCAGGTCAGAAGGTTGCGTGTTCAAATCACGTCGAGGTCATCCTCTTTTATTTTTAATTGACCAACATTTCAGGGCTGCAGGTGTGTCGGTGAAAATTAGTTCTCCTTTAAGTTGTACCTTGAAATCTTCACCGTCACGAAAAGACATAGAAACAATGCAAACACTATGGCCTTTGGCAATATTTATGGAGAAATAAGAAGATCCTTCCCACTTCCATCATTCCCAACTTAGTAGGTCCCCAGGTATCAAGTGACTCTGTGCCGGACCACAAATGAAGCAGACTTTTTCCTTTTTCCTTTTTTCAGATAGGAGCGTTGCATTTTTCACAAGTATTATGAAACACATTTGACCTCTTTTTTATATTTCCCGGTATCTTTCATTGTTTTTGTGATATTTGGATTTTTCTCATACATTTGTGTGGGAAAGTTACAAGTGTAAGAATAATGGATTTCTTTGCGTTATTCAGGTCCAGGATTGACCATTTTTCAATATTTCACACAACACACATTTTCCATCTTTTTCCAGACATTCCTTGTGGATAAAGATTTTTTTTTCATCATACATGTGCCTTGTTTGCAGTTATTTAGAGTTGAAATAGAACACATTTAAAAACCCCACATTCTGACTGGTTTGTGGACATGGTTTTCTTCACTTCAACAGGTCTGATCCATAATGGCACATAGAATTAGCCTTCATAATCTGTGATATTTGCCATTGCACATTTTGTCATGCTCAATAATACGGTAACATGGTGCAAGCCAAGGGGCGACGGAGGTACGTTGGACCTTGTGGCGCAACGGTAGCGCGTCTGACTCCAGATCAGAAGGTTGCGTGTTCAAATCACGTCGAGGTCGTCCTCTTTTATTTTTAATTGATCAACATTTCAGGGCTGCAGGTGTGTCGGTGAAAATTAGTTCTCCTTTAAGTTGTACCTTGAAATCTCCACCGTCACAAAAAGACATAGAAACAATGCAAACACTATGGCCTTTGGCAATATTCATGGAGAAATAAGAAGATCCTTCCCACTTCCATCATTCCCAACTTAGTAGGTCCCCAGGTATCAAGTGACTCTGTGCCGGACCACAAATGAAGCAGACTTTTTCCTTTTTTCAGATAGGAGCGTTGCATTTTTCCCAAGTATTATGAAACACATTTGACCTCTTTTTTATATTTCCCGGTATCTTTCATTGTTTTTGTGATATTTGGATTTTTCTCATACATTTGTGTGGGAAAGTTACAAGTGTAAGAATAATGGATTTCTTTGCGTTATTCAGGTCCAGGATTGACCATTTTTCAATATTTCACACAACACACATTTTCCATCTTTTTCCAGACATTCCTTGTGGATAAAGATTTATTTTTCATCATACATGTGCCTTGTTTGCAGTTATTTAGAGTTGAAATAGAACACATTTAAAAACCCCACATTCTGACTGGTTTGTGGACATGGTTTTCTTCACTTCAACAGGTCTGATCCATAATGGCACATAGAATTAGCCTTCATAATCTGTGATATTTGCCATTGCACATTTTGTCATGCTCAATAATACGGTAACATGGTGCAAGCCAAGGGGCGACGGAGGTACGTTGGACCTCGTGGCGCAACGGTAGCGCGTCTGACTCCAGGTCAGAAGGTTGCGTGTTCAAATCACGTCGAGGTCATCCTCTTTTATTTTTAATTGACCAACATTTCAGGGCTGCAGGTGTGTCGGTGAAAATTAGTTCTCCTTTAAGTTGTACCTTGAAATCTTCACCGTCACAAAAAGACATAGAAACAATGCAAACACTATGGCCTTTGGCAATATTTATGGAGAAATAAGAAGATCCTTCCCACTTCCATCATTCCCAACTTAGTAGGTCCCCAGGTATCAAGTGACTCTGTGCCGGACCACAAATGAAGCAGACTTTTTCCTTTTTCCTTTTTTCAGATAGGAGCGTTGCATTTTTCACAAGTATTATGAAACACATTTGACCTCTTTTTTATATTTCCCGGTATCTTTCATTGTTTTTGTGATATTTGGATTTTTCTCATACATTTGTGTGGGAAAGTTACAAGTGTAAGAATAATGGATTTCTTTGCGTTATTCAGGTCCAGGATTGACCATTTTTCAATATTTCACACAACACACATTTTCCATCTTTTTCCAGACATTCCTTGTGGATAAAGATTTTTTTTTCATCATACATGTGCCTTGTTTGCAGTTATTTAGAGTTGAAATAGAACACATTTAAAAACCCCACATTCTGACTGGTTTGTGGACATGGTTTTCTTCACTTCAACAGGTGGGAGGCTCACTTTTTTCCCCATTTCGGGTGCATCAATGCCATTTTTCATGAAAGACAAATTTCGGCAAGAGCATGCGCATAATTCCAGTTTTTCCGGACATTCGAATGGAAAATCATAAATGAACTCACTTCCTGGATTGAGCGAAGGGATTGTTCTGGCGTGTTAATTTGCATTTGGTAACCTGTGATTTTTCATGGTCACGCACACATGAAACTACTGCTTTAGGACTTAAAATTCCGCCAATTGAGAGCGTGTGGTTTGTTAACATTGAAAGAACTTTGTCGCCCGAACAGTGACTTGAACCCTGGACCCTCAGATTAAAGGTCTGATGCTCTACCGACTGAGCTATCCGGGCTCTGTTTGGAGGGGATATTGACAGGATTACGAGTCTGATCCATAATGGCACATAGAATTAGCCTTCATAATCTGTGATATTTGCCATTGCACATTTTGTCATGCTCAATAATACGGTAACATGGTGCAAGCCAAGGGGCGACGGAGGTACGTTGGACCTCGTGGCGCAACGGTAGCGCGTCTGACTCCAGATCAGAAGGTTGCGTGTACAAATCACGTCGAGGTCATCCTCTTTTATTTTTAATTGACCAACATTTCAGGGCTGCAGGTGTGTCGGTTAAAATGAGTTCTCCTTTAAGTTGTACCTTGAAATCTTCACCGTCACAAAAAGACATTGAAACAATGCAAACATTATGGCCTTTGGCAATATTTATGGAGAAATAAGAAGATCCTTCCCACTTCCATCATTCCCAACTTAGTAGGTCCCCAGGTATCAAGTGACTCTGTGCCGGACCACAAATGAAGCAGACTTTTTCCTTTTTCCTTTTTTCAGATAGGAGCGTTGCATTTTTCCCAAGTATTATGAAACACATTTGACCACTTTTTTATATTTCCCGGTATCTTTCATTGTTTTTGTGATATTTGGATTTTTCTCATACATTTGTGTGGGAAAGTTACAAGTGTAAGAATAATGGATTTCTTTGCGTTATTCAGGTCCAGGATTGACCATTTTTCAATATTTCACACAACACACATTTTCCATCTTTTTCTAGACATTCCTTGTGGATAAAGATTTTTTTTTCATCATACATGTGCCTTGTTTGCAGTTATTTAGAGTTGAAATAGAACACATTTAAAAACCCCACATTCTGACTGGTTTGTGGACATGGTTTTCTTCACTTCAACAGGTGGGAGGCTCACTTTTTTCCCCATTTCGGGTGCATCAATGCCATTTTTCATGAAAGACAAATTTCGGCAAGAGCATGCGCGTAATTCCAGTTTTTCCGGACATTCGAATGGAAAATCATAAATGAACTCGCTTCCTGGATTGAGCGAAGGGATTGTTCTGGCGTGTTAATTTGCACTTCGAAACCTGTGATTTTTCATGGTCACGCACACATGAAACTACTGCTTTAGGACTTAAAACTCTGCCAATTGAGAGCGTGTGGTTTGTTAACATTGAAAGAACTCTGTCGCCCGAACAAGGACATGAACCCTGGACCCTCAGATTAAAAGTTTGATGCTCTACCGACTGAGCTATCCGGGCTCTGTTTGGAGGGGATATTGACCGGATTACGAGTCTGATCCATAATGGCACATAGAATTAGCCTTCATAATCTGTGATATTTGCCATTGCACATTTTGTCATGCTCAATAATACGGTAACATGGTGCAAGCCAAGGGGTGACGGAGGTACGTTGGACCTTGTGGCGCAACGGTAGCGCGTCTGACTCCAGATCAGAAGGTTGCGTGTTCAAATCACGTCGAGGTCGTCCTCTTTTATTTTTAATTGACCAACATTTCAGGGCTGCAGGTGTGTCGGTGAAAATGAGTTCTCCTTTAAGTTGTACCTTGAAATCTCCACCGTCACAAAAAGACATAGAAACAATGCAAACACTATGGCCTTTGGCAATATTCATGGAGAAATAAGAAGATCCTTCCCACTTCCATCATTCCCAACTTAGTAGGTCCCCAGGTATCAAGTGACTCTGTGCCGGACCACAAATGAAGCAGACTTTTTCCTTTTTTCAGATAGGAGCGTTGCATTTTTCCCAAGTATTATGAAACACATTTGACCTCTTTTTTATATTTCCCGGTATCTTTCATTGTTTTTGTGATATTTGGATTTTTCTCATACATTTGTGTGGGAAAGTTACAAGTGTAAGAATAATGGATTTCTTTGCGTTATTCAGGTCCAGGATTGACCATTTTTCAATATTTCACACAACACACATTTTCCATCTTTTTCCAGACATTCCTTGTGGATAAAGATTTATTTTTCATCATACATGTGCCTTGTTTGCAGTTATTTAGAGTTGAAATAGAACACATTTAAAAACCCCACATTATGACTGGTTTGTGGACATGGTTTTCTTCACTTCAACAGGTCTGATCCATAATGGCACATAGAATTAGCCTTCATAATCTGTGATATTTGCCATTGCACATTTTGTCATGCTCAATAATACGGTAACATGGTGCAAGCCAAGGGGCGACGGAGGTACGTTGGACCTCGTGGCGCAACGGTAGCGCGTCTGACTCCAGATCAGAAGGTTGCGTGTTCAAATCACGTCGAGGTCATCCTCTTTTATTTTTAATTGACCAACATTTCAGGGCTGCGGGTGTGTCGGTGAAAATTAGTTCTCCTTTAAGTTGTACCTTGAAATCTTCACCGTCACGAAAAGACATAGAAACAATGCAAACACTATGGCCTTTGGCAATATTTATGGAGAAATAAGAAGATCCTTCCCACTTCCATCATTCCCAACTTAGTAGGTCCCCAGGTATCAAGTGACTCTGTGCCGGACCACAAATGAAGCAGACTTTTTCCTTTTTCCTTTTTTCAGATAGGAGCGTTGCATTTTTCACAAGTATTATGAAACACATTTGACCTCTTTTTTATATTTCCCGGTATCTTTCATTGTTTTTGTGATATTTGGATTTTTCTCATACATTTGTGTGGGAAAGTTACAAGTGTAAGAATAATGGATTTCTTTGCGTTATTCAGGTCCAGGATTGACCATTTTTCAATATTTCACACAACACACATTTTCCATCTTTTTCCAGACATTCCTTGTGGATAAAGATTTTTTTTTCATCATACATGTGCCTTGTTTGCAGTTATTTAGAGTTGAAATAGAACACATTTAAAAACCCCACATTCTGACTGGTTTGTGGACATGGTTTTCTTCACTTCAACAGGTCTGATCCATAATGGCACATAGAATTAGCCTTCATAATCTGTGATATTTGCCATTGCACATTTTGTCATGCTCAATAATACGGTAACATGGTGCAAGCCAAGGGGCGACGGAGGTACGTTGGACCTTGTGGCGCAACGGTAGCGCGTCTGACTCCAGATCAGAAGGTTGCGTGTTCAAATCACGTCGAGGTCGTCCTCTTTTATTTTTAATTGATCAACATTTCAGGGCTGCAGGTGTGTCGGTGAAAATTAGTTCTCCTTTAAGTTGTACCTTGAAATCTTCACCGTCACAAAAAGACATAGAAACAATGCAAACATTATGGCCTTTGGCAATATTCATGGAGAAATAAGAAGATCCTTCCCACTTCCATCATTCCCAACTTAGTAGGTCCCCAGGTATCAAGTGACTCTGTGCCGGACCACAAATGAAGCAGACTTTTTCCTTTTTCCTTTTTTCAGATAGGAGCGTTGCATTTTTCCCAAGTATTATGAAACACATTTGACCTCTTTTTTATATTTCCCGGTATCTTTCATTGTTTTTGTGATATTTGGATTTTTCTCATACATTTGTGTGGGAAAGTTACAAGTGTAAGAATAATGGATTTCTTTGCGTTATTCAGGTCCAGGATTGACCATTTTTCTATATTTCACACAACACACATTTTCCATCTTTTTCCAGACATTCCTTGTGGATAAAGATTTTTTTTTCATCATACATGTGCCTTGTTTGCAGTTATTTAGAGTTGAAATAGAACACATTTAAAAACCCCACATTCTGACTGGTTTGTGGACATGGTTTTCTTCACTTCAACAGGTCTGATCCATAATGGCACATAGAATTAGCCTTCATAATCTGTGATATTTGCCATTGCACATTTTGTCATGCTCAATAATACGGTAACATGGTGCAAACCAAGGGGCGACGCAGGTAAGTTGGACCTCGTGGCGCAACGGTAGCGCGTCTGACTCCAGGTCAGAAGGTTGCGTGTTCAAATCACGTCGAGGTCATCCTCTTTTATTTTTAATTGACCAACATTTCAGGGCTGCAGGTGTGTCGGTGAAAATTAGTTCTCCTTTAAGTTGTACCTTGAAATCTTCACCGTCACGAAAAGACATAGAAACAATGCAAACACTATGGCCTTTGGCAATATTTATGGAGAAATAAGAAGATCCTTCCCACTTCCATCATTCCCAACTTAGTAGGTCCCCAGGTATCAAGTGACTCTGTGCCGGACCACAAATGAAGCAGACTTTTTCCTTTTTCCTTTTTTCAGATAGGAGCGTTGCATTTTTCACAAGTATTATGAAACACATTTGACCTCTTTTTTATATTTCCCGGTATCTTTCATTGTTTTTGTGATATTTGGATTTTTCTCATACATTTGTGTGGGAAAGTTACAAGTGTAAGAATAATGGATTTCTTTGCGTTATTCAGGTCCAGGATTGACCATTTTTCAATATTTCACACAACACACATTTTCCATCTTTTTCCAGACATTCCTTGTGGATAAAGATTTTTTTTTCATCATACATGTGCCTTGTTTGCAGTTATTTAGAGTTGAAATAGAACACATTTAAAAACCCCACATTCTGACTGGTTTGTGGACATGGTTTTCTTCACTTCAACAGGTGGGAGGCTCACTTTTTTCCCCATTTCGGGTGCATCAATGCCATTTTTCATGAAAGACAAATTTCGGCAAGAGCATGCGCGTAATTCCAGTTTTTCCGGACATTCGAATGGAAAATCATAAATTAACTCGCTTCCTGGATTGAGCGAAGGGATTGTTCTGGCGTGTTAATTTGCACTTCGGAACCTGTGATTTTTCATGGTCAGGCACACAAGAAACTACTGCTTTAGGACTTAAAACTCTGCCGATTGAGAGCGTGTGGTTTGTTAACATTGAAAGAACTTTGTCGCCCGAACAGGGACTTGAACCCTGGACCCTCAGATTAAAAGTCTGATGCTCTACCGACTGAGCTATCCGGGCTCTGTGTGGAGGGGATATTGACGGGATTACAAGTCTGATCCATAATGGCACATAGAATTAGCCTTCATAATCTGTGATATTTGCCATTGCACATTTTGTCATGCTCAATAATACGGTAACATGGTGCAAGCCAAGGGGCGACGCAGGTACGTTGGACCTCGTGGCGCAATGGTAGCGCGTCTGACTTCAGATCAGAAGGTTGCGTGTTCAAATCACGTCGAGGTCATCCTCTTTTATTTTTAATTGACCAACATTTCAGGGCTGCAGGTGTGTCGGTGAAAATGAGTTCTCCTTTAAGTTGTACCTTGAAATCTTCACCGTCACAAAAAGACATAGAAACAATGCAAACATTATGGCCTTTGGCAATATTTATGGAGAAATAAGAAGATCCTTCCCACTTCCATCATTCCCAACTTAGTAGGTCCCCAGGTATCAAGTGACTCTGTGCCGGACCACAAATGAAGCAGACTTTTTCCTTTTTTCAGATAGGAGCGTTGCATTTTTCACAAGTATTATGAAACACATTTGACCTCTTTTTTATATTTCCCGGTATCTTTCATTGTTTTTGTGATATTTGGATTTTTCTCATACATTTGTGTGGGAAAGTTACAAGTGTAAGAATAATGGATTTCTTTGCGTTATTCAGGTCCAGGATTGACCATTTTTCTATATTTCACACAACACACATTTTCCATCTTTTTCCAGACATTCCTTGTGGATAAAGATTTTTTTTTCATCATACATGTGCCTTGTTTGCAGTTATTTAGAGTTGAAATAGAACACATTTTAAAACCCCACATTCTGACTGGTTTGTGGACATGGTTTTCTTCACTTCAACAGGTGGGAGGCTCACTTTTTTCCCCATTTCGGGTGCATCAATGCCATTTTTCATGAAAGACAAATTTCGGCAAGAGCATGCGCGTAATTCCAGTTTTTCCGGACATTCGAATGGAAAATCATAAATGAACTCACTTCCTGGATTGAGCGAAGGGATTGTTCTGGCGTGTTAATTTGCACTTGGTAACCTGTGATTTTTCATGGTCACGCACACATGAAACTACTGCTTTAGGACTTAAAACTCTGCCGATTGAGAGCATGTGGTTTGTTAACATTGAAAGAACTTTGTCGCCTGAACAGGGACTTGAACCCTGGACCCTCAGATTAAAAGTCTGATGCTCTACCGACTGAGCTATCCGGGCTCTGTGCGGAGGGGATATTGACGGGATTACAAGTCTGATCCATAATGGCACATAGAATTAGCCTTCATAATCTGTGATATTTGCCATTGCACATTTTGTCATGCTCAATAATACGGTAACATGGTGCAAGCCAAGGGGCGACGCAGGTACGTTGGACCTCGTGGCGCAACGGTAGCGCGTCTGACTCCAGATCAGAAGGTTGCGTGTTCAAATCACGTCGAGGTCATCCTCTTTTATTTTTAATTGACCAACATTTCAGGGCTGCAGGTGTGTCGGTGAAAATTAGTTCTCCTTTAAATTGTACCTTGAAATCTTCACCGTCACAAAAAGACATAGAAACAATGCAAACATTATGGCCTTTGGCAATATTTATGGAGAAATAAGAAGATCCTTCCCACTTCCATCATTCCCAACTTAGTAGGTCCCCAGGTATCAAGTGACTCTGTGCCGGACCACAAATGAAGCAGACTTTTTCCTTTTTCCTTTTTTCAGATAGGAGCGTTGCATTTTTCACAAGTATTATGAAACACATTTGACCTCTTTTTTATATTTCCCGGTATCTTTCATTGTTTTTGTGATATTTGGATTTTTCTCATACATTTGTGTGGGAAAGTTACAAGTGTAAGAATAATGGATTTCTTTGCGTTATTCAGGTCCAGGATTGACCATTTTTCTATATTTCACACAACACACATTTTCCATCTTTTTCCAGACATTCCTTGTGGATAAAGATTTTTTTTTCATCATACATGTGCCTTGTTTGCAGTTATTTAGAGTTGAAATAGAACACATTTTAAAACCCCACATTCTGACTGGTTTGTGGACATGGTTTTCTTCACTTCAACAGGTGGGAGGCTCACTTTTTTCCCCATTTCGGGTGCATCAATGCCATTTTTCATGAAAGACAAATTTCGGCAAGAGCATGCGCGTAATTCCAGTTTTTCCGGACATTCGAATGGAAAATCATAAATGAACTCACTTCCTGGATTGAGCGAAGGGATTGTTCTGGCGTGTTAATTTGCACTTGGTAACCTGTGATTTTTCATGGTCACGCACACATGAAACTACTGCTTTAGGACTTAAAACTCTGCCGATTGAGAGCATGTGGTTTGTTAACATTGAAAGAACTTTGTCGCCCGAACAGGGACTTGAACCCTGGACCCTCAGATTAAAAGTCTGATGCTCTACCGACTGAGCTATCCGGGCTCTGTGCGGAGGGGATATTGACGGGATTACAAGTCTGATCCATAATGGCACATAGAATTAGCCTTCATAATCTGTGATATTTGCCATTGCACATTTTGTCATGCTCAATAATACGGTAACATGGTGCAAGCCAAGGGGCGACGCAGGTACGTTGGACCTCGTGGCGCAACGGTAGCGCGTCTGACTCCAGATCAGAAGGTTGCGTGTTCAAATCACGTCGAGGTCATCCTCTTTTATTTTTAATTGACCAACATTTCAGGGCTGCAGGTGTGTCGGTGAAAATTAGTTCTCCTTTAAGTTGTACCTTGAAATCTTCACCGTCACAAAAAGACATAGAAACAATGCAAACATTATGGCCTTTGGCAATATTTATGGAGAAATAAGAAGATCCTTCCCACTTCCATCATTCCCAACTTAGTAGGTCCCCAGGTATCAAGTGACTCTGTGCCGGACCACAAATGAAGCAGACTTTTTCCTTTTTCCTTTTTTCAGATAGGAGCGTTGCATTTTTCACAAGTATTATGAAACACATTTGACCTCTTTTTTATATTTCCCGGTATCTTTCATTGTTTTTGTGATATTTGGATTTTTCTCATACATTTGTGTGGGAAAGTTACAAGTGTAAGAATAATGGATTTCTTTGCGTTATTCAGGTCCAGGATTGACCATTTTTCTATATTTCACACAACACACATTTTCCATCTTTTTCCAGACATTCCTTGTGGATAAAGATTTTTTTTTCATCATACATGTGCCTTGTTTGCAGTTATTTAGAGTTGAAATAGAACACATTTTAAAACCCCACATTCTGACTGGTTTGTGGACATGGTTTTCTTCACTTCAACAGGTGGGAGGCTCACTTTTTTCCCCATTTCGGGTGCATCAATGCCATTTTTCATGAAAGACAAATTTCGGCAAGAGCATGCGCGTAATTCCAGTTTTTCCGGACATTCGAATGGAAAATCATAAATGAACTCACTTCCTGGATTGAGCGAAGGGATTGTTCTGGCGTGTTAATTTGCACTTGGTAACCTGTGATTTTTCATGGTCACGCACACATGAAACTACTGCTTTAGGACTTAAAACTCTGCCGATTGAGAGCATGTGGTTTGTTAACATTGAAAGAACTTTGTCACCCGAACAGGGACTTGAACCCTGGACCCTCAGATTAAAAGTCTGATGCTCTACCGACTGAGCTATCCGGGCTCTGTGCGGAGGGGATATTGACGGGATTACAAGTCTGATCCATAATGGCACATAGAATTAGCCTTCATAATCTGTGATATTTGCCATTGCACATTTTGTCATGCTCAATAATACGGTAACATGGTGCAAGCCAAGGGGCGACGCAGGTACGTTGGACCTCGTGGCGCAACGGTAGCGCGTCTGACTCCAGATCAGAAGGTTGCGTGTTCAAATCACGTCGAGGTCATCCTCTTTTATTTTTAATTGACCAACATTTCAGGGCTGCAGGTGTGTCGGTGAAAATTAGTTCTCCTTTAAGTTGTACCTTGAAATCTTCACCGTCACAAAAAGACATAGAAACAATGCAAACATTATGGCCTTTGGCAATATTTATGGAGAAATAAGAAGATCCTTCCCACTTCCATCATTCCCAACTTAGTAGGTCCCCAGGTATCAAGTGACTCTGTGCCGGACCACAAATGAAGCAGACTTTTTCCTTTTTTCAGATAGGAGCGTTGCATTTTTCACAAGTATTATGAAACACATTTGACCTCTTTTTTATATTTCCCGGTATCTTTCATTGTTTTTGTGATATTTGGATTTTTCTCATACATTTGTGTGGGAAAGTTACAAGTGTAAGAATAATGGATTTCTTTGCGTTATTCAGGTCCAGGATTGACCATTTTTCTATATTTCACACAACACACATTTTCCATCTTTTTCCAGACATTCCTTGTGGATAAAGATTTTTTTTTCATCATACATGTGCCTTGTTTGCAGTTATTTAGAGTTGAAATAGAACACATTTAAAAACCCCACATTCTGACTGGTTTGTGGACATGGTTTTCTTCACTTCAACAGGTGGGAGGCTCACTTTTTTCCCCATTTCGGGTGCATCAATGCCATTTTTCATGAAAGACAAATTTCGGCAAGAGCATGCGCGTAATTCCAGTTTTTCCGGACATTCGAATGGAAAATCATAAATGAACTCACTTCCTGGATTGAGCGAAGGGATTGTTCTGGTGTGTTAATTTGCACTTGGTAACCTGTGATTTTTCATGGTCACGCACACATGAAACTACTGCTTTAGGACCTAAAACTCAGCCGATTGAGAGCGTGTGGTTTGTTAACATTGAAAGAACTTTGTCGCCCGAACAGGGACTTGAACCCTGGACCCTCAGATAAAAAGTCTGATGCTCTACCGACTGAGCTATCCGGGCTCTGTGCGGAGGGGATATTGACGGGATTACAAGTCTGATCCATAATGGCACATAGAATTAGCCGTCATAATCTGTGATATTTGCCGTTGCACATTTTGTCATGCTCAATAATACGGTAACATGGTGCAAGCCAAGGGGCGACGCAGGTACGTTGGACCTCGTGGCGCAACGGTAGCGCGTCTGACTCCAGATCAGAAGGTTGCGTGTTCAAATCACGTCGAGGTCATCCTCTTTTATTTTTAATTGACCAACATTTCAGGGCTGCAGGTGTGTCGGTGAAAATTAGTTCTCCTTTAAGTTGTACCTTGAAATCTTCACCGTCACAAAAAGACATAGAAACAATGCAAACATTATGGCCTTTGGCAATATTTATGGAGAAATAAGAAGATCCTTCCCACTTCCATCATTCCCAACTTAGTAGGTCCCCAGGTATCAAGTGACTCTGTGCCGGACCACAAATGAAGCAGACTTTTTCCTTTTTCCTTTTTTCAGATAGGAGCGTTGCCTTTTTCACAAGTATTATGAAACACATTTGACCTCTTTTTTATATTTCCCGGTATCTTTCATTGTTTTTGTGATATTTGGATTTTTCTCATACATTTGTGTGGGAAAGTTACAAGTGTAAGAATAATGGATTTCTTTGCGTTATTCAGGTCCAGGATTGACCATTTTTCTATATTTCACACAACACACATTTTCCATCTTTTTCCAGACATTCCTTGTGGATAAAGATTTTTTTTTCATCATACATGTGCCTTGTTTGCAGTTATTTAGAGTTGAAATAGAACACATTTTAAAACCCCACATTCTGACTGGTTTGTGGACATGGTTTTCTTCACTTCAACAGGTGGGAGGCTCACTTTTTTCCCCATTTCGGGTGCATCAATGCCATTTTTCATGAAAGACAAATTTCGGCAAGAGCATGCGCGTAATTCCAGTTTTTCCGGACATTCGAATGGAAAATCATAAATGAACTCACTTCCTGGATTGAGCGAAGGGATTGTTCTGGCGTGTTAATTTGCACTTGGTAACCTGTGATTTTTCATGGTCACGCACACATGAAACTACTGCTTTAGGACTTAAAACTCTGCCGATTGAGAGCATGTGGTTTGTTAACATTGAAAGAACTTTGTCACCCGAACAGGGACTTGAACCCTGGACCCTCAGATTAAAAGTCTGATGCTCTACCGACTGAGCTATCCGGGCTCTGTGCGGAGGGGATATTGACGGGATTACAAGTCTGATCCATAATGGCACATAGAATTAGCCTTCATAATCTGTGATATTTGCCATTGCACATTTTGTCATGCTCAATAATACGGTAACATGGTGCAAGCCAAGGGGCGACGCAGGTACGTTGGACCTCGTGGCGCAACGGTAGCGCGTCTGACTCCAGATCAGAAGGTTGCGTGTTCAAATCACGTCGAGGTCATCCTCTTTTATTTTTAATTGACCAACATTTCAGGGCTGCAGGTGTGTCGGTGAAAATTAGTTCTCCTTTAAGTTGTACCTTGAAATCTTCACCGTCACAAAAAGACATAGAAACAATGCAAACATTATGGCCTTTGGCAATATTTATGGAGAAATAAGAAGATCCTTCCCACTTCCATCATTCCCAACTTAGTAGGTCCCCAGGTATCAAGTGACTCTGTGCCGGACCACAAATGAAGCAGACTTTTTCCTTTTTTCAGATAGGAGCGTTGCATTTTTCACAAGTATTATGAAACACATTTGACCTCTTTTTTATATTTCCCGGTATCTTTCATTGTTTTTGTGATATTTGGATTTTTCTCATACATTTGTGTGGGAAAGTTACAAGTGTAAGAATAATGGATTTCTTTGCGTTATTCAGGTCCAGGATTGACCATTTTTCTATATTTCACACAACACACATTTTCCATCTTTTTCCAGACATTCCTTGTGGATAAAGATTTTTTTTTCATCATACATGTGCCTTGTTTGCAGTTATTTAGAGTTGAAATAGAACACATTTAAAAACCCCACATTCTGACTGGTTTGTGGACATGGTTTTCTTCACTTCAACAGGTGGGAGGCTCACTTTTTTCCCCATTTCGGGTGCATCAATGCCATTTTTCATGAAAGACAAATTTCGGCAAGAGCATGCGCGTAATTCCAGTTTTTCCGGACATTCGAATGGAAAATCATAAATGAACTCACTTCCTGGATTGAGCGAAGGGATTGTTCTGGTGTGTTAATTTGCACTTGGTAACCTGTGATTTTTCATGGTCACGCACACATGAAACTACTGCTTTAGGACCTAAAACTCAGCCGATTGAGAGCGTGTGGTTTGTTAACATTGAAAGAACTTTGTCGCCCGAACAGGGACTTGAACCCTGGACCCTCAGATAAAAAGTCTGATGCTCTACCGACTGAGCTATCCGGGCTCTGTGCGGAGGGGATATTGACGGGATTACAAGTCTGATCCATAATGGCACATAGAATTAGCCGTCATAATCTGTGATATTTGCCGTTGCACATTTTGTCATGCTCAATAATACGGTAACATGGTGCAAGCCAAGGGGCGACGCAGGTACGTTGGACCTCGTGGCGCAACGGTAGCGCGTCTGACTCCAGATCAGAAGGTTGCGTGTTCAAATCACGTCGAGGTCATCCTCTTTTATTTTTAATTGACCAACATTTCAGGGCTGCAGGTGTGTCGGTGAAAATTAGTTCTCCTTTAAGTTGTACCTTGAAATCTTCACCGTCACAAAAAGACATAGAAACAATGCAAACATTATGGCCTTTGGCAATATTTATGGAGAAATAAGAAGATCCTTCCCACTTCCATCATTCCCAACTTAGTAGGTCCCCAGGTATCAAGTGACTCTGTGCCGGACCACAAATGAAGCAGACTTTTTCCTTTTTCCTTTTTTCAGATAGGAGCGTTGCCTTTTTCACAAGTATTATGAAACACATTTGACCTCTTTTTTATATTTCCCGGTATCTTTCATTGTTTTTGTGATATTTGGATTTTTCTCATACATTTGTGTGGGAAAGTTACAAGTGTAAGAATAATGGATTTCTTTGCGTTATTCAGGTCCAGGATTGACCATTTTTCTATATTTCACACAACACACATTTTCCATCTTTTTCCAGACATTCCTTGTGGATAAAGATTTTTTTTTCATCATACATGTGCCTTGTTTGCAGTTATTTAGAGTTGAAATAGAACACATTTTAAAACCCCACATTCTGACTGGTTTGTGGACATGGTTTTCTTCACTTCAACAGGTGGGAGGCTCACTTTTTTCCCCATTTCGGGTGCATCAATGCCATTTTTCATGAAAGACAAATTTCGGCAAGAGCATGCGCGTAATTCCAGTTTTTCCGGACATTCGAATGGAAAATCATAAATGAACTCACTTCCTGGATTGAGCGAAGGGATTGTTCTGGCGTGTTAATTTGCACTTGGTAACCTGTGATTTTTCATGGTCACGCACACATGAAACTACTGCTTTAGGACTTAAAACTCTGCCGATTGAGAGCATGTGGTTTGTTAACATTGAAAGAACTTTGTCACCCGAACAGGGACTTGAACCCTGGACCCTCAGATTAAAAGTCTGATGCTCTACCGACTGAGCTATCCGGGCTCTGTGCGGAGGGGATATTGACGGGATTACAAGTCTGATCCATAATGGCACATAGAATTAGCCTTCATAATCTGTGATATTTGCCATTGCACATTTTGTCATGCTCAATAATACGGTAACATGGTGCAAGCCAAGGGGCGACGCAGGTATGTTGGACCTCGTGGCGCAACGGTAGCGCGTCTGACTCCAGATCAGAAGGTTGCGTGTTCAAATCACGTCGAGGTCATCCTCTTTTATTTTTAATTGACCAACATTTCAGGGCTGCAGGTGTGTCGGTGAAAATGAGTTCTCCTTTAAGTTGTACCTTGAAATCTTCACCGTCACAAAAAGACATAGAAACAATGCAAACATTATGGCCTTTGGCAATATTTATGGAGAAATAAGAAGATCCTTCCCACTTCCATCATTCCCAACTTAGTAGGTCCCCAGGTATCAAGTGACTCTGTGCCGGACCACAAATGAAGCAGACTTTTTCCTTTTTCCTTTTTTCAGATAGGAGCGTTGCATTTTTCACAAGTATTATGAAACACATTTGACCTCTTTTTTATATTTCCCGGTATCTTTCATTGTTTTTGTGATATTTGGATTTTTCTCATACATTTGTGTGGGAAAGTTACAAGTGTAAGAATAATGGATTTCTTTGCGTTATTCAGGTCCAGGATTGACCATTTTTCAATATTTCACACAACACACATTTTCCATCTTTTTCCAGACATTCCTTGTGGATAAAGATTTATTTTTCATCATACATGTGCCTTGTTTGCAGTTATTTAGAGTTGAAATAGAACACATTTAAAAACCCCACATTCTGACTGGTTTGTGGACATGGTTTTCTTCACTTCAACAGGTGGGAGGCTCACTTTTTTCCCCATTTCGGGTGCATCAATGCCATTTTTCATGAAAGACAAATTTCGGCAAGAGCATGCGCGTAATTCCAGTTTTTCCGGACATTCGAATGGAAAATCATAAATGAACTCACTTCCTGGATTGAGCGAAGGGATTGTTCTGGTGTGTTAATTTGCACTTGGTAACCTGTGATTTTTCATGGTCACGCACACATGAAACTACTGCTTTAGGACCTAAAACTCAGCCGATTGAGAGCATGTGGTTTGTTAACATTGAAAGAACTTTGTCGCCCGAACAGGGACTTGAACCCTGGACCCTCAGATTAAAAGTCTGATGCTCTACCGACTGAGCTATCCGGGCTCTGTGCGGAGGGGATATTGACGGGATTACAAGTCTGATCCATAATGGCACATAGAATTAGCCTTCATAATCTGTGATATTTGCCATTGCACATTTTGTCATGCTCAATAATACGGTAACATGGTGCAAGCCAAGGGGCGACGCAGGTACGTTGGACCTCGTGGCGCAACGGTAGCGCGTCTGACTCCAGATCAGAAGGTTGCGTGTTCAAATCACGTCGAGGTCATCCTCTTTTATTTTTAATTGACCAACATTTCAGGGCTGCAGGTGTGTCGGTGAAAATTAGTTCTCCTTTAAGTTGTACCTTGAAATCTTCACCGTCACAAAAAGACATAGAAACAATGCAAACATTATGGCCTTTGGCAATATTTATGGAGAAATAAGAAGATCCTTCCCACTTCCATCATTCCCAACTTAGTAGGTCCCCAGGTATCAAGTGACTCTGTGCCGGACCACAAATGAAGCAGACTTTTTCCTTTTTCCTTTTTTCAGATAGGAGCGTTGCCTTTTTCACAAGTATTATGAAACACATTTGACCTCTTTTTTATATTTCCCGGTATCTTTCATTGTTTTTGTGATATTTGGATTTTTCTCATACATTTGTGTGGGAAAGTTACAAGTGTAAGAATAATGGATTTCTTTGCGTTATTCAGGTCCAGGATTGACCATTTTTCTATATTTCACACAACACACATTTTCCATCTTTTTCCAGACATTCCTTGTGGATAAAGATTTTTTTTTCATCATACATGTGCCTTGTTTGCAGTTATTTAGAGTTGAAATAGAACACATTTTAAAACCCCACATTCTGACTGGTTTGTGGACATGGTTTTCTTCACTTCAACAGGTGGGAGGCTCACTTTTTTCCCCATTTCGGGTGCATCAATGCCATTTTTCATGAAAGACAAATTTCGGCAAGAGCATGCGCGTAATTCCAGTTTTTCCGGACATTCGAATGGAAAATCATAAATGAACTCACTTCCTGGATTGAGCGAAGGGATTGTTCTGGCGTGTTAATTTGCACTTGGTAACCTGTGATTTTTCATGGTCACGCACACATGAAACTACTGCTTTAGGACTTAAAACTCTGCCGATTGAGAGCATGTGGTTTGTTAACATTGAAAGAACTTTGTCGCCCGAACAGGGACTTGAACCCTGGACCCTCAGATTAAAAGTCTGATGCTCTACCGACTGAGCTATCCGGGCTCTGTGCAGAGGGGATATTGACGGGATTACAAGTCTGATCCATAATGGCACATAGAATTAGCCTTCATAATCTGTGATATTTGCCATTGCACATTTTGTCATGCTCAATAATACGGTAACATGGTGCAAGCCAAGGGGCGACGCAGGTACGTTGGACCTCGTGGCGCAACGGTAGCGCGTCTGACTCCAGATCAGAAGCTTGCCTGTTCAAATCACGTCGAGGTCATCCTCTTTTATTTTTAATTGACCAACATTTCAGGGCTGCAGGTGTGTCGGTGAAAATTAGTTCTCCTTTAAGTTGTACCTTGAAATCTTCACCGTCACAAAAAGACATAGAAACAATGCAAACATTATGGCCTTTGGCAATATTTATGGAGAAATAAGAAGATCCTTCCCACTTCCATCATTCCCAACTTAGTAGGTCCCCAGGTATCAAGTGACTCTGTGCCGGACCACAAATGAAGCAGACTTTTTCCTTTTTCCTTTTTTCAGATAGGAGCGTTGCATTTTTCACAAGTATTATGAAACACATTTGACCTCTTTTTTATATTTCCCGGTATCTTTCATTGTTTTTGTGATATTTGGATTTTTCTCATACATTTGTGTGGGAAAGTTACAAGTGTAAGAATAATGGATTTCTTTGCGTTATTCAGGTCCAGGATTGACCATTTTTCTATATTTCACACAACACACATTTTCCATCTTTTTCCAGACATTCCTTGTGGATAAAGATTTTTTTTTCATCATACATGTGCCTTGTTTGCAGTTATTTAGAGTTGAAATAGAACACATTTTAAAACCCAACATTCTGACTGGTTTGTGGACATGGTTTTCTTCACTTCAACAGGTGGGAGGCTCACTTTTTTCCCCATTTCGGGTGCATCAATGCCATTTTTCATGAAAGACAAATTTCGGCAAGAGCATGCGCGTAATTCCAGTTTTTCCGGACATTCGAATGGAAAATCATAAATGAACTCACTTCCTGGATTGAGCGAAGGGATTGTTCTGGCGTGTTAATTTGCACTTCGTAACCTGTGATTTTTCATGGTCACGCACACAGGAAACTACTGTTTAGGACTTAAAACACAGCTGATTGAGAGCATGTGGTTTTTTGACATACAAAGAACATTGTCGGCCGAACAGGGACCCAATTGAATGTCTGATGCTCTACCGACTGAACTATCCGGGGTCGGAGACGACTGACAGGTTTAGGAGTCTGATCCATAATGGCACATAGAATTAGCCTTATCTCGAGACCTATCCTCATCGCCCTGTCGCCTAGAAAACTATCGGCCTAAAGTGGAAAACGTGACAGGCATTAAACACACAGTGGTTAATCCTCCTTAAAGAATACATACCCATAGACCAAATGAAACTCCAGCACCAAACCTCATTCTTTAAAACAGTTTGGGGCCCCGTCGTCATCTCATTAGACATGCCTGTTAACTAATCCCACCAACACACACACACGCGCACACACACACACACACACACATACACACATACAAAATTGTATTCTTTTCCTTTCATAATCTTACTTTCCGATCTCATATCTTCTACATCAGGACTTAAATGACCCCTTTAATCTTTAGGCAACCCATTATATGCAATGCTTGGTCCATCCATCTGCTGGGTTTTATAATATCTTGTCATGTCTATCTGCTTGGTCTCATGTCTTGTAAAACGTTGCGGCTTCACCTAATGTAATCTATTTGCACTTGAAATGCAAAAATAATGATGTCCCCCGTCGAGAGGGGGTGGTGGCGGGATTAAAAAGAAGAAAAAATAAATAAAAGTCAAACTACACCCATGCAATACCTTAGCAACCACCTTGCAACACCCTTGCAACCACATAACATCTTAAAAGCTACCCAGCAACACCTTACCAACCACCTACAAACTTGCAACCACTTAAAAAAAAACCCGGGCAACCGCCGAGCAACACCATAGCAACCATTTTGCAACACCATCCGAACCACATAGGAACACCTTAGCAACCACCTAGAAACAGCCTTGCAACCACCTCGCAACACCCAATCAACCACCTCGCAACACCCTAGGAACTACCTCAGAACACTTTAGCAACAACCTAGCAACACTTTAGGAACCACCAAATAACACCTTAGCAGCCACCTACCAACACCTTAGCAACATACTAGCAACCACCTAGCAACACCCAAGCAACCACCTAGCAAACATACTAGCAACCACCTAGTTACACCCAAGCAACCACCTAGCAAACATCTAATAACACCTTAGCAGCCACCTATCAACACCTTAGCAACACCCTAGCAACCAACTAGTCACACCCAAGCAACCACCTAGCAACACCTTAGCAACCACTGAACAACACCCTAGCCAGCACATAGCAACACCCAAGCAACTACCCAGCAACACCTTAGCATCCATTTAGAAACCACCAAGCAACACCCTAACAACAACTGAGCAACACCCTCGCCACCACCTAACCCCTTACAGTCACCTATCAACACTTTGTTTTAGAACATTCATTATTAATCCAGGATTAAATACAATTTAAACAAGAGAGTATTTGATTGTTATAAAAGCATCACAAAAGCGCAGACATCTCTCCAACCTAAATAAGCGACCAAAGAACCAAAATAAACGGCAGCCTGTCATCTGCAACCCAATAAGTGCCTTTTTAAACAATATCATGTTTTTTTCTAAATGATTCCAAATTGTAATGACTCTGTAAAGTACTGTTCTTTTTAGGGAGTTAGTTCTGGGTTTGGTTTGCATAACATTACCATTGCCAGCATTTCTGGTTTTGTGGCTATGAACATTGTTACAAAAAAACTATTTAATCCTGCAAGAACTCAGGCTCATGTGTACACCTTGTAATACTAACAAAAGATATTACAAAAAAAATGTCACTACACATGAGGCTAGCCTCTTCTCCACATTAAGCCACAAAAGACTAGAGAGCATCTTATCAATGCTAGTTCTAATAGAGCAGCCCAGAACAAGCCTAGCAGCCCTGTTCTGAGCAACTTGTAATTTAGACAGCTCTCTTTTTGAGGCTGAAGCCCATGCAACCGAACAGTAATCCAGATGGCTTAAAATTAACAACCTAGAGACTTGTTCCAGGATATGTACGTAAGGTGCACATTGTCATATAAATGCCTACACCAATTTTTTTAACAATTCTATCAGTATGCTCCGACGATGACAGATGATAATGAAGGACTAAACCAAGTAACTTTACATTCTCCACTTGTTGTATGGGTTCACTAGATACATATAGATCCAAATTATATTTACGTTTTTTACATTTTTGTCATTTGGCAGACGCTTTTAATCCGAAGCAATTTACAAGTGCAAAGGTTCTTCCACAAGTCAAAGCATCACATCCATAACTAAATTAGGTTTAGAAGCCAGTTTCCTTGACCCGAAAACAATACTATTAGTCTTGGATATGTTCAGAACCAGCTTATTCAGCTTGATCCATTCATGCACAATCTCTTTTGATAAAACCTGATTGAGTTCACTGCATGTGGTTGCTGCATAATACATTGTAGAATCATCACCATTACATCACAAAACAAGCATTATTTATAGCAGAAGGCAAATCATTGGTAAAAATAGAAAAGTGGAGTGCTCAAGACAACTTCCTTGTGGCACACCACACACTAGGCTGTTACTGTTGGATAAACTACCATTGTAGTAGTTTTTTTTCTTTTTTGTAGTGTTCTAGCAAAAAGATAACTCCTCATCAAGGTGATAGCCAGTGGTGTGAACCCATAACATTTGAGCTTTCCAATTAACAAATCATGGTCAATGACATCAAATGCAGCACTAAAGTCTAACATAACAGCACCCACTACCTTTAAAGTGGCTGATTTCCCTTAGTCAGTCATCTGTCATTTGTGTGAGAGCAGTGCTGGTGGAATGGCCCTGTCTGTATGCATGTTGACATTTGGTCTTTAGTCCATTAGAGGTAAAGTAGTCTTGAATCTGAACATAAATAATCTTTCCATAGCTTTGCTGAGCAAAGGAACAATACATTATATTACATTACATTACATTACATTAATGGCATTTGGCAGACGCTCTTATCCAGAACGACGTACAACAAAGTGCAAAGTGCATACCCATAACCAGGGATAAGTGCGCTGAAAGACCCTAGAGGGAAGTACAATTTCAACTGCTACCTGCACAACAAAGAGAAGGACCAGGGCCTATTTCATCATCAATTTATTTTGTAATACCGCAACACGCAAATGTATGCAATGCAAAAAACATCCCCTCTGCCTCTACAAAAGAAGCAAACTCATTATTCTTCCTTCGCATGATTTCATTCAAAGTATTCCAAAGCTGTTTTCCATCATGTTTAACGTCACTTATTCTTTGCTTATAATATTCCTTCTTCTTACTTTTGTTCAATTTAGTCACCTGATTTACAGTTTTTTACAATCGTTTTCACACTTGTCTCAATACCATGTCCACTTTTTCAAAACACTTAACACATTCACCATATCATGAGACTATGTGAACTAAACTGTGGATATTTTTGCATTGCTTTCATACTAAAGACATTCAATCACCACTTCTTCCAAAATTCATGAATACCTCTCTCAGTCAGTGTTCACTACCAGCAAAAGTTTGTACAAATACAGCAAATTTTGCAGACATTTAGATACTCTGTTCAAAACAGTTAACTTTCAGTTCAAAACCCAATAAAATTCTAATCATTGTGGAAGGAAATATGCTGCATTTTGGCAGATAAATGAAACTATATGCTTGAAATATGTAAGACAGATCATTCTGATTTGAGCAAAGTTTATTCAGTTTATTCAATTTTTTTTGTTTGCAGCCTTGTTACCATCGATACAAAAGTGATCATACTTGCATTGAAATGTGCATGTATATAGGGTAAATATAGATGTAGTTGTCACTGAAGAGATTTTTCCACTTTTACTGCTGTATATGTACTGCTGAAACACCTGGCTGTCATTTCAGTGAACAACCTACCCAGGTGTTTGTTGTTTGTGCCCCGTTACCACATATACAAAAGGGGCCACCTTTGGATTGGCATTTGCATTCTTTAGCCTTGGTGGGGAAAATGGATGCAGCCAGAGGTAGAGGAAGAAGACATCGTGGAAGAGCGAGAACAGTTGTGTCTGATTAAATCAGAGCCACAGTCATTGATCATGTGGTAAATCATGGTCTGTCCCTGAGGGAAGCAGGTTGAGGGTTCAACCAAACTTGCCTAGATCCACAGTGGCTTCAATAGTGAGGATTTTCAGGCAAACCAACAGGTACTATACAGTATTTACAGCATTCTGACTGAAGGAGTTCAATTGATATATACACAGATATATATAAATCACAGTATATTACAGCAGTACTGTGATTTGAGAAGTCTCCAGAAAAAGCAGATGTATCAGAGCACATTTGTCTTTGACTCAATACAGGACCCAGCGGTTACCTCACACAGTCACACAGGGGGAAGGGGAATAATGTTTATGCCTCAACAGGAGGATACAATAGTTGGGATATCATTCCCACATGAACAGATGTCACTTCTAGATGCAATGACTGCTGGGTGTATGGACATAACAGTGGAACACATCCAGGGCTGGATAAGGCACGCAAAAAGATGTTTTACTCGGTGTATAGCAAGAGATAACATTCGGAGTGATGTTGATGAAAATCTATGGCCAAATGCCATAGGACAGGATGGATGGGCCAGGCCAACAGTAGACTTTTGATACTGATAGGCAGACAATATATGTGCGAATTACTGTATATAGTGAAAATATTGCTTTTTGGGATGTATTTGTTTTTGATTGTAATGTATTTTGAGTAATTGATTGTATTGTATTTTTCTTTCTGAATTACAGTATATTGCACTGTGAGAACAGACGTCAAAATACTGTAAACCCTCTGAAGAATACTGATGCTTTTGTAGTTTGTTTCTTTATCATATATTGTTTTACATTACACAATAAAAATAGTTATTCTGGGTTTCCAATATAGTAAAACATTCATTAATTTACAGTTTACTGTACATTTACCACACTCAGTCATGACATCTATTGTGAGAGGCAAACCAACAGATCAAAAGTTTCTTTAGCTGCTTGGCTTGAAATATTTGTGGATGCAAAAATAGAGGAAAGGGAAACACATAATATATGTATTTAGCAATGCTCCAAGTTGTTTGTGTTTTGCAGTTCATTGAACATTGAGTGAGAAAGTAGTCTTATGGGAGAAAGCATATGCTATATTTATGGCAGCATGAGTCACTTTTAGATGAAATATTAAGTGTTTTGGTGGTTGAAGTGCATTTTGCACCAAATGTTAACTGATGTGCTCAGGTGCGTGTTTCAAAAGCACACTGTGTGAAGAGTTTTGAAAAAGTGGACATGGTATTGAGACAAGTGTGAAAACGATTGTAAAAAACTGTAATCTATCCTCTAATAAACTAGATTTTGTTGACACCATTTTAGCTTCATCCCTCTGTTTCATTTAACTCTTCATAGCTTCATCAATCCATGGGGCTGTTCTAGATTTAACTGTGCACTTCTTCATGGGGGCATGTCTATTAACAATTTCCATAAAAACATTCATGAAAACATTTTAAAAAACCTATGGGTCATCAATCCAATCAGCATTTCTCACATCCTCTATAAAATGAATTCATCTTTTGTAAGAGCTTTTACATACAATTTTGTTACTTGCTTTAGGAATTTTGGATTTTCGCTTTAGGAATTATGGATAGTTGCTCCCACATAAATTACTATGCACGTGCGTGTGTTTGCGTATATGTGTGTGCAGGTGTGTCTATGTGTGTGCATGTGGGTGTGTGTGGGAGGGTTTGTGTGCTTTTGTGGTGTGTGTGTGCATGTGTTTGTGTGGGAGTGTGTGGGTGTGTGCTGGTGTGTGTGGGTTTGCACTCTGGGGGGTGTGTTCTGTGTGCACTTGGTACACGGTGCTTTGCGGATTAAGGACCATGGCTTCACAATGCTGCTTTGTTACTGAACCAGATTAACATACCGAGTGACCAGAGGTGTAGGCGTCTCTCCTTCTTTCCTCCTTCCTCCTACATCTCTCTCTTCCTCACTCCCTCACTTCCTGACGGCTGTGGATACACCCTCCGCAGAGCACAGTGAGTACAGCCTGTTTATCAGTCATACTTTCCTCAGCGAAGCCAAAGTTATTCACGACTGGAAACTCCAGTAGTACTTAACCTGAGTAACGGTTCAATGGCTATGATTTAAGCTCTTGTGTAAGGTGCTTTATGATTACAAGCAACTCACTCGGCCCCCTTCCCCCATTCTCCCTCTCTCTCTCGCTCTCTCTCTCTCTCCATCACCCTCTCCCTCTTTCTCTCTTCTCTCTTCTCTCTCTCTGTCTCCCTCACCCTCACTCTCTCACTCCCCCTCTCTCTCACTCTCTCGTAATGACCTGATGTTGTTTCTGTGTCTTTCAGTGTCAGAGCACGTAGCTCTTGTGTGCCAGTCATTTTTCGGTCAGATATCTGATTCATGTTAAAGGAGTAAGTGTGCCTAACTGCCAGCACGTGAGAGTGTGTCTGCCTGAGATGTTCATTGGTCAGCCAATTAGCCTGCTATCCTGTTAGCCTCACCACCATCCTCACATCAGCCCCTGAAGGTGTACCACAGGAAGTCAGCCTGGCCACCAGGGGGCAGTGATGACGGTGACCTACTCGCGCAGGGTGGCAGACGCCGGCCTTGGTAGCTTCTTCCACCTGCTCCTGCGCTGGAGAGGGAGCATCTACAAGCTGCTGTACAGGGAGCTGCTCATCTTCACCCTGCTCTACAGCGCCCTCAGTGGCATGTACAGGTAATTACCCTCAGGGCTGTGTTTGCTCACACAGGACATTGACACAGAAAGGGACTCAAACATAACTGAGAGGGAATAGGGAGAGAAAAAAGGAAGAGATGGGTGAAAGAGGAAGAAGCAGTGACAGGGAAAGGCTGCTGAATCTTAGAAATAAAGACATGTATAGATTACTGGTACAGTAAATTAGGCAGAGATACCTATGATTCTTAAGGCTGAGGTGGTCAAAGACAGTTTTTTTTTTTTTTTTTGGAAAACAGTACAAAAAAATTCAGGTCTGATTGTGTTGTATCTTATTGGCATAATGAGCTGTATCTGATTGGATGCTTCTCATCATGTGCCGTATCTGATTGGTGTTCTGAATCTGATTGGATCCTTCTTATAGTGTGCTGTATCTGATTGGTCCTTCTCATAGTGAGCAGTGTCTGATTGGACCCCTCTCCCTGTCATAGTGAGCTGTGTCAGAGTGGACCGTTCTCATAGTGTGCTGCATCTGATTGGTCCTTCTCATAGTGTGCTGAATCTAATTGGCCCTTCTCATAGTGAGCAGTATCTGATTGGACCCCTCTCATAGTGAGCTGTGCCTGATTGGACCCTTTCATAGTGTGCTGTATTTGATTGGCCCTTCTCACAGTGGGCTGTCTGATTGGATGCTTCTCATATTGTGCTGTGTATGATTGGCCCTTCTCATAGTGTGCTGTATCTGATTGGATGCTTCTTATAACCTGCTGTATCTGACTGGATTCTTCTCATAGTGAGCAGTATCTGATTGGACCCCTCTCATAGTGAGCTGTGCCTGATTGGACCCTTTTATAGTGTGCTGTATTTGATTGGCCCTTCTCACAGTGGGCTGTCTGATTGGATGCTTCTCATATTGTGCTGTGTATGATTGGCCCTTCTCATAGTGTGCTGTATCTGATTGGATGCTTCTTATAACCTGCTGTATCTGACTGGATTCTTCTCATAGTGAGCAGTATCTGATTGGACCCCTCTCATAGTGAGCTGTGCCTGATTGGACCCTTTTATAGTGTGCTGTATTTGATTGGCCCTTCTCACAGTGGGCTGTCTGATTGGATGCTTCTCATATTGTGCTGTGTATGATTGGCCCTTCTCATAGTGTGCTGTATCTGATTGGATGCTTCTTATAACCTGCTGTATCTGACTGGATTCTTCTCATAGTGTGCTGTATCTGATTGGATCCTTCTCATCATGTGCTGCAGCTGATTGGATGCTTCTCATAGTGTGCTGTGTCTGATTGGATGCTACAGGTTCCTGCTGAATGAAAGCCAGAAGAGGCTGTTTGAGAAGTTGGCGATTTACTGCGACCGCTACGCTGAGCTTATCCCTGTGTCCTTCATCCTGGGTGAAAATGCACACACGCACACACACACACACACACACATACACACACACACACACAGACCTAGCTGCCTGGAAAAGTGGTCAAGCTAATGTTGCATTGCTCTCTTGCATGGTAATGGAATGGAGTGGAAGAATCCTTTAATGGAGCACGGTCTAGCTTGTAACAGGAAGGGATGCTGTATGATTTAGTTTAGTGCAGCAGCCAGACGGTGTGCTCTAATAGAGGCTACATACACCCAGTGAGCACTTTATTAGGTATTTATTAGACCTATTTTTTAGACTTATTAAGTCTTCTGCTGCTGTAGCCCCTTCACTTAGACGTTTGACACATTGTGTGTACAGAGATGCTCTTCTTCATACCACTGTTCTAATGCGTGGTTATTTGCGTTATTGTCACTTTCCTAATAATAATAATAATAATAATAATAATAATAATAATACATTTTATTTGAGACACCTTTCAAGACACCCAAGGTCGCCTTACAATGGATAAAAGGATACAATAAAAACAGCCAATCAAATAAATAGAGATACAATTTTAAAACAGTGTAATGTGTACACAACATAAACAAGACAGGACAAGAAGGTTTGCGAGGGGGGGAAAAACAGTGATCCTAAGAGTAAAGAGGGGGAACACACCATGCAGTGAGAGTTGCAGAGAGTAGGCCAATTTGATCAGGTGTGTTTTGAGGTGGGATTTGAATGTAGTGATTGAGTCCATTGAGTCAAACTGGTGAAGGTGTGGTGGCAAAGAGTTCCAGAGCCTAGGAGCGGTGCAACTGAAGGCGTGAAGTGGGGATTGACAGGAGACCATCTGGGGGTGTACTCGTGGTACGGAGGTCAGGGAGATAAGGGGGAGCAAGGTTATGGAGGGGTTTGTAGGTGAGCAGAATGTGCCAAGACCAAGACTTCAGTGCTGGATTGAGACAGGGATGGGCGAAGTCTGGGCGAAGTCTTTCAGCTTCTGGCCCTTCTCCTCTGACCTCTCTCATTAGCAACGCGTTTCTGCCCACAGAACTACTACTGACTGGATGTTTTTTATTCTTCGCATCATTATCTGTAAACTCTAGTGACTGTTGTATGTGAATTTCACAGCAGCTTCTGAGATACTCAAACCACCCTGTCTGGCACCAACAATCATTCCATGGCCAAAGTCACTTAAGCCACATTCCTTCCCCATTCTGACATTTTGTCTGAAAAACAACTGAACCTCTTGACCACATCAGCTTTTTTGCATTTTACTGCTGCCACATGATTGGCTAATTAAATATTTGCATTAACAAATTGGTGTACAGGTCTACCTAATAATGTGCTCAGTGAGTGCATAATGAGCATAGGCTCATTTCAAACATACCAAATTAAAGCTACTGTTATTCAGGAAACATTATGCCTTCTAAGAGTTCTGCTGTTTTAATACTTGTAATTTTCAATGTCAAAGTGGATGGTCACAATAGTGATTCAAATTAGACAATCACAGTCATGACAAATAAATCTGTCCAATGGTCAATTTTTGCATTTAGTTGCAACCCTGCATGTGTAACTAGCACAGTAGTCTGTATGCACATTACTGGCCTAATATTACAGATTTATATAAAAATTGCAATGAAACTGTAAAAAGACCCAGTTTTGGTTGATTGTAAAACAGAAACGCATTCAGCTGCATCAAAATAGTGAAACTCCCAGAATTACCATCACTACACTTCATCCACATTTCTATTTCAACAGTCAAGGCACTGGAGGGAAAAGAATATTGTGTCTCTCTGAAACTAGCTGGGCCTGTATGTATGTGACTGTGTGTGTGTATGTGACCCTGTGCGCATGGGACCCTGTGTGTATGTGACCCTGTATGTATTTGACTGTGTGTGTGTATGTGACCCTGTGTGTATGTGACCCTGTATGTATGTGACCCTGTATGTATTTGACTGTGTGTGTGTATGTGACCCTGTGCGCATGGGACCCTGTGTGTATGTGACCCTGTATGTATTTGACTGTGTGTGTGTATGTGACCCTGTGTGTATGTGACCCTGTATGTATGTGACCCTGTATGTATTTGACTGTGTGTGTGTATGTGACCCTGTATGTATTTGACTGTGTGTGTGTATGTGACCCTGTATGTATTTGACTGTGTGTGTGTATGTGACCCTGTGTGTATGTGACCCTGTATGTATGTGACCCTGTATGTATTTGACTGTGTGTGTGTATGTGACCCTGTATGTATTTGACTGTGTGTGTGTATGTGACCCTGTATGTATTTGACTGTGTGTGTGTATGTGACCCTGTATGTATTTGACTGTGTGTGTGTATGTGACCCTGTGTGTATGTGACCCTGTATGTATTTGACTGTGTGTGTGTATGTGACCCTGTATGTATTTGACTGTGTGTGTGTATGTGACCCTGTATGTATTTGACTGTGTGTGTGTATGTGACCCTGTGTGTATGTGACCCTGTATGTATGTGACCCTGTATGTATTTGACTGTGTGTGTGTATGTGACCCTGTATGTATTTGACTGTGTGTGTGTATGTGACCCTGTATGTATTTGACTGTGTGTGTGTATGTGACCCTGTATGTATTTGACTGTGTGTGTGTATGTGACCCTGTGTGTATGTGACCCTGTATGTATTTGACTGTGTGTGCGCATGTGACCCTGTGGGCATGTGACTCTGTGTGTGTGTATGTGACCCTGTGTGTATTTGACCCTGTGTGTATGTGACTGTGTGTGTGTATGTGACCCTGTGTGTATTTGACTGTGTGTGTGTATGTGACCCTGTGTGTATGTGACTGTGTGTGTGTATGTGACCCTGTGTGTATTTGACTGTGTGTGTGTATGTGACTGTGTGTGTGTATGTGACCCTGTATGTATGTGACTGTGTGTATGTGACTGTGTGTGTGTATGTGACCCTGTATGTATTTGACTGTGTGTATGTGACTGTGTGTGTGTATGTGACCCTGTGGGCATGTGACCCTGTGTGTATGTGACTGTGTGTGTGTATGTGACCCTGTATGTATTTGACTGTGTGTGTGTATGTGACCCTGTGTGTATGTGACCCTGTGTGTATGTGACCCTGTATGTATGTGACCCTGTGTGTATGTGACCCTGTGTGTATGTGACCCTGTATGTATTTGACTGTGTGTGTGTATGTGACCCTGTGTGTATGTGACCCTGTATGTATTTGACTGTGTGTGTGTATGTGACCCTGTGTGTATGTGACCCTGTGTGTATGTGACTGTGTGTGTGTATGTGACCCTGTGTGTATGTGACCCTGTGTGTATGTGACCTTGTATGTATTTGACTGTGTGTGTGTATGTGACCCTGTGTGTATGTGACCCTGTGCGCATGTGACTCTGTGTATGTGACTCTGAGGGCCATATTTTCTGGAATCAACTTCGCACAGCTCGTTGGCACAGTCAGCTGGTGAGCATACTGGCATACTGGGCGTGGCAGTGAATCTCTTCATTTTCTGAAGGCAAGCAATTAAGTATTCTGCTGCTGTAGCCTATCCACTTAGAGGTTTACCGTGTTGTGTGTTCAGAGGTGTTCTTCTGCATACCACTGTTGTAATGTGTGGTTATTCATATTAACGTGACCTTCCTGTCAGCTTCGACCAGTCGGGGCCTTATCCTCTGACTTCTCTCATTATGTATTTCCGCCCGCAGAACTGCTGCTCACTGGATGTTTTTTGTTTTTCGCACCATTCTCTGCAAACTCTAGAGACTAGTGTGCGTGAAAATCCCAGGTGCTCAGCAGTTTCTGAGATACTCAAACCACCCTCTCTGGCACCACATCAAAGTTTATTTCACACATACTCCATCATAAAGGTACAATGTGCAGTGAAAGGCTTCCAGCTCCAAGATGTACTTCGTAAATATATAAAATATAAGTGCAAACACAAAAGACAAAAAACAAAACAACAATCATGCCACAGTCTAAATAACCAGATCACATTTTTTCCCCATTCTGATGGTTGATGTGAACATTAACTGAAGCTCCTGACCCATATCTGCATGATTTTATACATTTCACTGCTGCCACACAATTGGCTGATTAGATAATCGTATGAATAAGTAGGTGTACAGGTGTTCCTAACATAGTGCTCAGTGAGTGTATATTATCAGTGGGTGTGGTGCACCTTGATTAATTTATATTCAATCAAATGAGCTCTTTTCATCACTATTAAGATCCATGCATATTGTCAATGTCCGTAGTCTCTACAAGTATAATGGAAGAGGAGGATAAGGCAGATGTTTCTCCCCAAAATCAATTTTGCAGCAGGTAGACTTCTGCTGATTAAAAAATTTTTTTTTAAACAAATCTCATAAATAATCAGTTTTAAAATCCATCCAACATATTTTCATCTGTCAGTATTTCAATAAAACATTGACTAAATGTTTATTATAGTTTTAACCCCATCCACTCTTCCCCCTTGTGCTTGAGTTGTTGACATCTCAAATTATTGCTGCGTCCATATTTATATCACACAAAAACCTGTGACATAATAAAACCGCAAAGCAGGGATGCCAGAGTATAAAAAAAATTATTCACTAGCGAGAACAGCAGATTCTTATCATTAGTTATTTGCAATGCAGGGCAATAAAACAGCAATAAAACTCCCATGCCACGCTAACAGTTTACCATTTCTTTATGTCAAAAATCATGTTCTAATATAAGAGCAAAAATATACAATTCAGAAGTTGCATGAATAAACACTTTTTTTTTTCTTAGCTCACTTTTATTCCACATCCAGCCGACATATTTCCGGTTTAGTTGAAATTCAAGTTTGTTTTGCAAATTATTCGATACAGACATATTCATGGAACCAAATACCCCACATGGTTGTGAAGCAACAATTGTTTTCTGACTAATGTTAATGTTTATTTCTTAATCCATTCAGCCATTTTAGAGAAAACTATGCCGGGAACATACCCAAGCGTATGTCGTCTTGAACTACTTATTGGTTATTGTTGTGTAAATGCATTGCTAGGTCATTTCAGTACCAAACTAATGTACAGGGTGTCCTACCCTTTCCAACAAGGTATAATGTGTCATATTCTGGTGACGGAAAGTTTAGGAATCCAGACGTATGTAATTACAGGATTTGGACTTGCTAGATAGATGTAAACCTGTATTTGTACTGGCTAACAGGGCTAATAGGGATCTGGTTAACCTAATTTTGAAATTTTTTACATGTGACATATATTTGTTAGAAAGCAGTAGGTGGAGTCATCCTTTTTAGAGAGCTTTTAAAAACATACTTTCATATTAGTGAATAAATTTTATTTTATAGATTATATTTTTGTATTTTAGTGTAACTTTTGTGTTAACTGTATGTATATGCTCTGACATAAATTTGTTCTGTCTGAAATTTCAGAATGGTACAAGCCTCTTTTTTAATTGAAGTCTTCAACCATGTGTGTGGAGTAAATTGTGTTTTTTTTTTTTAATATTGTCACTTCTATAGGACGAGTATAAAATCGATGGAAATTGACCTCAAGGTGGGGCAAATTGGAAAGGGCTAATTCCCCATTAAACCTTAATAGCTCGCTATTCTATAAGTAAGAAATACTGACTTGAACTTTTCTAGCATTTCTTAAGTTTTATTAGACAAAATAAAACCAGAAAAGATCCTAACGCAGGCTACCAAGCTGTTTGCAGAAACTGTTGCTCAAACCAAAGTAAGCAATTGTACGATTAAATCATTAATTCACATGAATGATATCACTTCCTGAACTGAGCATTTTCCTTAGTGTCAATCCTTCTACTCTTTTAGAGTCAAATCTGACCCGTTTTAAAGTTAAGATGTGTACTAAATTGTAATGTTGGGGCTGGGCAGAGAGCCAGAAGCGACCAAGGGTAAAACCCTTCTAAGCGAACACGCGAACGTGTTCGCCACTAAATCCCGGGAGGAAGGGGAATGTGGATACACAGCCATGAAATCAGAACTTCTCCCAGAACAGGGTGAGGAAAAGAAAATAACAGGAACAAGTCTTTCTTTCTTTCTTTTATAAACAAACAGAAATGAAGCCCAAAAAACGGCTAATAGAAAAATAAAACAACCCTTTGAAAACAGGGTGAACCACTCAACCAAAATAAGTGCTAATAACAGAGCACTGACGGTCGCAGACCGGGGATGAAAATAAAGTACAACCTAGCGGGAAAAGACTAGGCATGAAAATAAAAACCTTGAGGCGCATCTCAGGACAAAAAATGCCAACCAAAATACATTACCGGGGACCATGTCCCTCTACCACTGGCTCACATGAGCCTGAAAGAAAACAGAAAACCAAAACTCTCGAGGAAGGCGTCAGTGAAGGAAACACTACCAGCTGAACGCCTTCCTTACCTTTTAATCTCACAATGAGTTGAGAATCACACAATGTGAATTAGAATGTGCATTACCGGCTTTGTGCAAGGGCGAACGGTTGAACACAAAAGCGTTGAAGGACTGCCCGCACTGGTCTTAAATACCCTTTAGGAGGAGAAATCCTCTGGCGCTAATGAGGTCCAGGTGAAACCAATGAGACCCAGCCCTCTGGTGGTCACCAAGGGTCATTACCTCCATCATGACACTAAATAGCCTTTAGTTCAGCTACTCAACTCCACATCCTGCGGGCTGCAGTGTCTGCAGGTATTTGCTTCTACTGTGTGCTACACCACTTCATATATCCTCAAAAGCAGCTATATAACAAAACCAAAGGTCACCATTTTATTCAATTCTGAAGGTCTTTAAAAAAAGGTTACATCCGTGGTGTTACAGTCAAATTTGACCCAGGAGAGAATATTGGCTATTGATAGTACGGCATGCAGCATTGAAAAGTTGCAGTTCTCGTGTATAGTTCTGTGGATCATATTTGACACAAATAAAATCGTTGGGTCTAGACACCCTACCCCTCCTCTTCCTCCCCAGGAACAATTCTTTTCTTGCAGTATGTACTTGTACTCTCAGTCGGGAACTACATTTTTCTTGCTAACACTGACACACACACCCTAAAAATGAACTTGAATGCACACACACTAAAAACAAATCTGAACACACACACACCCTCTTTCTTTATTTCTCTATCTGTCTGTCAGCTATCTATCTATCTATCTTTTGCTCACCGTCTATCTCTCACACACACACTCAAAAAGAATAACCCTTGCTCTGCCATCACAACTGCTCTTCTTCATAATCTTATGCCCACATACAGCATCATGGGAACTCATTTTTTTCTTGCAGACAAGCACATTACAATTGTTTAGCTGATGCTTTTTGACTTCACTTACAGTTGCCTAGATTAGACTAAGCAGGGGCCAATCCCCCCTGGAGCAATGTTGGGGATAGGGGCCTTGCTCAAGGGCCCAGCAGCTGCACTGCTGTTATTGTGGCTAGACCGGGGCTTCAACCACCAACCCTGCAGGTCACCTTAGCCACTGGGTTATAACACAGTATCATGTTGCAACAGATTCACTGTCTATGACGTTATTGATCATATCTTCATTGGGTCTGACGCGAGGCCGGAAGCTGGAACTAGGGTGAAACCACCAACTGGGCCCAGGGAAGGTGCTGGAGAGGGTGGGGCAGAGCTGGGTCTTGGGTACGGGGCTGCACTGGAAGTGGAACCCGGACCGGTGCTGAGGAGGAGGTCTTGGTCGAGGCCGGAAATTGGACCTGGTGTGAAACCACGAACCGGGCCCGTGGAGGCACTGGAGACAGGTTCAGGTGCAGGGACCTTGCATGGTTCTGGGAGCTGGGTCTGTGACAAAGCAGGAGGCTGGACCTGGGACGGGACAGGAAGCTGGACATGGCGTGGTTCTGGGAGCTGGGTCTGGCACAGAGCAGGAGACTGGACCCGGGACGGGACAGGAAGCTGGACATGGCGTGGTTCTGGGAGCTGGGTCTGGCACAGAGCAGGAGACTGGACCTGGGACGGGACAGGAAGGTGGACATGGCGTGGTTCTGGGAGCTGGGTCTGGCACAGAGCAGGAGGCTGGGTGAAGCAGAAGACGGGATCTGGGACAGGATGCTGGAGTGTGGTACTGGAAGCTGGATCTGGGGCGAAGCAGCAGACTGGACCTTGGACAGAACTGGAAGCTGGGAGATACATGTCTTTGCTTTGATTATAAACCACCAGCACAGTTCGAGGACATTCCTGGCTATTACAGTTCGTAATTAAATTGAAAAGATTGTTCAAGTACCATTATGCCATTCTTCTCATTGCAGACAAGTATAAAAAAATAATAATAATACCGTACCTGAGGGATCACAATTAAAAACAATTAAAAACATTAATTAAAATTTAAATTATAAAGAAGAAGAAAAACACCGTAAACAATACAGCACAATGTAACCAATGTAACTGAACAGCATACAATCCACGAAAACCGTCTAATTGGATTTTGAGCAGGCTGATCATGCGCACATTGCATGATAATAGTGAAAGCCCAGAAACTAGGGCTATGCCATAGACAGGGCTGCGACTCGTGCCTTAGGCCAGGGTTAAGCAGGGTGGTGGCGAAAGGGCGAAATGCTCACCTGTCTGAGCGGGAAATTGGGCTAAACCAAAATGAACTTGACTGACACACCACTTTTGACATGCAGCGACTCCCGAAATGACTGGATCTGGATCGTCCAGAAATGTAGAAAATATGGCCCTGAGTGTGTATTTCACTCTGAGTGTACACTCACTGAGCACTTTATTAGGACCACCTATACACTTACTTATTCATGTGATTGTTTCATCAGCCAATCGTTTGGCCGCAGTGCAATGCATAAAATCATGCAGATATGGTTCAGGAGCTTCAGTTAATGGAACAAATGTGATTTTGACCATGGCATAATTGTTGGTGCCAGACGGGGCTGGTTTGAGTATTGCTGTAATTACTGATCTCCTGGGATTTTCACACACAACAGCTTCTAGAGTTCACAGATTAAAGGGCGAAAAACTTAAAATATCCAGTGGGGCAGCAGTTATGTGGCCAAAATGCCTTGGTAATGAGAGACGTCAGAGGAGAAGGGCCAGACTGGTCAAAGCTGACAGGAAGGTGACATTAATGCAAATAACCACACATTACAACAGTGGTATGCAGAAGAGCGTCAACAAACCGGCAGTGTATTTGAGTGTATTTGACTATGTGTGTCTGTATGTGACTCTGAGTGTATTTGGCTTTAAGTGTTTCTGACTCTGTGTATTTGACTCTCTGTGTGTATGTCACTGTGTGTTTCACTCTGTGTATGTGACTCCGTGTGTGTATTTGACTCTGGGTGTTTGTGACTGTGTGAGTGCATGTAACTGTGCATTTAACTCTGAGCGTGTGCGTGAAACAGGTTTCTATGTGACCCTGGTGGTGTCGCGCTGGTGGGGGCAGTTTGAGAGCGTGCCCTGGCCTGATAGGCTGGGCTCGCTGGTGGGCGGGCACGTCCGCGGGGGCGACGAGGAGGCCCGGCTCATCCGCAGGACGCTGATGCGCTACGTCAACCTCTCCGGCGTGCTGATCTACCGCTCCATCAGCACCGCTGTCTACAAGAGGTTCCCTACCATGGAGCACCTGGTGCAGGCAGGTACGCCACCACTAACACAAGCAGCACAGCTAACACAGGCAGGTACAACACCACTAACACAGGCAGCACAGCTAACACAGGCAGGTACAGCACAGCTAACACAGGCAGCAAAGCTAACACAAGCAGGTACAGCACCACTAACACAGGCAGCACAGCTAACACAGGCAGGTACAGCACAGCTAACACAGGCAGCACAGCTAACACAAGCAGGTACAGAACCACTAACACAGGCAGCACAGCTAACACAGGCAGGTACAGCACAGCTAACACAGGCAGCACAGCTAACACAGGCGGGTACAGCACCGCTAACACAGGCAGCACAGCTAACACAGGCGGGTACAGCACCGCTAACACAGGCAGCACAGCTAACACAGGCAGGTACAGCACCGCTAACACAGGCAGCACAGCTAACACAAGCAGGTACAACACAGCTACCACAGGCAGGTATAGCGTGTTAAAACACGTGTTAAACTTTATTGCTATATACTTTGCATCCAAGATATGCAACTTTTATCATATTATATGAAGTACAAAAGTTTGGACAGAAATATATGACTTACTGTTGCCGCTTTTCCTCTGATGGTGGACTATATTCACAGATTCCTCGATTACCCTTTATTCTGTTACTATAAATACTGGGGTTCACCAGAGATTTATGATGCTTTTATGTTTGTTTTGTTTTTTTTCAAAAGGAATGTTATTGAGCTGAAATAAATTATTCAGTAAAACATATTCAGATAGACAAATCAAGGAAAAGTGTCTTTCATGGATCAGTCTAAAGCCACGTCAATTACAAATGTGGCAGATGGGGAAAGGTGGATCCACAGGTAGATCATTTAGACTGAATGATCTACAAACAGGTCATAGAGAAATTCTGAGAAAAATACTTCCGCAAAGGATGCACTTATATTTTCCTTGCTCAAGGATCCTTCACACCTCCTATTTCCTCACTCCAGTTAATGGGTTTGAATGTTGGAATGAGGCCCCGACTTGAGACTTCATTCCTGCTAGGCCATTGCCATAATCTGATGTTGTAGTCTGCATGTTTATGACAAAGATACAGACTTTAAGTCACGTGATCCCAAAAGATACAGACTTTAATTCAATGTGCCATTAAAATGATCCAAAGGCGAGCATGGTACCAACATTGGTCCTCCAGCTTTAATCCAGTCTTCTTTAACCCCATTCACGCTGTTGAGACGTCGACATGCCAAATTAGTGTTGCGTTCATATTCATAACATAATAAAAACTGTGACGAAATAAAACTGCAATACGACAATGCCCAAGTGTTAAACAGACTCGCCGCTTGCAAGAAAAGCACGTTAGGCAATAAAATAAATATTTAACAATCCTTCATACCATTTCTCCACATTACAAAAGCATGTTCTAATATAAGAACAAAAATATACAATTCAAGAAAATTGTATTGTATCGAAAGGGAGCAAACAAAAATTGACCATAAATCCTTCAGAATGCATTTGCACAAAAAATGTGGGATCTATCAAAGTTTTCTACGGTTTCACCATAATTCAAACTAAACGGCTTCAATTCATTTATTGCCATGAAGTTAGATGACAAACGAGACCTACACAAGGGCAACTGAAAAGATAGGGAGGGCTTAGCTCCCTTAGCCATTTATAACAGCCACCACTGGTCAGTTCTATTTCAATTTCTAATTATGTCTTAAAATAAGAAACTAAAGCTCAAAAAATAATTTTATTCATTCATAGTCTGATATGTAAATTAAGTAAGAAAATTAAGTGAAAAAATGATCAACAGATGACTGAATTACTTATTAAGCATATTTATTCTATAAAAAATAGGCCTGTGTTAGGGAAAATGCCCTTTTTAACATTTCACTGGTGAGCATCGTCTGATAAAACAGATACATAGTAAAACAACGATAGCTATACTTCAGTTTAACTTTCGTATTTATTTTCAAAGAAATAACAGAAAGTGAGAGAGCTTACCGGATCTCTGATTTGAATCAGACATAGTAAGACTTATATACACTTTTCAGTACACTGAATCAGAAGGGGGCGCTTTACCAAAACAAAAAGACATGAACTGGCCACTAACATTTGTCAGTTTTTTGATTACCCCTTGTTGATCTTGCTGTAAGACCGGATGTGCTAGCTACCCCCTTCTAGGCGAAGCAGAGACATTAAGGTCAAAGGCTGTCTGTCTGCTGGGAGAGAGACACAGAAAGACTCCTAGTAAGCACTGAATTCAGAAAGTGGTCTAATAGTAATAAGGATCAAAACTAAAAGGTTATTTTTAATCATGTGATTGTCTTTATGTTAACACACACTGTCAATTAAGAATAAATTAAGAATCAGTTAAGAAAATTACCCTTACAGCCTGCATAATATTTTATGCTGAATAAAAAAATGTAATTAAACATGTGGGTGGGTGGGTGAGTTAAGAGTGAGTGAGTGTGTAAGTGAGTGAGTGTGTGAGTGAGTGAGTGAGTGAGTGAGTGAGTGAGTGAGTGAGTGAGTGAGTGTGAGTGTGTGAGTGAGTGTGTGAGTGGTGTGAGTGAGTGAGTGAGTGAGTGAGTGAGTGTGTGGGTGAGTGTGTGAGTGAATGAGTGAGTGAGTGTGTGAGTGAGTGAGTGAGTGTGAGTGAGTGAGTGAGTGAGTGAGTGAGTGTGTGAGTGAGTGAGTGAGTGAGTGAGTGAGTGTGAGTGTGTGAGTGAGTGAGTGAGTGAGTGAGTGAGTGTGAGTGTGAGTGTGTGAGTGTGTGAGTGTGTGAGTGAGTGAGTGAGTGAGTGTGAGTGTGAGTGTGTGAGTGTGTGAGTGTGTGAGTGAGTGTGTGGGTGAGTGAGTGAGTGTGAGTGAGTGAGTGAGTGAGTGAGTGAGTGAGTGAGTGAATGTGTGAGTGTGTGAGTGTGTGAGTGAGTGAGAGTGAGAGTGAGTGAGTGAGTGAGTGAGTGTGTGGGTGAGTGTGTCGGTGAGTGAGTGTGTTTGTGAGTGTGTGAGTGAGTGAGTGAGTGAGTGTGTGGGTGAGTGAGAGTGTGAATGGGTGAGTGAGTGAGTAAGCAAGAGCATGGGGAGATGGGTGGGTGGGTGAGTAGGTTCTACACATGTACTACTACAGATTTTTCTTCTTCAGGAATATTCACTGGTCAGGTTCAGGCTGACTAGCTGAGAACACAGTTATGGATTACAGAGCTGCAGATCACAAAAAAATGTGTAAAATAAGTCTATAATAAAATAATTGTATTTAATTAAGAATTGCAATAGGAGAAGTGCATAGGTTCTTCCACAAGTCAAAGCATCACATCCATAACTAGGAAAATACACATGAAATGCTGTTGTAAACATATAGTCATCATAAGTGCAATTTTTTTTTTTTGGGGGGGTTAGACAAGGAGGATAGGGATATCAGAAAGGGGGGCGGGGGAAATCAGGAGGGAGGACTAAGGTAGAGTTTGAAAAGGTGTGTTTTTAGTCTACGTCGAAATAGGGGGAGGGATTCTGCTGTCCTGACAGTGGTAGGCAAGTCATTCCACCACTGAGGAACCAGAACGGAAAACAGGCATGAACGTGCAGCTCGACCGCCAGGTGCATTTAGAGAGGGAACCATAAGGCGACCAGAGCTGGCAGACCGGAGTGGTCTACCTGGGGAGTAGGGAGTGATCAAGGATTGTATGTAAGGTGGGGCAGTCCCCTTAGCAGCCTGAAGTGGTATGGTATTGAAGTAAGGATTTAGCATTTTACCTAATTAACTCATGTTAGCTAAAGACATTACACATGCTATATAGGTTGTTAGGCTCACGTAAAACAACACAGCATTTGTTTTGCCTGCGTTACGAAACAGGAGCATTTCAATACGCTCGCTGAGACAGTTATGTTTCCTCAAAAACTGTTCTTGAGATTTTATGGCCGTTGTGTTTTACAATAAATGTGCAAAGCCTACTTAGCGGACTTATTTTGGGGTACTTCCAAGGAATCTGTCAGCTTCTGTGTTTTCACTTTCCTGTTTCACCTGTGCTCCATTTGTTGTCTCCACTCCTTATACAGTGGGAGCAATAATTATTTGATCCCTTGCTGATCTTCTAGGTTTGCCCACTTACAAAGAATGGAACTGTGTAGAATTTTAATCATAGGTACATTTTAACATTGAGAGACAGAATATCACAAAATATTCATAATAACAACATCATATAAATTTTATAAATTTATTATCGTATTTTTGCATGAAATAAGTATTTGATCCCCTACCACTCAGCAATAATTCTGGCTCCCACAGACCAGTTAGTTTTCCATTAAGAAGCACTCCTCATCTCAATTCATTGCCCAAAACACCTGTGTCAACTCGTTACATCGATATGTAGCTGTATAAAAGACACCTGTCCACACAATCAATCAGATTCCAACGTTTCCACCATGGCCAAGACAAAGGAGCTGTCTAAGGACATCAGGGACAAAATTTTAGACCTGCACAAGGCTGGGATGGGCTACAAGAAAATAAGCAAGCAGCTTGGTGAGAAGTTAACCACTGTTGGAGCAATTATTAGAAAATGGAAGAAACACAAAGTCACCGCCAATCTCCCTTGGTCTGGGGCTCCACGCAAGATCTCGCCTCGTGGGATATCAATGATCATGAGAAAGGTCAGGGATCAGCCCAGTACTACACAGGAGGAGCTTGTTAATGACCTTAAGGCAGTTGAGACCACAGTCACAAAGAGAACCATCAGTAACACACTACACCGTGAAGGATTAAAATCCTGCTGCACGCGCAAGGTTCCTCTGCTGAAGAAGGCACGTGTACAGGCCTGTCTCAAGTTTGCCAAAGAATACCAGGATGATCCAGAGGAGGCTTGGGAGAAGGTGATGTGGTTCGATGAGACCAAAATAGAGCTATTTGGCATCAACTCGACTGGCCGTGTTTGGAGGAAGAGAAATGCTGAGTACAACCCCAAGAACACCATCCCCACTGTGAAGCTTGGAGGTGGAAACCTTATGCCTTGGGGATGTTTCTCAGCTAAGGGGACAGGACCTTCCCTCAGTGAGAGCACTGAAAATGGGTCGTGGGTCTTCCAACATGACAATGACCCAAAACATACGGCCAAGGCAACAAAGGAGTGGCTCAAAAAGAAGCATATTAAGGTCCTGGAGTGGCCTAGCCAGTCTCCAGACCTAAATCCCATCGAAAATCGGTGGAGGGAGCTGAAGCTTCGAGTTGCCAAGCAACAGCCTCGGAACCTTAAGGATTTGGAGAAGATCTGCAAAGAGGAGTGGACCAAAATCCCTCCCAAGATCTGTGCAAACCTGGTGAAAAACTACAACAAACGTCTGACCTCTGCTTGCCAACAAAGGTTTCTCCACCAAGTATTAAGTCCTATTGTTCTATGGATCAAATACTTAGTTCATGTGAAAATATGATATTAAATTTATAAAATTTATATGATGTTGTTATTGTGGATTATTTTGTGATATTCTGTCTCTCAATGTTAAAATGTACCTATGATTAAAATTCGACATAGTTCCATTCTTTGTAAGTGGGCAAACCTACAATATCAGCAAGGGATCAAATAATTATTGCTCCCACTGTATGTATTTCCTTCCTGTCTCTTAATTTCACCAGTTCCTTATCTGTTCCCCAGTTCAAACACCTGATTCTTGTTTCTTCTTGTTTTCTGTGGCATGTCTGTTTCGTTTGCTCAACGCTAGTTCATCATACCCTGTATCCTGAGTCTGTCCCTGTATTTTCCTGTCCCCGGTTCTAGCCGCCTGTACCCCATGCCTTCACCCCTGTATTCTGTCTAGTCTGGTCTGTTTTTGGATATTCCTGATCTCTGTCTGGCTTTCAACTTTGTGTTTTTGGATTCTGTTTTTTGTGCCTTCGTCTGTGTGGACTGCCTTCCTGTTTTTGAATTCTGCCTGTCATCTGACCACTCTTCTGTGTGCCCTGTATGTACCCGTCTGCCCAGATTTTGACCATTGCCTGTTTCTGGATTGTGTTTTGCCCTGTATCATTAGCCAGTGTTCAAACCTGACAGAATCGCTCATCTCTGTAGCTTCTCGAATATTCTCAGTGAAACCACTTTTGGCCCCAGAATAGAGGACTTTTTCATTGTCGTGACCCCATTTTATATCAGTGGTCATCTAATACATATTATTACCAGTATGCTTTTAAATGCTTTTGAATAATAAATAGCATGTGAAATTGTCGAATGTGTTTGACTTGTTGATAATATACCTTTATTGAAGCCCGTGGGGTGATTTGTCCTCTGAATCTGACCCATCCGAGTCACAAGGAGCAGTGAGTGTGTGGGAATAAAATTTCCACTTCCACTGTGTTTGAGCTTAAACTTTGTTTTAGTCATACTTCAAATAATTCTAATTCTTGGAAAACAAACCCCAAAGAGTTACATTTGAGAAGACACCAGGACTATGCCTGTCATCAAAAGAGTAGTCGGCATTTTATTTTGGGTATGTAATTTTCAAGCTTGTGTTAAGAAAAGTGGTGATACTTAAACCATAACATTCTCTGCATTAAAATATCTAGTTTTACTTTGTTGAATGTGCAAAGGGGGAATGCCTTGATAAGTCAGAGGAATTTTTTTTTTTTTTGCTATGAGACTTTGTTGCTATAGTAGCTGGCTGGGATTCAATAAACATTTGTCCTCAACCTTGACTCATACTTGACCTAAAAGTGAAAGATATTTTTTTATCTTCACAAACTGTTCAGTGATAACCGGAAATAGTCTGTTAATCTTGTGTTGTGAAGAAACAAAGACAACTTCACAAATTAATGATTTGAAGCCACCATATGAAATGAACGTAGCATACAAAGGGATACACATTTAGGTCTGTGTCCTCTTCTATGTTTGTGTAATTTTACCTCAGGTTATCTCACAAACCAGGTGCAAGAAGCATGTCAGTTTCATTTCTCCCTAAAATGAAGCCATTATTTCAATATGAAAAGAAAGGAGAACTAACAAAGTTTCAGAGTACTCATAACTTCACCCCTCTGACATTTGTGTTGCCATCTGCATTGGAAATTTTAATTTGGCCAGTGCCTATCCTGACTAAACATTGATACGCCAGCAGCCATTAGGCAGCCTGAGACCTCCCGGAGACCTCCTGGGAAACCTACATTTCTGAGGACACTCTTCGTAAAGAGGATTGGGTTTCCCGGTGTTTTTGGGATCTTTAGTGACTGAAGAGTCTGGACCTCGATTTAATGTCTCATCTGAAAGACTACAGCACAGTGCCCCAGCTGGGGCAGGTTGCATGATAGTTAAATAACCAACCCTGGCTCTTGCAACCTGCTACTAATCATCCCCTGATTCAATTGGCAAAAATATTGTTCTCTCCTGCTCCACCTCAGCTGATGTGTGGTGAGCATTCAGCCGTGCACAAAGCAGCCGTGCATCAGCCAGGTGGGGGCTGCGCATCGGTGGTGTGGGCGAGCTTCCCCCTCATCACCGTGAAGCGCTTTCAGTGTTTTATATAAAATGCAATGATCTATCTATCCCTGTAACTGAGGTAGTGGATGTTTTTCCTCTCTCTCTAAACAGACTATTGAGGGGATTTAGTTATTAACTATTTAAGTTGAACAACACATTGTACCTTTGACCTTTTAATTTATATTTACCAATCATAAATTAAATGTACTTGATTACCGAGTTGCAAATTGGCATTGAAAAATTACTACTTCATTCCAGAAATGGTTTTTAAGCTTGGAGGCATTTATAACTCTTCAAATCCTCGGCTTGGAATGAAAATCTAATATTCCCTGCTGTAAAATCCAGCTGTAAAATTGAGCTGGTCAAGGTGGTCATAAACTGGGTATGAGCTGGTCAACCAGCTAGTCCCAGTAGCATGCCTGAGCTGGTAGCTGGTCAATTGTTCTCTTCAATAGTTCACAAGTTTGGATTCCATGTTACCTGGGTAAAGTTAGCTTAGTAGGTTATGCAGTAAACAAATACCTGGGCTAGCTAACGTTATCTACCTCTGTACATCCTGTTGTTGTACCAATAAATATTACATTTATATGCATTTTATATTGAATGTTACAGCTGATTGGCCAGGATCTTACAACTCGGTACTGGTTCTGATTTAATCAAATTGCTTGGTAACATGAAAAGATTTATCTATAGAGTTCAGTGAATTCAATGAAGCACTAATATCGCCTAGAAGTAGTAATTAATTCCTTTCCATTCATTGCCTCAAAATTAAAGCCCCTTAAGAACTTAATAATATCTCAATCAGGTTATGTATAAATACAAAGTCCCTACATCTTGTTGTTACCATTTCTGATTGTAGGTGGCCTGTAGTGTAGTGGTTAAAGTGCATGACTGGGTCCCGCGAGGTTGGTGGTTCGATCCCCAGTGTAGCCACAATAAAATCGGCACAGCTGTTGGGCCCTTGAGGAAGGCCCAGCATTGCTCCAGAGGAGGATTGTCTCCTGCTTAGTCTAATCAATTGTACGTTGCTCTGGATAAGAGTGTCTGCCTGTAATGTAACGTAGTCAGCTTCAGGGAAATTTCAACTGACGAGTGATCCCTAGCTCAGGTAACTCCACTAGCTAATAAAAAGTCCATTCATACCGCTGCATTAATCCACCTTGCTCTTCTTTCGCTCAACAACCAACCAGGGTTTGCTCCTAATATTGCTGAGTACAGACCCTGAATATTCCATGAGCTAACAGTGAGAGATTACATGAATATAATATTTCATGTTAGATAGAGTCAAAGTACAATGGAAACAAAGCTTTTAGCATATATATATATATATATATATTATACATGGCAATGTCTTGCCAACAAAAGATTAGGTGTGTGTGTACCTGTATGTGCACCTGTGTGTGTGCACACGTCACTGTACATCCTAATTGGGATATGAAAAGGCATTTTTAATACTGACAGCAGATGATCGTAAGATTTCTTAGATTATGTACTTTCTGTATGTGCGTATGTGTCCGCGCGCGCGCGCTGGGCTGGGTTGTCCTGGGATGGGCTCCACTGTGCTGGGTGTCTGGGGAAATAGCTTCCTGAGAATTTTCCATTTGAGTCAATATGGATGGCTGTTCTGGGCGGTTGTGTGTGTTGTGGAGGTCCGGCAGGTGGGGGCTGGTAGTGAGTCAGGCCGCGGGACAGTGGGGCCTGGCTGGTCTCAGGGTCTGCCTGGCTCCTGTCTGTGAGCCTGTGGTCTGCCTCTGGAGCTACTCTGCTGCTGCTGCTGTCACACTGAGCAGCTGCTGACTGAGACTTGTTATGTCTCTCTCTCTCTCTGCTCCAACTCCTTTCTCACTCTAGAGAGTCTAGAGCACCGTTTTCCTTATGGAGTGCACCACTGTTGTTACCAAGCTCTGTCACTGAGAGTCTGGTGTCTTCTTTGAATAGCTTCAGCTCTTCTTTAAGCTGCTGGACAGCATCTCTCTCGTGGAGTTTTTTTTTTTAACTCCGTGATCTCGACCTCTAGCAGTGAAAGACGATGGAGAATGCACTGCACAGACACAGGTGTTTCAGGAGTGTGCGGGGCTGTGCCTGCCTTAGGGGAGGAGGGAAAGGCAGAGGCACCATGTGGGGGGGGGGGTTGGCTGGCTCTTAGGGCAGTAGTTCTGAGTCTGACTCTGATGCTGCTGTTTGAGGCAGGGATTTTTAGGTTTGCAAAATCCATTTCAAATCATTAAATTTCCACAGTTGTAAATGTTCACATTGGATTTAGGGACAGTTTCCAAGTAAAGCCGTCTCATAGATGTATTGCCGCCCATTGTTAGCTGCGTATTGGCTGAGCAGAGGGCTGTGTGCCAGGCATTTGGGTGCTCTGTATAGTAAAGCAGCTTTGATAACTTCATCTAAAACATTAAAAAAGATCTGCCTTCAGAGTCTCTGGGGATTCTCTCAGTATCTTGTGTCTGTGTTATTTCTCCCTGTCTCACTGGTTACATCTGCTGGGTATGCAAATACATTGCCCCTTAAATGTATATATTTTTCCAATTGCCAGATTCCAGTCAAAATGATTCGCTTTTGGGCTAACTAGATTATCTACCACTGGTTAATTTAGGGATAAAACCGACCTCCTTGAAAATCTTATTTTCCTCTCTGCTTTATCCTGTCACAGTGTTCCTTTTAGGATTGTGTGTGTCCTTAGAATGGTTCTTTCCTCTTATTTATCCTCTCTCATTTGTCTCTCTTCAGTTTTGCAGGCTATTCTGTTGGCTAGTTAGCTTGGAAGTTAATATTTTCAAGTACTTTGTATTAAAACATTTCTTTTTGTCCATATTTTCTGAAAAGTTGTCCAGCTTGTTCTCCACTTTTCCCCATTTAATATAATAGCTTTGTTTTCATTGTACCTCACTCTAAAAAACTGAAACAAAATTTTTGATTAGGAGCTCATTTTGCTGTTCTCAGTCCTCTCTCTCTCCTCAGGGTTGATGAGTCCTCTCTCTATCTCCTCAGCGTTGATGAATTCACTCGCTGTCTATCTCCTCAGGGTTGATGAGTTCACACTCTCTCTCTCCTCAGGGTTGATGAGTACACTCAAATAAGCTTTATTGGCATGGTAAGGTACACTCACATTGCCAAAGCATTCACTGGCATAACAAACTTAACAGACAGGCAATAATAATTGAACAACAGTAGAGGATAACACAAAAATGGGTATGAACTATAATCAGTCAGGTAGGAGGTTCGCTTCACGCCAACATGGGCGGAATATCTCAAACCTCATCTTCCCTCCCAGATCCGCTGGTATTGATCTCTGTGTGGCTGGTGGCCTCTGGAACTGCCAGTCCGCCGTCCAGAAAGCAGACTTCATATCTGCCTATGCCTCCCACCTCAACCTTGACTTTCTTGCTTTAACTGAAACATGGCTCTCATCAGAGAACACAGCCACCCCGGCTGCCCTTTCCTCTGCCTTCTCTTTTTCCCACACACCCAGAACCTCTGGCAGAGGAGGTGGCACAGGTCTCCTAATCTCATCCTCATGGAGATCTAGTGTCTTCTCCTCATCCTTTGCCTTCTCCTCTTTTGAATTTCATGCGGTTTCTGTTACTTTGCCGTGCAAACTGTTTATTATTGTTGTTTATCGCCCCCCGGGTCCTCTAGGGAGCTTCTTGGATGAGATGGACATCCTCCTTAGCTCCTCACCAGTCAATGACACCCCCCTGATCCTCCTGGGTGACTTCAACCTCAACTCAGATTCCACCCAGTCTACCTTTCTCTCCCTCCTTTCTTCTTTTGACCTTACCCTCACTCTTTCCCCTCCCACCCACAAAGCAGGCAACCTTCTTGACCTCATCTTCACAAGGAGCTGCACAACAACCAACCTCTCTGTAACACCACTCCATATATCTGACCACTCCTTCATCTCTTTTTCTCTTCCACTCTCCTCTTACACCCATCCATCTCTCCCACCATCCACCGTCACCTGTCGGCGGAACCTACGCCACCTGTCTTCCTCCACCCTCTCATCTACAATCCTCTCCTCCCTACCATCCGCAGAGTCTTTCTCTCGACTGTCTCCCGATGATGCTGCTACAACTCTTATGTCCTCCCTCTCATCTTCCTTTGACTCTCTGTGTCCCCTCACCACCAAATTAGCTCGGACCTCCCCTCCCAGTCCTTGGCTTTCTGATGCTCTACAAGCTGTCCGAACCGAACTGCCGGCAGCGGAGAGAAAATGGAAAAGGTCCTGTCTCCCCAGTGATATGGCTTCCTTCCATGCCCTCTTATCATCTTTCCATTCCTCTGTCTCTCTAGCTAAATCTTCCTTCTTTCACTCGAAAATTAACACGGCCGCCTCTAATCCCCGCAAACTGTTTTTTTTTTAAAAGAACTTTGAAAAGAAGGTCGACGCCATTCGCAATTCCTTCTCCCAACCCTTTCCCCCCGCTGACCCTCCTACCTTCCCCAACTCCCTAGCCTCCTTTTCTCCCCTCTCTGACTCCGAAACATTGAAACTCCTTACATCCCACCGCCCGACCACCTGTCCTCTTGACCCCATCCCCTCTCCCCTCCTACAAACTGTGTAATAGTTCTGAGGACATACTTGACACCTCAAGTGAAATATTGGTAACATTAGGCTGTGTACGACGATGAAAAGTATTTCTCCAGCAGTCCATTTACCCAAATAACAAGTGACTCTGGGCCAGTCGGTGCAGATAAATGGTCCACAAATTCCCTTGATGCCTTGGATGCCTCGGTAGCCTACCTTTGGGAGTAGCCTATAGCAGCTTGTTGGCTAACAGTTAGCCTTCACACAGCCTATATGAACAACGAAATGGCGAGTAGCCAAATGGTAAACTAGACAGCTTAGTTATTTGAGTTTGGTAAGTTAACATTTACTTTAGTTATCCATTCATCACCAAAGTTCATCTCTGGACAAGCCTCATCGAAGAATGGCAGATGAGACTCTTAATCTGATTATGATCATGTTTAGTTAAATCAGTTAAAACTTTGTATTACAGATTAGTGCACAACATTTGATATGATTTAGACCATTCATGTTTGTTCAACAATGGGGAGCCTGAAGTTGGGTTAACATAGTCTTTTTTAAAAAACACAATGAAATGATAGCACATTTTCTATTACATTGAACAGTCTTTGCTAAAGTCTTCCTTTGTAATGCTGTACAAAAATGTATGCCATACCGGACACAAAATGTATTGAAAAGCAACACCAAATGTCTTGGATAGCAGTATTATTTTTACAACTATTATTTTTATTTTTATAATATTGTCCACGTCCAGCAGCAGATTGCTCCAGCAGCCCTTCATGCATTAGCATCTGGATGAAAGTAAGGGCTTCATTGATCGGAGTTTCACGCGAATTAGATTTATAAATATGTGTACAGTGCAGTTGCCAAGAGGTACTATAGGCGTATCTCCTGTAACAGTCCCCTCTTTACCGACCATTCAGACCCAGTCCATGACAGAGCTGCAGGAGTTCTTTCCCATATTTGTTTGTGGATTTGTCATATTCCAGTGGGAATGTGCCATTGATGTGGTCGTCTCCGTCATGGCCGTTGTCACTGCAAATCAGCACATTTCCCTGGGCCTGGAAATGGCTGATCTCCGGTTCTCGGAAAATAATGAATAATGAAATAAAAAATTATTTTGATATTTGTCATAATAAAATTAGACAAACTCTTGCGATAGAACATCATGATAAAATTAGGGCTGCGCTCTATAGAGTCTGCAAACACAGGGTATGCTTCTCTAGAGAGAAAATAATAACACAATGTGATGCCGAGAACAGGCCATTCAGCTGAGTAGTGCTTTTCCTACCCTACTGATTAGTTGCCTAAACGCTAAATAGTATCTAACACCATATCAAGCCTGGTCTTGAAAACCCCCAGTGTTTCTGCCTCCACTACTATGTGCTGGCAAACTATTTCACTCACTCTGTGAACAAATACTTCCTAATACCTGTACAGAATTTCTCCTTTGCCAATTTCCATTTTTGCCCTCTCGTTCTGCTAACTGAACTCATCCTGAATCACCTACAGTTTGTTAATCCCTTTAATGAATTTAAAAGCCACAATTAAATCTCCCCTAAATCTTATTTTACTAAGCCTAAAGGGATTAAGCATCTTATGTCTATCCTTATAACTCTTATGTTTTACACCTGGAATCAATCTGGTTGTTCTTCTCTGGACCTTTTCCAGCGCCTCTATATCTTTCTTATTGTGCGTTCCCCAGAATTGCACACAGTACTCTGGTCTAAAAAGGGTATTGTATAAGGTGAGTATAACTTGCTTAGATTTATACTCAATACTCTTGGATACATATCCTAGTATCCTGCTGGCCTTTTTTTACTGCTACTGCAAATTGACGAGAATCTGAAAGGCTTTGATCAACTATTAAGTCTGCCACACAGCCATGGGGGCCTTGAGCAAAGCCCTTAATCCTGCTCCAGGGGAGGAATGTCTCTTGCTTAGTCTAATCAACTGTAAGTCACTTTGGATAAAAAAGCATCAGCCAAATGACATTTTCCACATGTAAAAAAAACCCCCCAAAAAACATTACATTTAGTTATATTGAATATATTATATTGATTCTGTTTAAATCCTAGATAACTTCAGTAGATTCCAAACTGTTAGCTAAACCTCCAAGTTTTGTATTTAACTAAAGTTTTGGTAAAGTTATGGCTAGTAGCCAGACCATCATGCTTCCTGCTGCTGCTGAACGGCTGAAGCTAAGCAGGTGTGGGCTTGGGTAGTACTTGGATAGGAGACCTGGGAAAACAAAGTTATTGTTGTACGTGCTGTTGGTGGGCTAGTATGGGGTGGTCTTCCCTCTGGTCCCAATACCCCAGAGCAGTGATGGGCACATTGTACTGTAGGAGGTGCTGTCTTTCGGATGAGACGTTAAACAGAGTAGGACGTTCCCCGGTGCCCTGGCTAATTTCCAAACCTGGCTCACCCAACCTGCCACCAAATCAACCCCAGATGTAATTGGCTTCTTCTCCACTTCAGTTAATGTATGGTGAGCAAATGGCTCCTCGGGGTTGATGACTACTCTCTGTCACTCTCCTCAGGGTTGGTGTCTGCTCTCTGTCACTCTCCTCAGGGTTGGTGACTGCTCTCTGTCACTCTCCTCAGGGTTGGTGACTGCTCTCTGTCACTCTCCTCAGGGTTGGTGACTGCTCTCTGTCACTCTCCTCAGGGTTGGTGACTGCTCTCTGTCACTCTCCTCAGGGTTGGTGACTGCTCTCTGTCCCTCTCCTCAGGGTTGATGACTGCTGAAGAGTTGAGGCAGCTGGAGGTCCTCCCATCGGCTCACAGCAAGTTCTGGGTTCCCTGCATGTGGTTCGTCAACCTGACCATGAGGGCCCGAACTGAGGGGCACATCAACAATGACGTGGCCCTCACTGCCATCCTAAATGTGTGTGTGTATGTGTGTATGCGTGTGTGTGTAAGTAAAGACGTGGCCCTCACCCCCATCCTCAATATGTGAGTGTGTGAGAGTGTGTGTGTGTGTGTGTGTGTGTGTGTGTGTATGTGAGTAACAAAGTGTTCCTCACCGCCATCCACAAACAGTGTGTGTGAGAGAGTGAAAGAGAGAGAGTTGGGGAGAAAGATAGACAAAGATAGTCATCGAAGGAATTTGATCGTAAATAATTTGTAAATGCATTTACACAAACAATTCGCAATTCGCAACAGGAAACAGGATTACACAGGATGCGCAGGAATTAAGGCCTTTTGTTGAAGGCCTTTTTGGGACCAAGCGCCATACAAATAAAAATGCTATGTCTTGCCAGGCTTTAGTCAGCTCTGACAATCCACTGCTTACACTACTGAATAAAATATGTTTATGTATGCATTTACAGCACATCAATCTCAGAGAGGTTTTTTTTTTTGTTCAAGTTCTGCCTTCGTTTGTTTGATATATATCCGGAAGAATTTTTACATTTGTTCCTGATGACATAAATTTACAAACAGATTTACAAACATATTGATGAATGAGGTACTCTGTCTTAGGTGTGAGAGAGTGGGAGAATGTGTGCATGCATGAATATAATGTGCATCTGGGAACTAGACCTCTACTGCCAGCCACCATTCTGCCACCTCTGCTCCTCAAAACCTGTCACTGTAGACTGGATGAAAGGCACAAAGGCACTCTTATGGGGAACCTCCACTTGGAAAAGACATCATTACTTACCATATGCTGCCTTTTTAGTTCTATTTTTTCCCATGAAGTTCACAGTCTTTTAACCTTTTCCACTTTGGCCCCCTAGAAGGCAATTTCTGCTTATTTTGTACCAGTCGTATAGAAGTATCACATACTCATGGTTGAAGACTTAAATTAAAGAAGAAGCTTGTACCATTTAGTGATTTGGGACAGAACACATTTATATCAGAGCATGTACATACAGTGTATACTAAAGATACAAATACAAAGCACCTTATGTGTTTATAGTTCAGCAGTGAATTTCTCAATGTCAAGGACCAACCCAGAACTACATTATCTTTGTGCACAAACTTGATCTCAATGTGTATACAAGATATGGTAAATATATCTACAGGCATTCAAATTACACATGAGTTATCCCAAAACTGCACCCAGATGTCCTCAAGTATCCCCAAATCTCTCCAAATACAAAACATCTGCATATCTTTTTATCCAGACACAAACGCTTATTCTTCTAATAAAAAAAGAGTTTTTGACACAAAATTAGAAATTTACATTCACATGTGTTATATCTACATATATGTCCAAAAAGCACTCCAAAACGGATTTCTCACCCAAATGTATAGTGGAGCAGTCCCTTTTTAAGCCTGGAATGCCAACACTAGTACCTTGAAGTCGTAGGCAGGCAATGGAGGGCAATGAGGAGTGAGGTGACATGAGCCGACCTGGTCTGACTGGTGGTCAGGCGGGCTGCAGTATTCTGGACCAGCTGGAGGGGCTTGAGATGATTGAATATGACACAATATACCTGGTTGGAAAGGGTAGGAAACCCCATACAAGAGGATTGGCATGTTCTAAATTAGTTTGGTACTGAAATTATCTAGCAATGCATTCACACAACAATGTTGTTCAAGACGACATTTGCTTCGCTATAGTGCCGGGAAAAATAGAGTTTTCTCAAAAATGGCTGAACGGATTACAACGTTCGTCAGAAAACAGTCGTAGTCGGTTATTCTATAACCAGGTGGAATATTTGGTTCCATAAATGTCTGCATTGAATAATTTCAAAACAAATTTATATTTCTACGAAACCAGAAGTATGTTGGCTGGATGTGCAATGAAAGTGAGCTAAGAACATGATTGAAACATGACCTAGAGAAAATGTATCAAGGATTGCTTGAATATACCTTATATTGTCTTATATAGAGTCTGTGACTAGATCAGGCTTGTAAACCGTGACAGTGTGGATGGGGTTCAAAGAAAATAAAAAATCTGAGTTACACCCTTATCTTTGAATAAACCTTGTTGAATAAACTTTCAGCTCAAAACTTCTCTCGTTCTCTCCCTGTAGGAGCTGAACTCTCTGCGATCTCAGTGCATGAAGCTGTACAGTTATGATTGGATCAGTCTCCCTCTAGTTTATACACAGGTACTCCTCCTCTAGTGTACAGTTCTCCTCTCCCTCTAGTGTACACTCCCTCTCTCTCCCTCTAGTTTATACACAGGTACTCCTCCTCAAGTGTACAGTTCTCCTCTCCCTCTAGTGTACACTCCCTCTCTCTCCCTCTAGTGTACACTCCCTCTCTCCTTCTAGTGTACACTCCCTCTCTCTCCCTCTAGTGTACACTCCTCCTCTCTCTCCCTCTAGTTTATACACAGGTACTCCTCCTCAAGTGTACACTCCTCCTCTCTCTCCCTCTAGTTTATACACAGGTACTCCTCCTCAAGTGTACACTCCTCCTCTCTCTCCCTCTAGTTTATACACAGGTACTCCTCCTCAAGTGTACACTCCTCCTCTCTCTCCCTCTAGTTTATACACAGGTACTCCTCCTCAAGTGTACAGTTCTCCTCTCCCTCTAGTGTACACTCCCTCTCTCTCCCTCTAGTTTATACACAGGTACTCCTCCTCAAGTGTACAGTTCTCCTCTCCCTCTAGTTTATACACAGGTACTCCTCCTCAAGTGTACAGTTCTCCTCTCCCTCTAGTTTATACACAGGTACTCCTCCTCAAGTGTACAGTTCTCCTCTCCCTCTAGTTTATACACAGGTACTCCTCCTCAAGTGTACAGTTCTCCTCTCTCTCTAGTTTATACACAGGTACTCCTCCTCAAGTGTACAGTTCTCCTCTCCCTCTAGTTTATACACAGGTACTCCTCCTCAAGTGTACAGTTCTCCTCTCCCTCTAGTGTACACTCCCTCTCTCTCCCTCTAGTGTACACTCCCTCTCTCCTTCTAGTGTACACTCCCTCTCTCTTCCTCTAGTGTATACTCCCTCACTCCCTCTCTCCCTCTAGTGTACACTCCTCCTCTCTCTCCCTCTAGTGAACACTACCTCTCTCTCCCTCTAGTGTACACTCCCTCTCTCTTCCTCTAGTGTACACTCCCTCTCTCCCTCTAGTGTACACTCCTCCTCTCTCTCCCTCTAGTGTACACTCCTCCTCTCTCTCATTCTAGTGTACACTGCCTCTCTCCCTCTATTGTACACTCCTCCTTTCTCTCCTTCTAGTGTGCACTCCCTCTCTCTCCCTCTATTGTACACTCCCTCTCTCCCTCTAGTGTACATTCCCTCTCTCTTCCTCTAGTGTACACTCCCTCACTCCCTCTCTCCCTCTAGTGTACACTCCCTCTCTCCCTCTAGTGTACACTCCCTCTCTCTTCCTCTAGTGTACACTCCGTCTCTCCCTCTAGTGTGCACTCCCTCTCTCTCCCTCTAGTGTACACTCCCTCTCTTCCTCTAGTGTACACTCCCTCTCTCCCTCTAGTGTACACTCCTCCTCTCTCTCCCTCTAGTGTACACTCCCTCTCTCTCCCTCTAGTGTACACTCCCTCTCTCCCTCTAGTGTACACTCTCTCTCTCCCTCTAGTGTACACTCCCTCTCTCCCTCTAGTGTACACTCCCTCTCTCTCCCTCTAGTGTACACTCCCTCTCTCTCCCAGCAACAACTTAGTGTTCCAAGATCACTCTCATGTCCTAACCAAGGCCAAGCCTTAGGGTCCAGTATGGCAAGCTGCAGGCAGTGATGGATTTATAAATAATATTGTTATTATTGTTATTATGGCTGAATTCTGCAGAAGTTATTTATTAATTTGTTATTAATAATTATATATATTAATTATATTATTGTAATTTGTGCCATTCCAGACTGCCAAACCAATCCCCTAAAATACCCACTGAAATACTCAACCCAGTCTACACTATGCTGCAAACATGGATGAAAATAGCGACCAAATGATTTAAGCTATAATCTGTTCCTCAAGGCCTGTGCTGGTTTTCATTCTTCCCTCCAATCAGAGTGAGGCTGATGGGCCAATCAGTGAAATTTATAAATTAGCCAATAAAAATGGAAACCGGCAGAAGAGGTAGAAAATTGAGGTTCAGAAATTAAAAGTAAAATGTTAGGTGGTGTAAAATGTGATCGAAGTGACTTTGACCGTGGAATGATTGTTGGTGGCAGACAGGGTGGTTTGAATATCTCAGAAACTGCTGATCTCTTGGGATTTTCACGCACACTAGTCTCTAGAAAAAATGAGCAGTAGTTCTGCAGACAGAAATGCTTTGTTAATGAGAGACATTAGAGGAGAATGGCCAGACTGGTCAAAGCTGACAGGAAAGTGACAGTAACGCAAATAACCACACGTGGTATGCATAACAGCATTTGAACACACAACGCATCATAACTCTAAGTAGATAGGCTACAGCAGTAGAAGTCTAAAACGGAATTCTAACAAATGCCTAATAAAGTTCCTGGTGAGTGTATATCTACAGCACCTGATTGGAGATCAAACCCATAATATTTACACTTCACTGCTGCTCCAAGGTAAACATAATGAAACATAACAGTTTGCAGAACCTGAAAGTCAATGTTAATAATGGGCCAACATTGGCTTTGTCCATCCCTACTAGGTGGCAACGGTGGCGGTCTACACCTTCTTTCTGGCCAGTCTGATTGGTCGGCAGTTTCTGGACCCTGCCCAGGGTTACCCGGGTCACGACCTTGACTTCTATCTGCCAGTCTTCACCCTTCTTCAGTTCTTCTTCTATGTTGGCTGGCTAAAGGTGAGAGTGAGCAATACATCTAGCCAACCATTTAGTTGGAACTGTTATTCAGAGCATGTTTGAAGAGCTTTTGCTGCCGCAAATAGGTTCAAGGGCAGCGGCTGTTGGCAGAACCTGAACATGGAGTTTGCATCACTGCCAATAATAACTTTGAGCCCTTGCTATATCTTGACCAAGGGGTCCAGGAGGGAAACTAAGCAACGAATAAGTAAATATCTAGCTTAAAAGCTGTATCAAAACTTCATTGTGGATACGTCTTCCAATTCATCCTCCTATTTCTGCAGAATGAGATGGAAAGTACTGCAGGATATAGCAAGTTAGTACTGCAGGATGTAGCAAGTTATTATCGGCAGTGATCTGTGTTCGGTTTTTGCCAACGGTTTTTGCCAACATCCTGCCGTGATCAACTGGCCCCCATCAAAACCAAAACAGTCACATTTGCAACTTTAAAGAAAACAAACCAAACATCCAAGCCTACAAAGATCACCTTTAGCAATATTAAGATGCCCTCAGTACTGCCCGCACCACCTACTACTTTCAACTCATTCAATCAGGCTCCAGTAATCCCAAAGCTCTCTTCTCCACAATAAACAACCTGAAAAAAAAATAGACAATATCTCCCAATCCTTCACAGTTTATAAATGCAACTTTTTCCTGTCATTCTTCCAGACAATATTTACAATAGCTTGGCCCTCCCTACCTTCCCTCGATATCACTGGCATTGCCCTCTCCTGGCTTAAATCCTATCTCTCGGACAGACAGCAATACATCAGCATAACCAACTCTAAAAACTGCTTTTTTCCACCTTAAAAACATTGCCTGTCTCCACCCATTCCTCTCCTTCTCTTCCCTGATCCATGCCTTCTTCCTGAATTGATTATTGCAACAGCATCCTCTATGGCACATCCTCCAAAATGTTCAATAACCTTCAGTACATTCAGTACAACTCGGCTGCCTGACTGCTCACCCACTCCCGGTCCCGTGACCACATCACTCCTGTCCTTCAATCCCTCCTCTGGTTCCGAGTTAGACAACGACTTCAATTCAAACTTACTCATCACCTACAAGGCTCTCCATAACCAGGCTCTCCATAAACAGGCTTCCCCCTACCTCACAGACCTTCTCCACCACCACACTCCCTCTGCACCGATCTGCCTGTCGATCTCACGCTCTCTTCTACCCTCACTCATGAACAAGACCCCAAGATACTTGAACTCCTTCACTTGGGGCAATGGCTCGTTCCCAACCCAGAGGGAGCAATCCACCGTTTTCTGGCAGGGAACCATGGCCTTGGACTTGGAGGTGCTGACTCTCATCCTGGCCGCTTCACACTTGGCTACAAACTGCTCCAGTGCGTGCTGAAGGTCACAGTCCGATGAAGCCAGCAGAACCACGTCGCCCGCAAAAAGCAGAGACACAATTCTGAGGTCACCAAACCGGACACTCTCCTCACCTCAGCTGCGCCTTGAGATCCTGTCCATGAATATCACAAACAAGACTGGTGACAAGTGGCAACCTTGGCGGAGTCCCACACCCACTGGAAACGTGCTTGACTTTGTGCCGAGGATGCAGACACAGCTCTCACTTTGGTTATACAGGGACCGGATGGCTCGTAACAACGGCCCCGATACCCCATACTCGCGCAGCACACCCCACAGGGTTCCCCGGGGGATACGGTCGAAAGCCTTCTCCAAGTCCACAAAGCACATGTGGACTGGATGGACAAACTCCCATGAACCTGCCGCTGAGGAGCTTTTTGACTACCTCGGCAACTTCCGCCGTGGATATAGGTGCAGATTCCCCCGAGTCTTCGGGCTCTGCTTCTTCCACAGAGGAGGTGTTGTTCGGGTTCAGAAGCTCCTCTAAGTGCTCTTTCCACCGCCCGACAACATCCCTAGTCCAGGTCAGCAGTTCTCCTCCCCTGCTGAAAACAGCCTGAGACAAGCCCTGCTTTCCCTTTCTGAGTCGCCGGATTTTTGTTTCAGTGACTGCCGAAGCCGCAGCACTTCTGACCACCCGGTACCTGTCTGCTGCTTCAGGGAACCCCCAGGCCAACCATTTTACATTTACATTTACATTTTTGTCATTTTGCAGTCGCTTTTAATCCAAAGCGACTTACAAGTGCATAGGTTCTACCATAAGTCAAAGCATCACATCCAGAACTAGGAAAAAACACATGGAATGCTGTTCTAAACATAGTCGTCATCATAAGTGCATTTTTTTTTTTGGGGGGGGGGGGGGGGGGGGGGGGGTTAGACAAGGATAGGGATAACAGAAAGGAGGGGCGGGGGAAATCAGGAGGGAGGACTAAGGTAGAGTTTGAAAAGGTGGGTTTTCAGTCTGCGTCAAAATAGGGGGAGGGATTCTGCTGTCCTAACAGTGGTAGGCAAGTCATTCCACCACTGAGGAACCAGAATGGAAAACAGGCGTGAACGTGCAGCTCGACTGCCAGGTGCACGTAGAGAGGGAACCATAAGGTGACCAGAGCTGGCAGACCGGAGTGGTCTCGCTGGGGAGTAGGGAGTGATCAAGGATTGTATGTAAGGTGGGGCAGTCCCCTTAGCAGCCTGAAATGCCAACACTAGGGCCTTGAAACGGATGCGTGCGGCAATAGGAAGCCAGTGGAGGCCAATGAGAAGCGGGGTGACATGAGCCGACTGGGCTGACTGGTGATCAGGTGGGATGCAGCATTCTGGACCAGCTGGAGGGGCTTGATGGCACACGCTGGGAGACCGGCTGGGAGGGAGTTGCAGTAATTCAGGCGGGAAATGACGAGCGCCTGGACTAGGACCTGGGTGGCTTTCTCCATCAGGAGATGACGGATACGGCGTATATTATACAGAAAGAACCTGCAGGTTCTGGCAGTGGAGGATACTTGTGGAGCCAGGGTGAGGCAGTTATCAAGAGTCACCCCAAGATTCTTTGCCGTACGGGAGGAGGAAACTACAAAGTCCTCAACAGTCAACCAAGCTTGAAAGTCCTCCTTCTTCAGTTTGACGGCCTCCCTCACCGCTGGTGTCCACAAGCGGATTCTTGGGTTGCCGTCCCGACAGGCACTGATGACCTTCTGGCCACAGCTCCTGTTTGCCGCTTCTGCAATGGAAGCTTTGAACATGGCCCACTCGGACTCCATGTCCCCAGCCTCCCCCGGAATGCACAAGAAGTTCCTCCGGAGGTGGACCTCACAGACGTGGGCCTGTCCGGCAGTTTCCCCGGCCACTTGATCCAACTCACCACCAGGTGGTGATCAGTTGACAGCTCTGCTCCTCTCTTCACCTGAGTGTCCAAGACATACGGGCGCAGGTCTGATGATACGACCACAAAGTCGATCATCGATCTTTGGCCTAAGGTGCTCTGGTACCAAGTACACTTATGAGCTACCCTATGCTCGAACATGGTGTTCGTTATGGACAATCCATGACCAGCACATAAGTTCAATAACAAGACACCGCTCGGGTTAAGATCAGGCAGGCCATTCCTCCCAATCACCCCCTTCCAGGTTTCTCCGTCATTGCCCACGTGAGCGTTGAAGTCGCCCAGCAGAACTGTGGAGTCTCCAGGCGGCACCCTTTCCAGGATGCTGCCCAGTGACTCCAAGAAGGCCGGATACTCTGAACTACCATTTGGTGCATAAGCACAAATGACAGTCAGAGCTTTCCCCCCAGTGACACGTAGTCACAAAAAGGCGACCCTCTCGTTCCCTGGGTGAAACTCCAATTTCACAGTGGCACTCAGCCGGTGGCTTGTGAGTATCCCCACACCTGCCCGGGGCCTCTCACCCTGAGCAACTCCAGAAAAGAACAGAGTGCAGCCCCTCTCCAGGAGTTTGTTCCAAAACCAGTGCTGTGCGTGGAGGTGAGCCCAACTATATCTAGTTCGTACCGCTCATTACATTACATTACATTATTGGCATTTGGCAGACCTCGCTCCACCTCCCGCACTAGCTCCAGTTCTTTCCCCGCCAGAGAGGTGACGTCCCCAGAACCAGTCTGCGATGCCGAGGATCAGCACGCCCGGATCCCCGCCTTTGCCCACTGCCCATTGGGCAAAGCACCCGGCTCCGATGCCAACCCCTGCAGGTGGTGAGCCCACAGGGCAGCAACCCCACGTTACCAATTTGGGCTGTGCCCGGCCAGGCCCCATGGGATAAGGCCCAGCCACCAGACGTGTGGCGTGTCATGGAGTCTTTGAATCGATCTTAGTCTGGCCCCTCCCCCGGGACCAATTTGCCTTGGAAGACCCTACCGGGGGCTAATGCTAATGCCCCCAACAACATAGCTCCCAGGATCACCGGGACACACAAACCCCTCCACCACGTTAAGGTGGCAATTCCTTGGAGAGGCCAACTCTAAATAATAATATATAATGTAATATAATAAAGCTCTGTACCCAAACCTAATATAATAAAATTATAGAATACTATAGTAGTGGAAATGTATGCTAAAACTTGTTGGATAAGACTGTAGGTATTGTACAGAATATGCCGTCCAGATTAACGTAAACGGTAAATGGCTAGCATTTATATAGTACCTTTATCAAAAGCGCTGTACAATTAAAGACTTCACATTCACCCATTCATACAAACACTCACACACCAACAGCAATTGCCTACCATGCAAGGCACCAACCAGCTTGACAGGAGCATTGGGGGGTTAGGTGTCTTGCTTAGGGGCACTTCGTCACACCCAGGGCGGGATTGAACCTGCAACCCTCCGCCACATGTAATGTAATGCTTACCCGACAACGGCTCTTTCCACCTAAGCTAATAAGACCCCGACATAAGATAATGTTTAAAACAGCCTCCAGCCTTGTTGTATGTGTGATGTTTTACATGAGTGCTTTGTCATCAGGTAGCTGAACAGCTCATTAACCCCTTCGGAGAAGATGATGACGACTTTGAGACCAACTGGCTGGTTGATCGCAACCTTCAGGTTTGCTCACCTTTCTCACGTACATTTTCAGTTTCTTTCCCACTTCCTCTTCACCATATCCTCTTTCTAAGCCATCGTTAACTCACGCACCCATCGCCTCACCTGACAAGTTATCACTCTACATTAGGGGTCCTCAATTGTATGCAGAAAGGGCCATTGTGGGTGCAGGCTTTTGTTCCAACCAAGCAGTTACACACCTGGATCTTATAATCAAGGCCTTTATCGTGGTCTGTAAGGAAAAGGTCTCTCATGGTTAGTTAGTAGAATCAGGTGTGTAACTGCTTGGTTGGAACAAAGGCAGAGGACCCTGGTCTAAATCCAGCTGAGTAGGAGGGCTGATCCCAAGTCAGTTTTACTTCCCCAGCCTATATCCAAACCTTATCCAGTATGAGCTGAGCTCTGTACCCAAACCTTATCCACTATGAGCTGAGCTCAGTACCCAAACCTTATCCACTATGAGCTGGGCTCTGCATGAAAACCTTACCCACTATGAGCTGAGCTCTGTACCCAAACCTTATCCACTATGAGCTGAGCTCTGTACCCAAACCTTATCCACTATAAGCTGAGCTCTGTACCTACACTTTATCCACTTTGAGCTGAGCTCTGTACCCAAACCTTATCCACTTTGAGCTGACCTCTGTTCCCAACCCATATCCACTATGAGCTGAGCTCTATATCCAAACCATATCCACTATGAGCTGAGCTCTGTATCCAAACCATATCCACTATGAGCTGAGCTCTATATCCAAACCATATCCACTATGAGCTGAGCTCTATATCCAAACCATATCCACTATGAGCTGAGCTCTGTATCCAAACCATATCCACTATGAGCTGAGCTCTATATCCAAACCATATCCACTATGAGCTGAGCTCTGTATCCAAACCATATCCACTATGAGCTGAGCTCTATATCCAAACCATATCCACTATGAGCTGAGCTCTGTATCCAAACCATATCCACTATGAGCTGAGCTCTATATCCAAACCATATCCACTATGAGCTGAGCTCTGTATCCAAACCATATCCACTATGAGCTGAGCTCTATATCCAAACCATATCCACTATGAGCTGAGCTCTATATCCAAACCATATCCACTATGAGCCAGATGAGCTGAATGACCAGTGCTGATAAACTCAAGGCCAGCCCAGGTGAGTGCAGTTCACAGGTCCATGGCTCTCCCCTTCCAGGTGTCCCTGCTGATGGTGGATGAGATGTACGACAGCGTGCCGGTCATGGAGAGGGATAAATACTGGAATGAGTCTGAACCCCAGCCTCCCTACACCACCGCCAGCGCTGACCACCACAAGCCCTCCTTTATGGGCTCTGCTCTGGACATCAGGTACTGATTAACAGACACAAACACACACACACACACTTACACTCTCACACATTAACACACACACACACACACACTTACACTCTCACACATTAACACATTCACACACACACTTACACTCTCACACATTAACACATTCACACACACACTTACACTCTCACACATTAACACATTCACACACACACTTACACTCTCACACATTAACACATTCACACACACTTACACTCTCACACATTAACACATTCACACACACACTTACACTCTCACACATTAACACACACACACACACACTTACACTCTCACACATTAACACATTCACACACACACTTACACTCTCACACATTAACACATTCACACACACACTTACACTCTCACACATTAACACACACACACACACACTTACACTCTCACACATTAACACATTCACACACACACTTACACTCTCACACATTAACACACACACACACTTACAATCACACACATTAACACATTCACACACACACTTACAATCACACACATTAACACACACACACACACTTACACTCTCACACATTAACACACACACACACACACTTACACTCTCACACATTAACACACACACACACACTTACACTCTCACACATTAACACACACACACACACTTACAATCACACACATTAACACATTCACACACACACACTTACACTCTCACACATTAACACATTCACACACACACTTACACTCTCACACATTAACACACACACACACACTTACAATCACACACATTAACACACACACACACACTTACACTCTCACACATTAACACATTCACACACACACTTACACTCTCACACATTAACACACACACACACACACTTACAATCACACACATTAACACATTCACACACACACTTACAATCACACACATTAACACACACACACACACTTACACTCTCACACATTAACACATTCACACACACACTTACACTCTCACACATTAACACACACACACACACACACTTACACTCTCACACATTAACACATTCACACACACACTTACACTCTCACACATTAACACATTCACACACACACTTACACTCTCACACATTAACACACACACACACACACTTACACTCTCACACATTAACACATTCACACACACACTTACACTCTCACACATTAACACACACACACACACACACACTTACAATCACACACATTAACACATTCACACACACACTTACAATCACACACATTAACACACACACACACTTACACTCTCACACATTAACACACACACACACACACTTACACTCTCACACATTAACACACACACACACACTTACACTCTCACACATTAACACACACACACACACTTACAATCACACACATTAACACATTCACACACACACACTTACACTCTCACACATTAACACATTCACACACACACTTACACTCTCACACATTAACACATTCACACACACACTTACACTCTCACACATTAACACACACACACACACACTTACACTCTCACACATTAACACATTCACACACACACTTACACTCTCACACATTAACACACACACACACACACACACTTACAATCACACACATTAACACATTCACACACACACTTACAATCACACACATTAACACACACACACACACTTACACTCTCACACATTAACACACACACACACACACTTACACTCTCACACATTAACACACACACACACACTTACACTCTCACACATTAACACATTCACACACACACTTACACTCTCACACATTAACACACACACACACACTTACAATCACACACATTAACACACACACACACACACTTACACTCTCACACATTAACACATTCACACACACACTTACACTCTCACACATTAACACACACACACACACACTTACAATCACACACATTAACACATTCACACACACACTTACAATCACACACATTAACACACACACACACACACACACACTTACACTCTCACACATTAACACATTCACACACACACTTACACTCTCACACATTAACACATTCACACACACACTTACACTCTCACACATTAACACATTCACACACACACTTACACTCTCACTCATTAACACATTCACACACACACTTACAATCACACACATTAACACATTCACACACACACTTACAATCACACACATTAACACATTCACACACTCTCTCACACTACACAAGCACACACACACAAGCACACACACAAGAATGAGCTACATTAATGAGCCTGCAAGATTATCTGACGACTGGTCACATTCATTCAGTGAGTGACTCAGTGCAACCTTATTCAGAAAATGTAGTTTCTTGGAAACAAGGGTAGAAAATCACTGACTGCTATGTGAAAGTACCAGGTGGTACACATCCTTGTTTTAAACAGTGGAACACAAACCACTGCCTCATTTTTGTTTCCACTTAAATGTGAGTTTCTTGTTGCATATAGCCAGACTATTTTCAAAAATATGTTATTCATGAAGTAAGGAAATAACAAGAAAATGAAATACTTTACTTTTTGAATAGGACCCCAAAGTTTGAGGAACAGCAGTTTTCAATGGGGTTGAGGTCGGGGGATTGAGCTGGCCACTCAATTACCTAAATCCTTTTTGTCTGGAACCAAGATGTTCCTCGCTTACTCTTGTGTTTGGGGTCGTTGTCTTGTTGAAACATCAGGCTCACACTGAGCAGCTCATAGAATGTTACACTATTTCTCTTTGGGCCAATCGATGTGTTCCTTGGCAAATTTTAACCGATTCTGCACATGCTATTTTTTCACCAATGGGCTTCTTGCTGATAGCTTAGCTTCGATCGAATGTCTTCTGACTGTAACAGCACTTACAGGTAATTGTAGATCATCTTTGATCTTTCTAGAGCTTATGAATGGCTGAATCTTTGCCATTCTGACAGTAACAGTAACAGTAGTTGCTCGTTTTCCTCCACTTGTTTCGGGTTTTTGTTGCCATTTTAAAGCATTTGAGATCATTTTAGCTGAGCATCCTATAATTTGCTGAAACTTCTTGATACATTTTCCCCTCTCCAATCAGCTTTAACAGGCACACTAAGAAATGCATTAGCAAAAAAACATTTATTGGTGAAATTGTGTTCCTGGCTCTTCATTTAGCAACTTTTCATTTCTTTTTTTTTCTGATGACCCATTCAGACAGCGGGTATGTAAGTCAACCAGCCGGTTGACTTTCCCAGTTAGGGTAATTCTAGGCATGAACTAGAATTTCAACTTTCAACTTTTCATTTGTGCAAATAAAGTTGAAGTTTCCATATAAAAACATTACAGACAGTAGAATATGATAAAAATATTAATGAATTATAGCTGTATAAAATGTATTGTAAAAGGCAAACAATGTAATATATATATAATAAAAACATTCTTTAAAAAAATAAATAGAATATAATCAAAAATGCTCAAATGCATCCTGTAACAAGATCTGTATAAAAATGTAAGAAAAATGCAAAGGTGAGTCAATAAAATGTAAATAGAATAGAACAACAATATAATGAACTGAACTGCTGGACACAAGATGTCTCCTACTTCACTGTAAAGTAAACAGACTGCACGGTCTCACATCACACTTGTGTAAGTTGCATACAGGACCACCGTGTGACCCTATGACTCTATCAAACGCATACATGGTGGTGATATGCAACAAAGCACTGCTTTTTGTTGTTCAAACAAAGGAACAACTTCCCATCTCCACACTTGGAATACCACCATCACGTCACTCCACCAAGTTACACCTCCCTCAGTGAATGTAGGCCAGTGTCCGATGCCATCGTAGCGGACTTCCTGGGTGAGGTGGAGAACTCGGGGGTTTGGGCGGCGGACTTGTGGCTTGTGCTTTGCATTTGGGGGCCGGCTAACCCTGGCTGGTATCGGTGACACCCAAGGGGATGGGCCTTCAACATTTTCAATTACTCCATGTTTTTCAAGGTATTGTAAATCCTGTGCTGCCTTCTTCTGGGTGGGAAAAGGGACACGGCGGAGTGGCTTGACCACGGGCTGCACGGGCTGCACTGGCTGCACGGTCAATGTGAAGATGTAACTGGCAGTTTTTCAACTTACAAACACCTTTGGTCATGTTTGGATATTGTTGTTGTAGCAGCTCAACTGTAGACAAAGTAGGTTGGCTGCACACACTACTTGTATCAGTCTCAGTTCTGATGCAGTCTTACGGCTGAGTAATGATCCATATTCATCTTGCACTACATAGAATGTGGCACACGTCGTATTACTATTGGCAGAGACCTCTGCATTGAACTTTCCTTGCAACTTCAATGCTGTCTGTGTACCATGAATCTTCTTTGAAGAGTTTTGTAATGTGACCACAGGTTATATGCACTCCTGTCTAGGAGGTTGACAGAGGCTCCAGTGTTAGATTATGACATTGACTTCTCTGTGATCCATATCTGTGTCAAAGAGGTTGTTTAAACTCTTGAGTGATGTATACATACTCGTTATCAGGGCTAGACAAAGCGGTGGTTGCATGGCCCTGTGGAGTTGTCTTTGGTCATTTTTCTGGAGCTGGTTGTTCAGTGTACTGTGCTGTCTTTGACAAACAACAGCGTGAAAAGCAATTGAGTTTACCACATGATCTGCCTGACGTCCCTCTTGCTGGGCATGCCGTTTGACCTCCTTCGTGGATAAACATGCCTCCAGTTTCGGCAGGTGGTCTTTGTATTCCCAGCTGCATGTGAAAACTGTTTTTTCTGCGGGGTATTTCAGCTTGCGTTTCTTTCGCCTGGAAAAGCAGCAACACTTTGTGTGTCATGTTTGCGTTCCATACATTGCAGCACGAATGTTTCAAGTGACCTTTGTGTGGTTAAGAAGATCTTTCAGGTTAGCTTGGAGTCTCTTTGTGCTTTTCGCCCTAGCTTGGATGAAGTGCAACTGAAAATAATTTGAATTTGAATTTCTCTGTATCAGCAAATTCAAAAGTAGCTGCCAATTGTCTCAGTCATGTATGATAGGCATCAATTGTTTCTCAGGGAGCAGGTAAACACAGACTTCATATTCATTGTTGTTGCTAGGCTGAACATGCTCTGTTAGCAGTTCCACAGCTTGTTATAATCATCATCATCACCTTTGTTGGGGAAGGTTTCCAAAATATCATGCACTTGCTCACCAGCATAGTATAATAGCAGAGCTCAGCGAGAGCAGTATTAACAGTATCTTGAACCAAACTAGAATATTGAGAAGGGAGATAACAGGAAACGGGTGTCAACCTAATGTAAGTAGTTAAACAAGACAACTGGCTGTCCAGCTACATGGCATTTTGTCCCCTCCAAAAGTAAGGCCAATTCCATTGTTTTTTCAATTCACTGAATACATTTGGGGTTGAAGATGAATACAAGACAGGAGTTTAGAATTTCAGCTTTTATTTCCTGGTATTTGCGTTAAACTACATAGAACATAGGACCTTTGGTATCAGACCTTTGGTATTTTTTCTCACCAGATCAGAAGTCTGGCAGCCCTTGTCCATGACCTGCCAGGTCACCCCGCATCACACCTGACTTTGTTGGTATACATTACTCGACCTGCGCATGGCATGAGGTGGAATATGCTATGTGTATGCTGTCTTGTCGTAAATAAATGTAGTATTCAGGGTGTTCTAGATGCCAACTCTGGTATTGTTACTTGGATAGTTATCTGATTATTCTAAAAGGGTTTACGTTTTTATCTATGTGATAACTCGGAACTCAACTTTGAACCATACTTCTCTTTTTTTCAGCACACTTCTCCTTGGTTCCGATTTGCACTTTAGTATACGTTGCTCTCCAGTGGAAAAACTGTAGGCTGTGTGTATTTTGTAAAAACCTATGGACACAGGGTTTCCTCAACATTCAACCATGCACTGAGCCTCCACTACAAGATTCTCACCGCCACTCAAGTGCATAAAATTACCCAATTTCTCATCAATAATCCGTCACCGTTACCTCACACAGCACTGCTCCAACTAGCGCGCTGTAGCACACTCTCCGACAGAGCCTGTCCGAAGCTGGTAAAGTAACAACACTTACCCAAAGTTCAGATGATGAACTGATTCCAAGCCGAACTACGCTCAGTGAGCACTTTATTAGGTATTTATTAGACATATTTTTTAGACTTACTGGTCTTCTGCTGCTATAACTTATCCACTTATGATGTGTTGTGTGTTCAGAGATGCACTTCTGCATACCACTGTTGTTATGTGTAGTTATTTGCATTACTGTCACCTTCCCGTGAGCTTTGACCAGTCTGGTCCTTCTCCACTGACCTCTCTTATGAACAAGGCGTTTCCGCCTGCAGAACTGCTGCTCACAGGTCAACCTAATAGAGTGCTCAGTGAGTGTAAATTGCAATTTACACTCGCCAAAGATCATGTGGAGACAGATGAGCTCATTTCTTTCATACAGTGGCCTCACAAAGACATTTCTAGTGAAAAGAAATACAAATACAAATTGCCCTTCTGCCTCACAAGTTCAGGGCAAAAAGGCGAAAATACAAAACGAAATAAAATAAATATTAAATAAAATAAAAAAATATAAATGAAAGCAAAACTGGGCTGGCCAGCATTTCAGCGGCATGTTCTTTCAGTGTTCGCTGAAAGAGTAAAACCCCCAGCAGCCACCTGTGCTGTCCAAGTGTGTTCCCATGATCCCGTTCTGTGGAGATGAGCACCTTTAAGCACCTGGGCTGATTATTTAATGCAACCCAGCTGCGTGTGCCCTCTCCACCAGCTTGTGTGTAGATTCAATTATCTAGCAGACACGGGTTTAATTTAATGCCATTTTTCTTTTATTCAAGTATTTTTATTTTACATTTAGATTTTTTCATTTTTGTCTTGCATACCTACATCACTGTAATTTGGAAAATGAAAAACAGCAAAAACAATCGCATTGTGTTCCTCTTATATTACAAGAATGAAAAAATACCTAAAATTCCAGAATGTGTTTTTGATAATAGTGTATTTCATTTATCACACCAATGTGTAATTGGGATTTTGGATCATCAGATCATTTGTTGGTTGTGTGTATGAATTTGTCGCAAAGTTTCATTTTCAGGGAGAATACATAGTTTTGAATGGTGTTACAGGTTAACAGATTTCTCAATTTTTTTTGTATTTAATTTTTCATTTAGTTATTGCTCTTAAGACTTTTTTTTTTTTGTAACCCCACATCATGTCCATTTTTACCCCAACAACAGTATTGATGGTCAAATTGCTAGTGAATGGTATATCCCATAAATATAATTATTGTATGTAAACATAGGCAAGTGTTGAAGGTTGTTTCTAGTAAAAAAGGATTAAAGTTCCCCCAGAACGACTTGGGATTAGCTTGCTCGTCATTCGTAAATAACAGGAAGGTGAGGGGTACATGAGGGGTAAGTACGTGTTGATTCTGATGTCAGATTGTTCTCCACAGCGTGCCGAAGGAGGAGATGGAGTTTCAGTGTAATCTGGAGCAAATTAAGGAGCACGAAGAGGCCAATCACTCCACGCCGCTGCTGGGGGGCCTGAGCGGGTTCCTGGGGCTACAGACGGCCGGTTTCCCCCGCGGCTCGGCCTCCACGCGGGCCTCGCTGCTCCGCAGGCGCCCGGGGGCCCCGCTGGGCCGCTTCCCGCTCTACCTGCACCCGGAAGGTTCCGGCAGGCGCAGCCAGCCCTGCCGCCCGGCGGAGTGCGAGGTGGACCCGTCCTTCCCCGCTCTGGCCCTGCACGAGCGGCCCGGCTGCTACAGCTGCCCGCAGACGCCCATCCACTGCGCCCCCGCGGCCCTGCCCCGGCCCCGCCCGCCCCGCTGGGACCCCTGCTCTCTGGGGCCCCCTGGCGTGCCCCCGCCCCCCTCCTCCGCCCTGCCCTGGCTCTGCCCCGAGGGAGCCTTCTCCTTCCCAGACCCGGCCCCCGAGCCCTGCCCCGTGCCCAAGCTCCTGCCCACCCGCCGGCCCCCGCCCCCCTGCCTGTCCCTGGACATCCCCTCCCCGGCTGAGGGCCAGGCCGGGCCCCTCAGCGCCCGGGGCCCAGGGAGCGGGCTGGAGAAGGCCTTCTCCTTCACCCCACCCTGCCGAAACCCTGCCAACGCTGGCTCCTGCTCCGGCAGCAGTAACAGCGTCGCCGCGGGTAACCTCTGCAGCGGGGGCTGCCACGGCAACTTCGCCCTCCCGGCCGTCCGCTCCAGCGGTATTAGCCCCGCCCCCTCGGCGGCGGCTCCACCCGCTGCCCCTCAGCAGCCCTCGCCCAACGATTCGGGGATCTCCTTGGTGGAGCGGGACCTGCTGGGGCCCCTGCTGCCCGAGGCAGGAAACAGCCCTGCTCCCAGCGGGAAGGAGACTGATTGAGCCCAGTGCTGCATACTCACACACTACATACTACAATCTGCATTTAGTGTGTACTAGGTCCTCTATACCTATGAAAATTAAACTGGCTTAAAATAAACTGTGCTTGCAGTATTATGCTTTCCATACCAAAGGGCTCTTTCCACAGGCTAAAAACAAATGTGATTACCACCCAGCTTAGTAAAAGCAGAGGCGTGCTACCGCTTGTTTTGTTTGCCAATTCCTTCCTACAAGCAGGAAACCATTTGCTCTCGCCAAAACCTGGACCTGCCAGGACCTGAAAACCACACAATTTAGCATCAGTGCTGGGGAGATTGTGAATCATTAACTATTGTACAGCATCTACAGCCTTAACCCATGGCATGTTAAGGACCCATTTTAACTTCACAATCAAACCATAAATATTTCCCCAACGGCCTTGGATTGCCTGCAAATGTCCAAAGGTCTCTGTAGTCAAGACCTCGCAATGAAACACGCGCACACACACTGCAGAAGAACACACAGACAAAGCTTGAGAATCCAGAGGGTTCAGTTTATTGTTAAGAGTATATTTCCGTACTAAAATACAGGAGCAGAGGGGGATGCAGGGAGCGACACGCACTAGGACAGAAAACCCCAGTGACTCAGGGGTGGTTACACTGCGAGAAGGTGTGTGTACAGAGCGGGTCTGCGGCAGGTAACTGAGGGGTGATTACTGACACACACTCATAGCGGATGGATAAATAGCGGGGTGGGGGGCAGGGGGGGGTTTAGCTGCTGTCAGCGCCCAGCGTGTGCTTGTCGAACAGGTACTCCGCCATGCCGTTCTGGGGGGCGCCCATGCGCCGCAGGTTGGTCACCCAGTCCGCCAGCTCCTTGATGGAGCGCACCTGCTCGTCCAGGTAGTGCGTCTCGATGAAGTCGCACATCTGCGGAGAGTAAAGCACCTGTTCACCCCCACGCAGGCATGAGAACGCAGGGGAAGGAGCTGTCCGCGTAAACTCCAGCGGGGTAGAGGCCTGTGCAGTTTTAAGTCGTATGCAAAAAGGAGAAAGAGAGGAACCACGGCCTGCCTGGCAGGATAACCTCTGGATCTATGAACTCTGTCTGGCAGTCCAGCACGAGGCCATCTGCCTTACACCCAATCTGGCTGAAAAACTTGTGGGGCAGTCACAGTGTTAAGCATTTCTAGAGCGCAAGGAAAATCCCATGTGGCCTGCGAGTCAGACCGAAAGCTGTGCAAAGGGGAACCAATTCACTTTCAGTTCTCCTCCACAGAAACCGGGATTTCCTTCGGGGTTTTCAGTCATTTACCGTGAATGCCTCATGAAAATTGTGTTTTCCCTGGGTGAGCCTACTGTCCAATCACAGTACAGAGTGAAGTATTTGTTGGAAGTCTGTGGTCTTTAGTTCAACCAGTCAGCAATGTGTCTTAAGACTAGGGTTGCAAAAGGAGGGAGTTTTCCAGGTACACGTAAATCTCATAACAAATTTCATTACAAAGATTGTCTAGATCAGGGGTCGGCAACCCTGGTCCTGGAGAGCCGCAGGGTGTGCCGGCTTTCGTTGTTACTTGGCATTAATTGATCAATGAAAGCCGTCTCCACCTTAAAATAAGCAACCGACTCAGACCCAAGAAACCAGGTGAGTTAACTGTAATCAACGGCTTTCATTGATCAATTAATGCCAAGTAACAACGAAAGCCAGCACACCCTGCGGCTCTGCCAACCCCTGGTCTAGATGCTCCAGAGAAGATGAAGGTGGCTGAGAGATAAATAATTAAAATAATTAATAAATTAGCTGTAAAAAATATATCACCACGATTGTCCCGCGCCATATAAAACTAATTTGCAAAGTTTACAGTTACATAAAAATATATCAAATTCTAGAGACCTGGATTGGCATGAAAGCAAAATCATTAGACCAGTCGCCAATGGTAACATAGACCCGGTGTCCATCATCTCAGGCAAATATTGTGGGACCACAGAATTTTGAGTGCAAACCACTGTCTGTAACAATGTTCTTAACAGCAGCATATTTACAGATTTCATGCCAATCATGTCTGTCAGGCAGAAGCCATAGGGCAGGGATGGACGTAAACTACAGGGATTTAACTACAGACTTCGGCAACTGTGAGGTTACACTGCACAATGCTAATGTAAATGTAAATCTTTAATTTGACCATTAGGCTACGATCTGACTTACAATGATAACATTTAACTATTAAGATAGCCAAAAATAAAGTTTGAAAATGCAATTACATTTGTCAGTACTCCAGTAAAAATAGAAATAAATAATTCATAAGCAGCATCGGTTACACAGTTAACCATTTTAAAAAACGGGATGGTAACCATTTACAAAAACTGATGATTTGTCACATCCCCATTTACAACCATCCCTAGGACACAGCAAGATAAATATGAATTATGTAGAAAGAGACCGTGTTTTATGAGAGAAGTACGTGAGAGTGTGGTTGGTGTGAGTGTGTAGTGTGTAGTGTGTGTGAAGTGTGTAGTGTGAAGTGTGTGTGTGTGCGTGTGAAGTGTGCGAGTGTGTGTAGTGCGAGTGTGTGTGTGCGCGGGGTGTAGAGGGGACTCACATGGGGGTCGTTGTGTTCAGAGGAGACCTTATGCAGCTCCAGCAGGGACTGGTTCACACTCTTCTCCAGCTGCAGGGCGCCCTCCAGAGCCTCAACACCACTGCCCCACTCATCCCTCTCTGGCTTCTGTAGCACATACAGACACGTCACATTTACTGGCATAGAGAGAGAGAGAGAGAGAGACAGAGAGAGACAGAGAGAGAGACAGACAGACAGAGAGACAGAGAGAGACAGAGAGAGAGACAGACAGACAGAGAGACAGACAGACAGACAGACAGACAGAGACACACACACACACACACACACACACACACACACACACACACACACACACACTTCACATTTACTGGCATGCATACAGCAGACACACACTTCACATTTACTGGCATGCATACAGCACACACATTCCAACATTTACATACATACGGAGGACCACACACATTTCACATTTACAGTGTATCAGTGAGCACTTTATTAGGTATTTTATTACTTCTTTTAGACTTCTGCTGCGGTAGCCTATCCACATAAGAGTTGATGCGTTTTGTGTTCAGAGATGCTCTTCTGCATACCACTGTTGTAATGTGTGGATATTTGTGTTACTGTCACCTTCCTGTCAGCTTTGACCAGTCTGGCCATTCTCCTCTGACGTCTCATTAACACGGCGTTTCTGTCTGCAGAACTGCTGCTCATTGGATTTTTTTTGCACCATTCTTTGCAAACTCTAGAGACCGGCATGTGTGAAAATCCCAGAAGATCAGCAGTTTTTGAGATGCTCAAACTACCCGGCCTGCCACAAACCACGGTCAGTCATTTTCCCCCATTCTGATGGTTGATGGGAACATTAGCTGAAGCTCCTGACCCATAGCTACATGCGTTGCACTGCTCCCACACAATTGGCTGATTAGATAAATCGCATAAATAAGTAGGTGTAATAAAGTAAAATGTTCCTAATAAAGTGCCTGGTGAGTGTTTATCCATTTTTAATGGCCAAATCTTAAGGTTTTCATTTTTCCAGTGATTTCCAATTTTCCCAGAATGCATTACCAGAGTAGAGCCAATCAAAGTCAAGGAAGGGGGAGATTATTTTGCGTGTTTTCGGTTCAAAGTGTTCCTTTTGGGTATAACATACTATGAGGCTGAGAAATATGCCAAACAACGGGAGTGAGTGAGAAGGTATGTATGCGTGTGTGTAAGCAGACAGTAAACAGTGCATGGTAATGTGAGTGAGAGATAAAGGGTCCACCCGGCGGGTCTTTGCCCTATCTGCACTCCCATCCCACAGCTGGCCCGCACACTCTGGCTCTTATCAACCCCACCCACAGACAGCAGCCTGCACGGTCATTCACTTCTGTGCGCACAGACAGAAACTGAACTCTACAGACACACGGGCAAAGTCAAAGCACAGCATCACGTGGGCCTGCAGTGGCAAACAAGGACACAGAAGCTAAGGGCCATGTAATTCAGAAGGACAGAGACACTGGTGCACACTCCCGCACGCACACTCCCGCACGCACACTCCCGCACGCACACTCCCGCACGCACACTCCCGCACGCACACTCCCGTACGCACACTCCCGTACGCACACTCCCGTACGCACACTCCCGTACGCACACTCGTGCACACTCCCGCACGCACACTCCCGCACACTCCCGTACGCACACTCCCGCACACTCCCGTACACTCGTACACACTCTCATACACACTCGTATACTCGTACACACTCTCGTACACACACTCTCGTACACACTCGTATACTCGTACACACACTCTCGTACACACTCGTATACTCGTACACACACTCGTATACTCGTACACACTCGTACACACTCGTACACACTCGTACACACTCGTACACACTCGTACACACTCGTATACTCGTGTACACTCGTACACACTCGTACACACTCGTACACACTCGTACACTCGTACACACACTCTCGTACACACTCGTATACTCGTACACACTCGTATACTCGTACACACTCGTATACTCGTACACACACTCTCGTACACACTCGTATACTCGTACACACTCGTATACTCGTACACACTCGTATACTCGTACACACTCGTATACTCGTACACACTCTCGTACACACTCGTATACTCGTACACACACTCGTACACACTCGTATACTCGTACACACACTCTCGTACACACACTCTCGTACACACACTCTCGTACACACACTCTCGTACACACACTCTCGTACACACACTCTCGTACACACACTCTCGTACACACACTCTCGTACACACACTCTCGTACACACACTCTCGTACACACACACTCGTACACACACACTCGTATACTCGTACACACTCGTATACTCGTACACTCGTACACACTCCCGTACACACTCTCATACACACTCGTATACTCGTACACACTCCCGTACACACACTCATACACACTCGTATACTCGTACACACTCGTATACTCGTACACACTCCCGTACACACACTCGTACACACTCTCATACACACACTCTCGTACACACTCTCATACACACACTCTCATACACACACTCTCATACACACACTCTCATACACACACTCTCATACACACACTCTCATACACACACTCTCATACACACACTCTCATACACACTCGTATACTCGTACACACTCGTATACTCGTACACACTCCCGTACACACACTCTCGTACACACTCGTATACTCGTACACACTCCCGTACACACTCTCATACACACTTGTACACACTCTCATACACACACTCGTATACTCGTACACTCTCGTACACACTCTCGTACACACTCTCGTACACACTCTCGTACACACTCTCGTACACACTCTCGTACACACTCTCGTACACACTCGTATACTCGTACACACTCCCGTACACACTCCCGTACACACTCCCGTACACACTCTCGTACACACTCGTATACTCGTACACACTCCCGTACACACACTCTCGTACACACTTGTATACTCGTACACACTCCCGTACACACACTCTCACACACACTCGTATACACTCGTACACACACTCCCGTACACACACTCCCGTACACACACTCCCGTACACACACTCCCGTACACACACTCCCGTACACACTCGTATACTCGTACACTGATGTCCTGCAGGAAGATCCTGCCGCCCCTCTTGTTCTGCAGGCCCATCAGCTTCTCGGCGTGCTCGCGCTCCTCGTGCGACTGCTTCCGGAAGAACTTGGCGAAGTTGGGAAGGGCCTGGTCATCCCGGTCAAAGTAATAGGCCTGGAGGGAAGCAGGAAAGCTCAATACCCGTTCAACACCCTTGGCATTACGGGTGAACACAGACATCTGGACAGAGGCGAGGGCACCCCCACCATCCCCCAAACATGCCATTATTGGATGGCTCGATGCAATGGATACATAGCGTGCACAGCTTCATTGGAGATAAACCGCAGTCCGTCATTAACGCCTTTATGCATGGCTAACTCAAGACATTCAGTGCTCCTGCAACCAAACTATGTGGGGAAGCAACAACATCTGTATTCCAGTTTCATTTTCATTAGCAAGCAAAACAGGACAACTAAGTGCCACCATTGTTGTGTTTGGCCAGTTAAGAAGCACTACCGGCTCAGTCTCAACTAGCTTGAGACATTGCACAATAGCGTCAATCTGAAAGCATGAACTCAAGGATACATACAAACATTTCGTCACCAAAATCTTTTATTCCAACAGAGCAAAAAGATAGCCCAATGGCATTCCAAAAGTGCTGAAAAACACTGCTCACTGAAAAGCAAAATAAACAAGGAATCCTTTTGTAATACCACCACATCGTCCTATCAATATCTGCTACTAAATATGGAATAAATATACAGTCTTACCATTGATTCTATGCATAGCGATGTCCCTTTCAAGATTCAGCGATCATTTATAGCCTTGAATAATCGGACTAGAGAAACATGCTAATCAGAAGCGGAGGTAGGCATCATGTGTAATACCCAACAATTTTCCCTTCTTTTCACACATGCTGATTAGACCGTCCCCCCTCTCCTTCTCCTTAAAGCCCACTCCTCCCACCCTGGTCTCTCACCATGGACAGGTAGACGTAGGAAGCATACAGCTCCAGGTTGATCTGCCGGTTGATGGCGGCCTCACAGTCCTGGTGGAAGTTCTGCCTCACCTGGGAACTCATGTTTCTGTAACACAAAGACCAGGCAAATGCACTCCCTCTTTCAAGAAGGTGGCCAAGCAAGCACCAGGAAGCATGAACAGAAAGCAGTGCCATGTGAACCAGCAACCATAAAACCGGTTTTAACCGCGCTAACCACATGCCAGCACAAGTACTTCCAGACCATTTTTGGTTTTTGTGTGCGTGTAAAGTGCAATTCTGTCCGTTTTCATAGAAACTTGGTATGGGTCACATGTAAGATCCATTTCAGCACACAGTGACATGGTAATACTCCACTGTGACATTGTGGTGGGGAAGCTCTTGTTAACGAGAGACTTTGAACCGGGCAGGCTTATAAGGTGTTCGGACCATCGCTAACACACCTTCCAAATTTTTGTTGTTTTCTCTATAATTATTGGTCCAATTCACATCAAAGTGTTTTAGTGTCTGAGATAGTCAATAAGCAACCATAATCATAAACCACATTCCTCAGGAGAAAAACTACCATTGAACTGATGTTAACTTGGTGGAAGTGGCCGCCCCCCATGTTCTCCGGTGCACTATTATCATGTCACTGTATGCTGAAATGTGTGTGTGTGGTGCGTAGTTTTTATGAAAATGGATGTATGATACACACACAAAAATCAAAGCTGATCTGGAAGTAATTTTAGTAGTTATTCGTCATGAAAGTTGCACTGTTCTGAACACGGTGAGCTAACGGTGTTTGGAACACAGGAAGTTTACATTAACTGATTAACCTGCGCACATCCATTTCCATCTCACGCCTCCTGTTTTAAAACAATTCATTTTTCTGCCTCTTTTCACAGCTTGTGCGTCTGATTAAGGTCTCTTTGCAAGGAGGATACACGATGGACAGTTTACTGTCGAGGATTGCCTGAACCAAGAGATAGAAGAGCCGACTGAAATCAAGCCATATCCGACAGTGCAACGCGTTTAATTATTCACAAGGCTGATTATAATTACCGCCTGACAGCAGTTTCTGATTCCTTTAGTCAGGCAAGTTTCGTCATTTGAAATAAGAACATCTAGAAATGTATTAGAAACGTCTAGACGTTTACATAGCTGCCGTTGAAGGCAGTGTTTATATTACAGGTAGTCTGAGCAACTACGCGAAAGATAAGGAAAATGTTAAGCAGACGTAACATTATGTGGAGTCATGCTGCGTTGCGACAAATATGAGGCACACCCAAGCAGCACGCGCTTATTCAATTGCTGGGAAACATTAGGAGATATCTTTGTGACGCACTGCATAAACCAGCAGCAGACACTCCACCGCGCACATTGTAGGCCCGATGTAAACAGACACGTATCTAACGACAGCTAGCCTAGGTAATCCATGGTGGCGCCATTGGGCTATCTGAAATAACACGCCGAAATACAGATAACCACTGTTACAGACCGAACATCTCTTTATCTCTCGTGTAACGCTACCCCTGGCTAGCTTTAGTTAACTTTCTCTCGAAGAGCTCAAGTTAGAACTGGATAGATAACCAAACAGCCTCCTGCCTGGCTGGGTTTAATGCTAACGGTAGGCTAGGTCGCACGCGTTCAGAAACCAGCGAGTTCATTTTTCCTTTTCAAATCCTTATCGTGCACATTAACAAACTACAAAAAACACGTAGTCTAGCGAAGTTAACGTTAATCATCACATTTCATTTAGGCACGGTGGAAATGCAACGGCAAAGCAAGCTAACATTAGCCTGCACCACGCAGGAAAATAATACAATAGCTAGCTAACGATGAGCTTCTCAATATGAATCTCAATACTGTCGCGAACGTAGTTAGCTACTTTTTTTTCAAGCACTCGAGCTAGCGAAGGCTACATAATTTAACAAGTTAGCTCTATAAAATACGAACTGTAGTTAAATCACGCGTACGCTCCTTAACCGTCAATGTAGAATAAGTTACTGTAAATTGAGGCTGTACTTACCTTGTTAATGCCCTTCAAAAAGACAGACGAAATGGACAAGACAAAATGGTCGTTTGTGCCAGGTAGTGCTAACTTTTATTTAGCTTCGCTAACGTTACACACTTAAAACGCGAGTCGCTGTTCAACACTAAAGTTATTTGAAGACGATGCACGCAGCGATAAGTATAACAAGGTAAATTATAATTAGACGAGTTAAGAGGCGGTAATTGGGTTGCCGTTCAAGCACTGTTGAAGCAGGTAACCCACAAACCGACGAAAAAATGTGTGGACAACGCCGTCTGTCTTACGGTATATATTGTCATGACGTAGCATAGGGAGTAAGCGGAAGTATCAATTTATCCAGCCAATCAAAATATCAAGACACTGACGTAAAAATAAAGCACTCCACTCAAATCCCAATGTTTGCGAATGGATTGCTGTTTACATGGGTAGAGAAAATTGGAGTTATAATCCGATTCCGTCTGAATTTTAAAGTATGCTACTGCTCACATTTCTCTTTTACCGACTTTCATTATCACTCGTGTGCATTTGATTACATTTGCTGTAATGTGTTGGTGTCTGGTCCCCTCTCTATCTTTTAAATTAAAAATAAACTTTTTAGACTTACTTTCTGATTAATGACTTCATCTTTAGCTATACCCATAGCTGCCAACTCTCTAAAATTGCTAACATAGCCCGTTTGAAAAATGACAACGTAATTATATTTACCCATCCCTACAAGCACCAAGATAATTTCCTGTTTATTCAGAAAAATGACTTACAAACCATTTAATTAAAAGTGTCATTCTAATGCATATTTTCCCGATCTTGAGGTACTTGGAGTGTCTCCACTTTCCTGCACCATTTAGAATGTATGATGTCATTCAAAACATAATTTCACTTTAGCAAAAAGGTCATCAATTCTAAACAAAAATGGTAGTGCCCATGAAGATAACGGTGGCTTGCTAACTAGCCACCAAACCTACAGCTGTACTATTGCACGTGCACACAATAGCCATTGCCAGAATAACGTCAACGTGGCTAATGTTAGCTAGCTATCTTGCCAACGCGGCGACTGATTTTCGTTACGTTCAACAGTTAGCATGATACAGCTAAAAAAGTACATTGAGATCGAAGGACATTTTCCATAGACATAGATCGAGGGATATTTTCCTTCAACTGAGCGCTATTTTCCATAGACCGAGAGCCTTTATCCGTAGACCGGGGGATATTTTACTTCAACCGACAGCCGTTTTTACATATTGGGTCTTAGGTCCATGAACTGACGGTCGTTTTCCTGAGATATCGTCTGAGGGCCACCGTACGGGTGAGGTAACGTTAGCTTGTATAGGTAAGTTGAAGGCGAACAAGATCGAGATCGCTACACTTTGAGCAAAAAGTTCAAGGGTATTTTCTTTTGAACCGAAATAGTTGTCAATTATCGGTTTTTAAGTTACATAGTGTGTACAGTACGTACCCTGTTGTACAGTCCAGCTTGAAATGACTAGCTACCAGCTGGTCAAACCATGTTAAGTATGGAGCTGGTCTGAACTGGGCTACGTACCAGCTCGTTTTTTCAGCAGGGTACTGTGCGCAAAGAGGTGGTATATGCTCATTGAACATTGGAAGTTTTACAATAGAGCAGTAATTTCAAATAGGGGACGTTTGTAAAACGGTTTTGTCTTGCAAGTCAGAGTATGTACCACAGCACACAGTAATAACAGTTAAACATGATTTGATCTTTGGGGATAAAACAGGTATCCAGAGTAAAACCAGCAGTTTTTCAAAAACCTATTTAACCTTTTGGCATGTTTACGGTACAAAATAAAATGACACACAAAGCGTCTGCTTAATGACTAAAATGTAAATGTAACAACACTTTCTATTGGCATGATATTGAACAAACAGGTCCACTAACATGCCTCAACATAGTTTTGTAGGCAACACTATTCGAATGGCATAGCTATATCTCTAACCATTAAGGTGTGACAGAAGTCTATCTCCATCTGAAAACACCTGGTGTATTCAGTCAGTTCACTAAAATCATAAAAATCAGATTACATACAATGAACAATTAACCACTTCTCTTTTTAATATGGAAACAAAATACAGCACAGTCAGTAAGTGTTTGGACAGTGACACATTTTTTGTTGTTTTCACTCTGTACTCCAGCAAACAGTTGAACAGGTGAAACAGAACAATCACTATGTGGTTAAACTGCAGACTTTCAGCTTTATTTTGAGGGTTTTTACATTCACATCAGGTGAGTATATTTCCTTCCTTCTTATATCTATATCTAAAAAATTCAGTTTGGACTGTTTTACTAACACTTTGTAAACTAAAATTTACACAAGAAAATATGACTGTAAAAGGTGTCGCACAAAAATGCTGTTATTTCTGTCATTTTTGATAAACACAATTCAAGTTTAAATTGCACAATAAAATGACAAATAATAGACAGACTGTGCATCATTGGGAAACTCCCAGAATTCGGTGGAAGTTCACAGCTGTATTTACAAATATTGTGATGGAAATGTTGCAACACTCCCTCCCATGTTGTAATGTACGTGCCAGCTGACTTCCTGTGTCACACCAGAACATGATGACGCACTGTGGGACTCCACAATTTCAAAATCAATGTGATGCGTTTGGTCTGACTCCAGTTTTGCAGTGCACCACTCACACTGTGCAAATTGTCTCAAGGTATGACAAGAATTGCGGTACAGAGCACTCACAGACTGTGCTTTTATTAGGGGCTTCTTGGTCAGCCTCTGGTGTATATACCTATAACCCTCATGAATCTATACCTGCAACCCTCTGGTGTATCTATCTATACCTGTAACTCTCAGGTGAGCACTTGATTAGGTATTTATTAGACTTATTAGACAGAAGAACCAAGAGCAGACACAAGGATGAAGTGAAAACGGCAGGCTTTAATGCAGGTCGACAGAATAAGGGTCCACATGAATCTTCCCCGGTACGGCAAACCAGGGCAATACAGGAATATGCAGAGTTCGTAATGAAGTCCAGGCAATGGGTCATGGAGTGAGGCAAACAGGGTACTGGGGATCAGGCAGGCAGACATAGGAGGACAGGCGTATATCGAAGCCGGGGAGAAGGGCGAAGAACACAGGGCTGGAGAAGGGCGCTAGAGGATGGTTCAGGGCAGAGAACGAGGTCCAAGGTGAGCGAGGGGTAGGGCAGAGGAGCAGGCAGGTGGCTGGACAGAAAACAAAACAAAAACAAGCAGGGCAAACAAACAGGCAGGGTAACCAGGACAGACCAAGCATAGCAAAAAACAAGAGCAAAGAAACATGGACACAGGCAGGCTTAAAAGCCACACCAACAGAAGACAACGAGAAACAGGTGAGACAATGAAGAAAATATATAATATGGTGTGGAAGGCAGAGACACATAATGGGGAGAAAGGGAAAACAAGGACCGGAGCAGGAGCACAGCAAACACATCAGAAATAGGAAACAAGGAAAAAAGGGCATGGTCTGTGACAGAAACCACTGTTGTAATGTGTGGTTATTTGCGTTACTTTCATCTTCCTATCAGGAGAATGTGTCATGTCACAAAGCACACATCATCTCAAGCTGGTTCTACAACACTGATAGGGACTTCAGTTTGCTCCAATGGTCTGCACAGTCCCCAGATCTCAATCCAATAGAGCTGTTTGCACAATTTTCTCTTCATTTTGTGCCAAATATTGATCAATATTTTGTGTTAAATGTTGATTAATGTGATGTGAGTTGATTGTAGGTACTTCCCTGGCCAGCTGGCACACACACATGAAGAATCTCCTCAGTGCGACTGGATTTGTATTTTAATTACTGCAAAACTGACAATAATTTTTTCAATAAGTTTTTCAATAATTGTACATTTCAGCAAGACAGCAAATATCTTATTTGAGGTTAACATATAATTGGAGTTTAAGAGTCACCAGGGTTTGAATGTTCCTACAGTATATAAATCTACAGCAGGATAACTACACACCTCTGTGAAGGGACTTTGGATAGGTGTAAAAAGTGATTGCAGGGTGGTCTCCAGCTTTTTCCAAGGCATTTATTGATGGCAATGCCAGCTGTTTTCATATCTGCCTGCAGACAGAGTTTCTATCAATCGCTTCAATATAGCTCATCTTTGTCTCACCTGGGATTTGAACTTATAATTCACAGCTGCACAGTTCTGCACTAGACAACACTCCATAATTATGGCCACAAATTGATGGGCTGAATATTGTGGTAAGTTCTTATCAATGGCTAGACATGAGTCTGTGGGTAACTTCATGGCTGTTTGTATATGTATCTGTGTGTGTTTGTGTGTGTGTGTGTGTGTGTGAGAGAGAATGGTAAATGGTTGGCATTTATATAGCGCCTTTAAGCGATGTACAATTCATACTTCTTTTTCACCCATTCATACACACACTCACACACCAACGGCTATTGCCTGCCATGCAAGGCACCAACCAGCTTGTCAGGAGCATTTGGGGGTTAGGTGTCTTGCTCAGGGGCACTTTGACGCACTCAGGGCGGGAATCGAACCGGCAACCCTCCGACAGCCAGATGACTGCTCTTACCGACTGCTCTTACCACCTGAGCCACTGTCGCCCCATGTGTGTGTGTACATGACTGGTGATCTTTGTAAGAATTACATCCCTCTTTATACAGTCCCCCCATTTTAGGGGACCAAAAGTAATTTGACAATTTGCTTCTCTTTCTGATTAGTCAGGTGTATTCATTTGCTTTGTTAGTGCAGGCAAAAAAGTGTTGAGCATCTAGTCTTTATTTTAGGCTTTTGATTGCCACTGGAGTCTGTTATGTCCATTTGTCAACATTAGGTCATTGTTGTGCCAATGACATTCAAGGAAGCCATGATGGGGCTGAGAAAAAAATAGAGACATAGGCCAAGCAATAGGCTAAACAAAATCAACTTTCAGACTTTCATTGACTGACCTGACTTTCATTGGCACAACTCTGGTCCTCATGTTGGCAAATGCTAATAACTGACTCCAAAGGCAATCATCAAAAACCTAGAAAGCCTTCTTATGCCTGCAATAAGGAAATGATTGAATACCCCTGACTAATCAGAAACAGCTGAGGAGCCAACTGTCTGATTACTTTTGGTCCCCTAAAATGGAGACACTTAAAAAGTTTAAAAACGGAGTTTAAAAACGAATGTAATGCCTACATGTATCACCTGATATGGATGAAAATGACCTCAAATTAAAGGTGATGGTCTACACTTTAACAGAGCCAAAAGAACAGAAATTGTACCGACTTCACTGCATCTGTTTGTGTGTGTGTGTGTGTGTGTGTGTGTGTGTGTGTGTGTGAGAGTGACTGTGGGTATGCTCTTGGTGTGTTTGTTTTCGAATGTCTGCAGAATGCATCCATGCGTGTGTGTGATAATAAGTGGCTCCATACCAGTGAATGGTAATCAGCCCAAACCCTAACCCTGGTCCCTCCCTGCCACAGGGGCTCTTTACAGAGCGACAGCCCCACCCTGTTCGTCTGACATCAGCCAGACAGCAGTCTACAGCCGAGAGGATGGGACAGGAGGCTCAATCAACCCAGGATGTCCTACTCCTGCTATCTGCGCGTTCACATAAAAGGTGTGGTATTAGCAATAAGCCAATCGCACAGAATCATAAAGTCCCATGTATTTCACCGCCAAGGCACAAGTCACTCATGGCAAAATATAAATATAGAAATGTCATCAATCAAAATCTCCAGACAGCTGGGAGAAAACCGCAGTGTGTAAGGACAGAGTTAATCACCACCACCACCATCCCTCCTCACTAATGGGAAAGGATATTCTTTCTTAGTAATGTAGATTGCATTATCTCCATGATAAATTATTAATGGGCAAATAAATAATTCTGACCATCCTTTTAGCTCCAACCACAGTGGTTCTGTACAAAGAGGACATAGCAGCTGGTCAGGACGAAATACAAGAACATCATTCAAAATGGTAGTTCAAAATGGCTCAAGGGAATCACGGCCAGTAGGGTGGAAAATAGTCACTACCTCTCCTGTAGTACTGTGTGGCCTACAGGATATAAAATAGTAACTCTCCTGTAGTACTATGTGTGGCCTGTAAGATGGCAGGAAACTTGAATTCCTCCAGTTATGCAAAATATTTAGCCAAATTGGTGTGTTGTTATTATCACGCATATCATCCTACCCAGATTGCAATGTCAGTTTGTTTTTGTGGCTCATATCCGACAAATTCAGCAATTTAAAACTGGGAAGTGGGTATATATACACACTCAGTGAGCACTTTATTGGGTATTTATTAGATTTATCTTTTAGACTTTGACTGCTGTAGCCTATCCCCTTAAGAGTTTGTGTGTTCAGAGATGCTCTTTTGCATACCCCTGTTGTAATGTGTGGTTATTTGCATTACTGTCACCTTGCTGTCAGCTTTGACCAGTCTGGTCATTCTCCTGACATCTCTCATGAACAAGGCATTTCTGTCTGCAGAGCTGCTGCTCACCCATTGTTTTTTGCACCATTCTTTGCAAACTCTAGAGACTAGTGTGCGTGAAAATCCCAGGAGATCAGCTGTTTCTGAGATACCCAAACCATCCTGTCTGCCCCCAACAATCATTCCACGGTCAACATTTTTTCCCACATTCGGTTGATGTGGACATTAAGTGAAGCTTCTGACCCATACATGATTATATGCATTGCACTGCTGTCACACAATCGGCTGATTAGATAGTCACATGAATAAGGTGTAAGGTGTAATAAAGTAAAAATGTTCCTAGTAAAGTGCTCGGTGAGTGTATATTGTTTGTAGATAAAACCAGGTGACTCTAAATAAGCATGGCAGCTTCTCTCCCCCTCGTTCACTCATTCACTCCCTCTCCTTCACTCGTTCACTCCCCCTCCTTCACTCCCCTGCTCCACATACTTCTAGTGGAGTGGCGGACTGGCAGTGGAGGAGTGGAGGGCACGTGCACACATAGGGGGGCTTGAGCCACTGCCCGTTTGCCCTCTCACTCAATGCGTGCCCTTTTGGATGGTGGTGTTTTATCATTTATATTTTCTATAATATATGCACGGGTCTGCAGTTTTAGCTTCATGGGTACCGAATCGCTGTGGCAACCCCTCGGCTGCAGAACCAGGCGCTACTTGTCTTTATCAACAAACAAACAACAGTTGCCCACTTGTTATGGATTCTCCTTGCTGTACAGATACACATCCATAGATAACAGGAAACAATACTGCAAACACTTACAATGCTCAAAATTGAATAGACTGTTTTAAATCAAGTAGTCAGATTTGCCAATTTAGAGCCAAGTTATTCTAGGTTAAAGGAATACGCCAACATGACTTGAAGCCTTTATGCTAAGCTACTGATTGGGGTGTACAGGCACAAAATAATACTGATCTTTTTCTATCCTGTTCTTCAAGTGCCAATTCTTCATGTACAATGTACATGTACAATCTAGACACATTGTCACTGCAATGAAAGCACATCACAATTCTTTGCCCATGACAGTGTATTTTATTGAAAGAAAAAAATATATCAACATACACTGAAATCTCATGATCAAATTAGTGTTGGTAAAAGAACAGAGCATCAATACCGCATGAGATTGATTGATCTTTTCCATGCATAAAAATGACACATGATGTTTGAGTAGTTTGTGCATCTTAGAACTGACCATAAATGTTGATAGCACCAGTCTTTTTTAAATCAAGTCTGGCTTGTTTCTGTTTAGTTTTCACAGTAACAGAATCAGTAACAATACAAAGCCTGAAAAGGCTACTTTGGTTTTAATACCCTTTTCAACTGACCAGTCAGACCTTAAAGGTACAATAAGTAAGATTTTTGTGTTAAAACATTGTTACAAGACCATTGGAAATCCCTTCCTAGCATTGAAAAGGCTCACAGACATGTTGACTCACCCTCTGCCTGTGTTTATAGTCCATGCATTTGACGGCCCGACACTCTGTACCAAAACATTGTATAACCGCACAATAAATCAAGCTCATTGGTTGAAAATGTATTCTAATTGCCAGAGCCAATGGCTTTTCAACGTCAGCGCATTTACAGACAATGGGGAAGGATTTTTAAACAGTGTTGTGGTTTGAAGGGTTTGTTGCTGCTATTCCCATCTTGACCGTTAGAAGTCTGAAATGACCTATTGTACCTTTAACTCTGAGTCTGGTAACTCTCTAGTTCGACATGTGTGAAATATACTGTAGCTCATTCCTCTCATTCCTTATAAATCTAGGTACTGTGAGGCTAGCCTTTTTTCAAGATGGCTACCATTTGTGGGAGCGTTTTCCTCTGTTGCAGTGTCACATGGACAGCAGGTCCTATAGCGGAGGACCCAGACAGGCAGCGCTGGGCGTGTCTTACAAGGGCCAGCAGTAACCCACTGTTGAGTCAAGTTTCTGCACTTCTCCTGGCTCTCGAGGAAAGGTCACTTTTTTTCCTGAAAGAGAAAACAGAAATGTCCAAACCTTTATTAGGGCAGAGAGCTCCACCCAGCATTTATGTCGGTTTAGACATCTCATCCATGGCAGATGTTGATTACTGGAACAGGAATGAACGTCTTTGATGTTGGTAATTTTATGAGTAGGACCAGGGTTGAGGAACCCAGCAGACCCTGTGGCTCTCCAGGACCAGGGTTAGGGACCCCAGCACACCCTGTGGCTCTCCAGGACCAGGGTTGGGGACCCCAGCACACCCTGTGGCTCTCCAGGACCAGGGTTGGGGACCCCAGCAGGCCCTGTGGCTCTCCAGGACCAGGGTTGGGGGCCTGTAAGCTGAAGAGCAGCGTTTTTTGCAGGTGGTTACCTGGTATGAGGGGAAGTGTGGTTCCTGACTTCTTCAGGACGACCTGCAGGCTGTAGCGTTGAGCAGTCGTTGCCTCCGCTGCCTCCTCCCTCACACACACCGTCACCTCCTGCCCCCTCAGCACCCAGTCCATCTTATTGCCCAGGTAGGACACGCCGCTCACACGCAGCTCACTGATGTCATCAGGGAGGAGGGGGGCAAAGGTCAAGCAGCTCTTCTGCACCCTGGAACCACAGAGGTGATATTGGCTCACATCACCAGCCCAATCCACAGCTCTGTGCTGTATCAATGAATCAATCTTTGCTTTTGTAAAGTGTTCTTTACGAGCAGTAAGTAGCAAGTGTTTTACAGTCAGTCTCGTGACTAAATAGATTTTCATACCTTACAGCACTATGAGCCTGACCAAGTGAACCTTAAAGCACTATGAGCCTGACCAGATTAACCTTACAGCACTATGAGCCTGTCCAAGTTAACCTTATAGTACTATGAGCATAACCAGGTTATCCTCACAGTACGATGAGTCTGACCAGGTTAACCTTACAGTACTATGAGTATAACCAGGTGGTTAACCTTACAGTACTATGAGCATAACCAGGTGGTTAACCTTACAGTACTATGAGCATAACCAGGTGGTTAACCTTACAGTACTATGAGCATAACCAGGTTATCCTCACAGTACGATGAGTCTGACCAGGTTAACCTTACAGTACTATGAGTATAACCAGGTGGTTAACCTTACAGTACTATGAGCATAACCAGGTTAACCTTAATAAACTAAGGGCCAGATACCTCTCATGAAGAACTACATGCGGGTGGGGTTCGAACTGGAGACAAGGTTCTGTCCAATGCATCAGTGCACTCACACTTCAATCAGTTCAATGCTGATTAAAACTAGCATTAGGCTTTCTCTTCCCAGAAACCCTTGAGATTATGGCTGTGTTTCAAACTGAAGGCAGTTGCCTTGATGCCTCATTGCTGTGATAGTCCACTGTCCTTCAAAGCAGTCTTTGGAGGTTCTTAGGCAGCAAGTAATGCATGGCACTTTGAAGGCAGAAAGACATCAAAGTAACGTCATTATGTGGTGTGAGATTACAAGCAATTTAGCTGCCTAGTTCATGGAAAGCTCACAGGAGCTTAAAAACATTAAACATGCTATTTCAATGTGTTAAGAAAAAGTTCAAATGTAGTTTCAAAAATATAACTACAACAAAATACGGAGCTTGCTGTGTACTTGCACTTGTGGAAGAGCTCTTTTGCAGTTCTGTGTAAACCGCCATAAATTTAATAGAAGTAAGAAGCATAAAGTTAATTGCAAATAGTTATCGGCCAGTATTCCTGGCAAAGGATGCATCAATGCTGCCTTAAAAATTGTCCAAATGAAGTAACCTAAGACGGCATCATTCTTTGCACACTTTCGAATGGGATGGCACCCTGCCTTAAAATACTGCAAGAAGGCAGAATCTTTGCCGTTTGAGATGCTGCATATGTGTTTATCAGGAAGTAAGGTCTGAATCATATGTCCTGTGACAGTCATGAGTCATGTGGTGCACCGTGCCAGACAAGACTGGCTGACCTGAAACCCGTGTATCCAAACAGCACAGCCTGCAGGAAGCCCCCCATTCCTGTCAGGAAGTTTACTGCACCCGAACCATCCGGCACCTCACTCCACACCTACAGAGGGAGGGAGAGGAGAGGGGGAGAGGGAGTGGGGAGAGTTTCCAATATAGGGGAGAGCGGGGTAAGTTGTCATGAACCACCAAAAGATCGCTGATCCCTTTAGATCAACCATGACTCAGCACCACCCTACCTGGAAGGGACCCTGGATGTTGCGGAGGCACTTGTTGAGCATCGTCTGAGCTCTCCCAGCATCCCCCAGTTCCAGCCATCCCACAGCAAACATGCTCTGTACCACAAACACAGACTGAACACTGCTCAACACAGCCACTCAAACATGCTCTGTACCACAAACACAGACTGAACACTGCTCAACACAGCTACTCAAACATGCGCTGTACCACAAACACAGACTGAACACTGCTCAACACAGCCACTCAAACATGCTCTGTACCACAAACACAGACTGAACACTGCTCAACACAGCCACTCAAACATGCTCTGTACCACAAACACAGACTGAACACTGCTCAACACAGCCACTCAAACATGCTCTGTAACACAAACACAGACTGAACACTGCTCAACACAGCTACTCAAACATGCGCTGTACCACAAACACAGACTGAACACTGCTCAACACAGCCACTCAAACATGCTCTGTACCACAAACACAGACTGAACACTGCTCAACACAGCCACTCAAACATGCTCTGTACCACAAACACAGACTGAACACTGCTCAACACAGCTACTCAAACATGCGCTGTACCACACAGACTGAACACTGCTCAACACAGCCACTCAAACATGCTCTGTACCACAAACACAGACTGAACACTGCTCAACACAACTACTCAAACATGCTCTGTACCACAAACACAGACTGAACACTGCTCAACACAGCCAATCAAACATGCTATGTACCACAAACAGACTGAACACTGCTCAACACAGCTACTCAAACATGCCCTGTACCACAAACACAGACTGAACACGGCTCAACGCAGCTACTCACACATGCTCTGTACCACAAACACAGACTGAACACTGCTCAACACAGCTACTCAAACATGCTCTGTACCACAAGCACAGACTGAACGCTGCTCAACACAGCTACTCAAACATGCTCTGTACCACAAATACAGACTGAACACTGCTCAACACAGCTACTCAAACATGCTCTGTACCACAAATACAGACTGAACACTGCTCAACACAGCTACGCTCTGTATCACAAACACTGATTGAAGACTGCTCAACACAGCTACTCAAACATTCCCTGTACCACAAACACAGACTGAACACTGCTCAACACAGCTACGCTCTCTACCACAAACACAGACTGAACACTGCTCAACACAGCTACTCAAACATGCGCTGTACCACAAACACAGACTGAACACTGCTCAACACAGCCACTCAAACATGCTCTGTACCACAAACACAGACTGAACACTGCTCAACACAGCCACTCAAACATGCTCTGTACCACAAACACAGACTGAACACTGCTCAACACAGCTACTCAAACATGCGCTGTACCACACAGACTGAACACTGCTCAACACAGCCACTCAAACATGCTCTGTACCACAAACACAGACTGAACACTGCTCAACACAGCTACTCAAACATTCCCTGTACCACAAACACAGACTGAACACTGCTCAACACAGCTACGCTCTCTACCACAAACACAGACTGAACACTGCTCAACACAGCTACTCAAACATGCGCTGTACCACAAACACAGACTGAACACTGCTCAACACAGCCACTCAAACATGCTCTGTACCACAAACACAGACTGAACACTGCTCAACACAGCCACTCAAACATGCTCTGTACCACAAACACAGACTGAACACAACTACTCAAACGTGCCCTGCACACATACACGCACACATACACGCACACACACAGTGGTGTTCTCACCCATGTCATGGCAGGTCCTTGCGGGTCAGTCACAGCCTCATACAATTCCAGATCATTCCGCCGGACCTCTGGGCTCATGGGAAGCCCCAGAGGGTAACCTAGCAACACAGCGTCTGCCTGTTTCACAGAAACGCCTAGAGAAAGAAGCCCATCCAGAGCAGCCGTGCCCAAAGGTTTCAGCAGAGGACCCAGAAATGGACACACACTCCTTATCAACTTGTGCACCCATAACCACTGCATGTGCACAATAACTCACAGATAGCTTGCAACAAGTACCTAATTTGATTTACATTTACATAATTTGACTGGAGTGAATATTATACATTTATACACATTTAGGGCCAGATTTACGTACAAACTGTAAAACTAATCACATTTAGCAAATGAGGGGATACTGGATGTGAGGATATTCATGCAGCTACTTGGTGCGTATCCAGCACTACAGTCAGTCAGGACAAGACGTGTAGATATTCCAGCTGTGGTGGCAATTGTCGTTGGAATGAATCGAGATAAAAAGATTGGGCGTATTGCAGAGATAGAAGGGGACCATTGTGTGGGAGGTTCGAAGGCATCTTTTATTTCTCTCAGAAGAGTAAATATTACCATGGGTGGGTGTTTCACAGAAGTCCCAGATTATTTTTTGATGCAGGTTTCTAGGGATCGTTTTGGAAGAGAACTAATAAAAAAAACACACAAGCCCGTTTTTTTATTTTTATTATTATTTTAGCACTGTTTCTAACAATGCTTTGTTAAAGGTTTTGTTTCTGCAATGGACAGCTTATGAATGCATTTTGTACTGGCAACACTGAAAGTCACTACAGTTCAGCCTGTTATTTCTTAGTAACTCAGCAAATTCAATGGAATAATCATCCACACAACATAATCAGGCATACTTAAAATATCTCCACCCATTATTTGTGCAGTCCTCCCTTACATAAAGAACATGTGCAGTAAGGAGAGAGGCACAGTGTGCAGTGGCTCAGCTAGATGGCACACATACTGAGCTGCCAGCCCTGTGTGCCTGTTTAAATATGTTTCTGGGGAAAACTGAAACTAACCACAGAAGGCTGACCCTCAATGTATAACATACAATCCCCTCCTAAAGTATTGGAATAGCAAGGTAAATTCCTTTGTTTTTGCTCTACACTGAAGACAATTGAGTTTGAGGTCAAAAGATAAACAAGAATGTGCATGCGATGACAGATCTGAATTTCAGCTTTTACACTCACAGAGCACTTTATTAGGTATTTATTATACTTATTTTTTTAGACTTCTACTGCTGTAGCCTATCCACTTAGAGTTATGATGCGTTGTGTGTTTAGAGATGATTTTCTGCATACCACTGTTGTAATGCGTGGTTATTTGTGTTACTGTCACCTTCCTGTCAGCTTTGACCAGTCTGGCCATTCTCCTCTGACGTCTCTCATTAACAAGGCGTTTCTGTCTGCACTCTGCAGAACTGCTGCTCACTGGATTTTTTGTTTTGTTTTTAGCACCATTCTTTGCTAACTCTAGAGACTGGTGTGTGTGAAAATCCCAAGAGATCAGCAATTTCTGAGATACTCAAACCACCCTGTCTGCCACCAACAATCATTCCATGGTCAAAGTCACTTAGATCAAATTTGTTCCCCATTCTGATGGTTGATGTGAACATTAACTGAAGCTCCTGACCTGTATCTACAAAATTGTATGCATTGCACTGCTGCCACACAATTAGCTGATTAGATACTCGCATAAATTAGGTGTAATGAAGTAAAAATGTTCCTAATAAAGTGCTTGTGAGTGGATGTCCTGGTATTTTTATTGAGATTTGTTAGACAACTTAGAACACATCACCTTTCATAATCAGACCACGCAATGTTTAGGTGTGCAAAAGTATTGGAAATGTGACTGACAGGTGTTTCTTGTTGCCCAGATGTGTCTTGTTAGATTGAATGGTTAAACAATAAATGAATGTCTACTCTTGGTTTTAGCCTTGGGTTTTGCCTGTGAAGACTGCATTTGTGTTAGAAAAGATAAGCCAATGAGAAGACCAGAGAGCTGTCTTTGGGAGATAAGCAGCCATTTTGAAGCTTAAAAAAAGAGGGGGAAATCGATGAGGGCCAGTGCACAGGCATTGGGGATAGAGCTTGTACAACAACTCGGTATGTCCTGAAAAAGAAAGAAACCGCTGGTGTACTGAGCAACAGACATGGAACAGATTGACCAAGGAAAACAACAGCAGTTGATAACAGAAACATTTCGAGAGCTGTGAAGAAAAAAAACCCAAAACAGTGAAATAAAAAACACAGGGCAGGGGTATCTCAATCAACCGTTTGAAGAAGACTTTAGGCCAGATTTATGTACATGAAGCTTACAGCGCAGAAATGCAGCCTGACAAGGGTGTGTTGGTGCTCTATGCCTGCAATTAACATCTTACTTGGAATGCTAAAGCTCATTACGCAATCAGTGAATGGGACTGCCTACAAAGCACATTTTGCAAAAGAGACGGATCATTTAAAGCAGGTGTTCAGTGCACTGAATATCTTCACTGCGTGGGGCAATATCCATGTATCTGTGGCCACGTGCCACGTCCAGTGCAGGACATTGGGCCTCATTTATCAATATTTTCAGAAATCCGTGTGCATATGTATCTGTGATCGGAAACAACTTTCGCCAAATAATTACCAAGTAATCGTAAATCAAAGGTGTGTGCGCAAAATTTGCGCAAAAATTGACGCTATCACACCCTATATGGAATTTTGGCTTTTTAAAGAGATAGTCGAAAGAAAAAAAAAAGCTTCTCTGAAGCGGAGATTGAAGAAACTTGCACCGATCAGCCATAAAATTAAAGCCACCTGCTTAAACCAGTTTTTTTCACGATTAAAAATGCTTTAAACTGTATAAACTTGAATTTAAATATGTTGGTACATACTGGTGTTCATGATAATAGAATTAAAAAATAATAATAATAGGCTCACTATTAATGGAATAATAAAATAACAAAACATGTTTTACAACCGCGCTCTTTCATTTCTGCACAAAATACGGACAACTGAGACCAGTCAGCTGTTCGGCTCCTGTGGAAATGCATTTCCGATGGATTTACGGTGAATTTAGTTTGGCTCACGATTGATAAATGAGGCCCAATGTGTACATATTTCAGCTGTGGTGGCTATTTTCATTTGAATGTGAGATGTAACGTTGCATTGAGATTGAATGGGAACGTTGTGTGGGAGGTACCAGTACAGGTTTTATTCATCCAGAAGCGTAATTATTTGGACGGCTGGGTTATTGTCACAGAAGTCTCGTGGGCTTTTCTCTTTTTTGGCAGTCCCTTTAATTCCCTGTTTCTTTTCCACAATTGTTTTGGAGGATAACTAATCAAAACAAACACACGCTTTCTGCCATGGACAAGAGGGATTAAAATGCATTTTGCCTAGGCTACTCATATTTTTTACTAGCGGCAACACTGATTTTTTAAACTTCAGTTACTGTCACTACGGTTGAGCATGCTATTTCAGTCACTTCCCACTGCTTTGCATGGGAGATTTTGTAAATATTTCAATGAAATGAAAAGTGTCAATGAGAGGCTTTGCACCTGTGTATCATTTCCACTGAGGTTAAAGGGCAGCTTCACTGACAATATATTCAGATCATAAAAATGAATCAGTAATCATTGACATAGTGAAATTTAACGTTCAAACTTTGATGAGGGCTGACAAGGCACAATAACCATACAGAAATGGCGTTACATGGGGTTACATTCCTCCATTCAGAAATCAGTCATAATGACACATTCAAATTATTTCTCTCCAAAGCACACGTTAAGTAGGCATTCAGTACACAGAACATCTAATCTGTACTAACAGTCCATGGGAGTGTGAGAAACAGATAAAACTGAAAGGTAGGGTGGAGGGAAAGTGACTTGCCTTTCTTGTAACCGTCAAACTCGGGGTGGTACTTCATCTCGGGGTCATACGGGATTTTGAGTTTATCAGCTACTTCCTGCCACTCTGGGGGCACGGGACACTGGAGGAGGACTGCCAACTCCACTGCGAAAAGGAGACTGGGAAAGAGGGGAGGGAGAGAGAGATTGAGAGAGTAGTGAGAGAGAGAAGGGGAAAGAGAGAGCTGTTGTACATTTTTAGTAATTACTGTGCTGGATTGGGCTGTCACTCAAACACTTTCTGAATACAGCAATAGTTAAAGCAATATATAAATCCGAAGCTAGACTTCAGACAGTTAAAAACTGCTAGTCAGGCTCAAAACCTTCCATTTTACTGCCGAACAATTACCATGTGTCAGAACGCCCAAAATTACCCATACACAATCTTTAATACTAATACTTCTCACACTATTGTTCTCACACTGTTCTGTACACACTGCCCGCACTCTGCTTGTTTGTACATCGAAGCACTAAATTAACCTTCAACCCATTGCAACCTGCTGACACTGCAGAACGCCATTTGCATTCAGAGCATAAACAGAAACTTCTATGGGAAACAATATGCTCCTAAATAAGATGCATCACGGTGGTCAATGATATCACACATGTCTGGGCCCAAACAGAATGAATGTTGTGGAGAATCTGTTCCACAGAAAAAAGCCAAATGACTAGCCAATGGAATTGCAGCAGGTGTGGATTTTCACAGAAATGGCTCTACAATTTCAGACCAATCCAACCACATGATGGTGCTACAGAGATCCAAATATAGAAAAACATCAATGTTCCTTTGGAGAGACTTGAAACTTGCAACAATGACCGACATAGTCTTGTGCTTATTGGGTTGACACCATTTTTAATTGTTTTACACTTATTCATTCATTTATTACTTTTCTGTGTTATGCCTTAACCACTTGGCTGATTCTTATGAAATTTCACGCAATTGAACACAAATAGTCAAAATCAACACCGTTCGACCTTGTTCACATATTTAGAGTGGTCACACCTGCCCCAATTTATATTGATAACACAAAAGGGTGAATACTTTAAAAATGCTGTTGTAAAGAGAAACTCAAGGGCTGCTGTCAACAGCAGGACTCCTGAAATATAATCATATGATGTATGTTAAATAAAACATTCAGCTCAGTTTTATCAACAGTGTTCATCACTATCCACAAAGTGAATGCAGGTTCTTAAAAGACATTTGGGATTGGTTTGCACACAAGCTCACCTGTACTTGGCCACAGCGTTGGTGTAGACGGAGTTGTCAACATTGTAGTAGTACTCATCAGGAGGCATGACCTCTGATAAAACACACGCTGGTTAAAACAGCAAGATCTCTTTATGATGATCACATTTAATGTATTTCATCTGCTGTAAGCCTTAACTGTGGCACAATTATTGGCAAATTCAATACTAATGTAATGTCAACATAAAGATGCTTGTATATATTGCCATGGTGAAACTGCAACTATGATGTCACTACCTCTGTACTTTTGATATGGTAACACTGACCCTCCATGTTCCGTGTTGCCATAGTTACCATGTCTTTGTGAAACTGAAGCTTTGATGCCGTTGCTTTCATACCTTTGATGTGGTAACACTGCTCCTCAGTGCTCCATGTGACCCGGGAGACCCAGTATTCCGCCACGCCCCAAACCACCTCACTGCCACGCCCCTCCTGGAACATGGCCACGTCCTGCAGCATAGGAGGGAGGGAGAGAAGGAGAGAGAGAGAGAGAGAGAGAGAGGAAGGGAGGGGGGAGGGAGGGAGACAGAGAAGACAGAGAGAGAGAGAAAGTGAGAGAAAGAGAGGGAGGGAGACAGAGAGAGAGTGAGAGAGGGAGGGAGAGGGGTGGAGGGGTGGGGAGAATTTCTCAAGAACCTGGTGCAGCTCAGTGAAGATCTGGGCCTGTACATTGTAGGCCTGTACAATGGCAGGATACAAGGGGATTTTGGGGGAGATTGACCTATAGCTCACCTATAGCTCACCTATAGCAACAGCACAGTTGATCATGCGGTCATGGACCTACATCCATTCTGTTTCAGAGCATTCTCAGTCAACATTCATTTTTCAACTCGTCAGATGAACATTGCCACTGTCGCGTATAAGTTTCCTGTCACACACTGTGCAAAAACAACAACCAGCTTCACAGAATTTCTTGCACCAAGTGTTAAGCGGTTGCCCGTCCCCACCATGTACTTCAACAGAAGCCCATCTCCATTCATTTCACTCCCCTCTCAGTTAGTCTTCCAGAGTTTGAATGAACTTTGCTTACATGTTTCAGTGGATACTTTGAATTTCGTGCACATCACGGAGACCGACACGGTGACAGTAGTGTGCCTCACTCGCACACAATTGGTAATTGAAGAATAAATGGTTGCAAGAATTAATGTGATTGGATAGGACGCATCCAGAACAAAGATAAAGACACGTGGGATCGGATATTGTGTTGTATGTTACAAAATAAGAGATGATATCTTATTGATATACAGTACTGTGCAAAAGCCTTAGGCACCTGTATAACATTCTGTACAGATAAAATTCTTTCCACAATAAGGTCCTAAATAAACGTACTATATATTTTACATTACATTTTAGTAATTTGACAGAATAGTTAAAAACTGAATCAAATTAATATTTTTTGGGACCACCCTTCGGCAATAAAACTGCATCAGTTCTCTGAGATAGCCAACGCTGTCCTGCAGCTCTATAACACAATCAGCAGGGGGGTTGTTCCAAGCATGTTGGAGAACTTGCCACAGTTCTTCTGCAGACTTTGGTTGGCTCCTTGCTTCTGATCTCAGACAGCCTTGATCAAGTTTTTATGTAAAAAGTAGTCAATTGCTTACAGGAATATGTTACTTTTTTAAAATTAAATACAAAAATGTCTCTGTAAAATCTTTTGGAAAATGAATATTTGGAAATCTCAAATGTGTTCTTTTATACTAACACACACAAAAAAATTTACATATAATAAAGTCTAGGGTGCCTAAGACTTCTGCACAGTACTGAATTACACTGAATTAAATCCATCCTGTATATAGGCCTACAATAATTTTAGGGGGAAAATAGCAAAGTAATGTATTATCTTGACTTGGGTCGGAACAGTGGTGGCCACTAGCAGAGTGAGCTGGCAACATCGATAAAGTATAGCTAAGAGTGGTCCTGACCAACCTTACAAAAGTATTACTTCCAGAAGGTATACTTAGTTACAAATGTTTAAACGCTGAAACGTTAAGGTACAGCTTAAGGTATAACTTACAAACGACGTAGCATTAAGAAGGCTTTGGGAAACACAGCCCAGGTAATTAAATATCTTCAAAATACAAATATAAGGAGTAACGCTGGCTGTCCAAAATAAAAAACACATTTTTTGAAAAAGCATCTTTCTAATCAAAAAAACAGAGACCAACAAAATCCAGACTTATACCTTTAAGAAAGGAAAAGACATTTTGAACTACTGACAACTACTGAATTAGAACATATTCCAATATATTTGCATATTTGAAAAACTAAATAGCCTAGAACTGCCAAACCCTAACCCAAATCCGTCAGACTAAGAGATTACAGACCCTGCAATCAAGAAAAGAATGTGGGCCTGATGGCATCCCCAGTGAGATGCTAAAATACAGCAGTAACAAACTACAGGAATCTTCTAAAACTGTTCAATCTCATTCTAAGTGTGCACTACTTCCCTGAAGTAGTATGTATTTAGGTGACGCTTTTATCCAAAGTGATTAGATTAAGCAGGGGGCAATCCCCCAGGTGCAATGCGGGGTGAAGGGCCTTGCTCAAGGGCCCAACAGCTGTACAGATCTTATTGTGGCTACACCAGGGCTTGAACCATCAACCTACTGGGTCCCAGTCATGCCCCTGAACCACTAGGCTACAGGCTTCCCCCCTGTATTTATAATATAGCCATAATAACACAATTTGCTTTTTACCTTTAACATTGCACTACAGATGACATGTTCACCCTACACACCCCAATTGATGATTATGTCAAAAATTATAAAGAATAAAAATAAAATATTTGCTTGCTCTTTTCAGAAAGCATTTGATTCTGTTTGGCACAGAGGATTATACAGTCCCCTTCAAAAGTGTTGGAACAGCAAGGCCAATTCCTTTGTTTTTGCAATACACTGAATACATTTGAGGTTGAGATGAAAAGATGAACAGGAGAATTTCAGCTTTTATTTCCTGGTATTTACACCTAGATGTGTTAAACAGACCACCCGATTTGTAGGTGAGCAAAAGTATTGAAACAGAGTATAAGTAAATTAAAGTAAATGACATATTTCATAGCATATCGAAATTGCTTGCAATAACTGTATCAAGCCTGCAACCCATTGATATCATCAAACTGTTGCATTCTTGGTTTGTGATGCATTTCCAGTCTTTTATTGCAGCCTGTTTCAGTTGTTGTTTGTTTCAAGGGTTTTTCCCTTCAATCTCTCCTTCAGGAGGTAAAAAGCATGCCCAATTGGGTTAAGGTCTGGTGGTTGACTTGACCAGTCTAAAACACTCCACTTCTTCTCCCTAATGCAGTTCTTTGTTATGTTGGCAGTGTGATTTGGGTCATTGTCTTGCTGCAATTAGTTTGGAGGCATTTCTCTGTAAGTTGTCTGGCAGAATGTTTTTGTAGACTTCTGAATTAATCCTGCCGCTACCATCCTAAATTACAGCATCAATAAAGATTAGTGAGCCCACTCTAGAGGCAGCCATGCAAGCCCAAGCCATGACACTTCCTCCACCATGCTTCACAGATGAGCTTGTATGTTTGTATGAGCAGATTCCTTCTTTCTCCACACTTTGGTAGAGGTTAATCTTGGTCTCATAAGTCTATAAAACTTTGTTACAGAACTTTTGTGACTCATCTCTGTACTCCTTTTCAAATGAACAAATCTAGATAAAAATACCAATAAATAAAAGCTGAAATTTGGATCTGTTATCTCATGTACATCTTTTGATCTCAAACACAATTGTCTTCAGTGTAGAGCAAAAACAAAGGAATTGACTTGCTGTTCCAATGCTTTTGGAGGGGACTGTATATTCGGAATTTGTGTAGGTTGTGAAATCAATGTAGACAGAAAACAAAAGTTTAATAAAAAGAACACAATTCTTTACTCAGGGGCATGAGTGCAAAGAATTCAGTGAGACAAGGATGGAAAGTCTGTAGGGGAAAATTCACAGAACGAAAGATCTCCCTCCTAAAAGCATGATAACCAATCACAAGTCAAAATCAGACTCCACCTTAGTGAGCAGGCTGGTTCCTCCAAAACTCTCGACGATGTGTGCTAAAAGTTTATCAATATATCTGTATTAAAGTATGATATGTACCCTGTATAGTTCCAAACTGATTCACTGCTAAATTGTGCTAGGATTACACAGTGAGCCCAGCCAGCTGGCAGGGGGGGGGGCCCGTCTTGAACTGTGTAGACCAAACTGTCAAGGACACGGGCAGAGCAAGATATGACTGTACAGCTGATTTCTCCGGGACTCTCAATGTTTCATGCCAGGAGTGTATCTATTTGACCTAGAACATTAATTATAGCTGAGCTTATGAAAACGCAAGAAACCATAGTGAAAACTGTTGAAATGAGAGCAAAGAATAATTAATCAAATGTTTAGTATGTCTGTATATTAGAAAAGTATATTAGAAGTGAATATTAATGAAATGTTTAGTTTGTCTGTATATTTTCAATGATTTCTGCTGCTTAGTTCGTCTTATAAAAAGCGAAAGATACAGAGTGACGTGTATGGATGACGTGTTAGAGGGAGGGCATCCAGAACTTTGTCTGGTAGTTTGCCAAGAGCAGGTGCGGGGTGAAGTGAGGACACGTAGTTGGCAGAATGCCCTGAACTTTGTACAGAGTTGGCAGAGCATAAGGACCGTTGGCAATTTGCCACAATGACGTTGTGGGAGGAGCGTTGGGAGGAGTTACGATAAGAAAAGTGTGGGTGATTTGCCAGAATGAGGTTTGAGGAGGAGTTGTAGGTGGAGTAACTGTGTATAAAATGGGTGTACAAATGCCAGTCGGGGTTCAGTTCTGGAGAAATGTTCCGGCTTTATGCGCTGCTGCTAATAAAGTCTGATTTTCCTGAAGATCTTGCTGCCGTGGTGTCGTCTTTTCCCTCGCGAAGATGTTTTTTGACAAATTGAAGATTTGGACTCTGTCGTTTCCTAGACACGACAAGTCCAACCCTCTTCACAATTACATCAATGAACTGGTCACAATATTGTAACAATCTACAGCCTCTGGTCTCACATTTCATGATAAAGAAATTAAATTAAATTCCTACACTGATGACCTGGTTCTGCTGTCGCCTACAGAACATTTCTGCAGAATCTGCTTGAGCAGTACTGTTGGACCTGGGCCCTGGCAGTAAAAGTAATAAAGACAAGAATTATAATGTCTGATTCTAACATTTGATCCTGTGGTAGGTTCATACATGTGTGAGCTTTACCTGAAGGAGTGAACATACCTGTGTGAGATAGAGGTAGGTTTGGAAGGCCATGATGACATCGCCATTTATATGGATTTCCTGTTTTCCATATATGTCCACAGGGCATACCTCAGTTCCAGTTACAGCACTCTCCCAAGGGAACTTCAGGCCCTGTGAATATTACATAAATATCGACTATAAAAACGGTCACATTCTGCCAACCACCACTCAAGTTGCATACAAGTCTGCCTACACAAGTAACAGCTTCAAAATTCACGGTTGGATTATGCCATGAAACAAAACACGTAATTCCCCTAAACCTATGTTAACCACATACCTTTCTTTATGCAGAAGAAACTGCTGCGTTTGTTTAACCTGGAAAGAGGGGTAGAAGGCCCAACTGAAGAATCTCGTGGTGCTCAGTGGGATTTCATTTAAGTGGAAGCTTGTTGGGAAATACTGTTTTCACTTTGATTAGTTTATGCACTTAATGTTTGCTCAAAAGAAAAGTTTAACTTAAATAAAACATTGCACATTATTTCTGCCATGATGATGTAAGGCGGAAATGATTAATTATTATTAATTATTAAATTATTATTCTGGCATTATCACTCAGGGCTGGTCAGCTTGCTGGCTTCCTCTGGTATTGTGGAATATGTGGCTGTAAAGTAATTTAACCCAGGAGCATGCCCCATTAACCCCCACTATCTCCACACCCATACGGGCAGGAGCCTGTGGGGGAAGACTCAGGCCTCCAGCCGTAAAACTCGTTACGACGGGGCAACATCCTTTACGGCACGGGAAGGTTTCAGTGGGCACGGCCTGTTAGGCCCTGACCTTCTCCTGAACCCCCCTTTATTGCTCTCTCCCTCTTTACTCAGTCACTAAATGATGTGTACAGCATTGGATGTTTCATGACAAAGTCAGTTTAGATAATATTCATGTTTGGTATTATTCTGATTGTTTCAGTGCGACTGGTGCAATGGTTTTATTTCTGCAACAGCAAACCCTGGACATCATAACCAACCAGGGAGAAACTGTGTGGAGCTCTGCCCCAGTGAAAGCCATGTGCCTCAACCCCCCTGCGTTTCCTGGGGAGGCGTGGCTCCAAATTACAGATGGGTGACCCATTTTTAGGGTTAACATCAAAGGCCAGATTTTGGATTTAAGGACAGTAAACTAAGCAATCTGGGAGAATGCAGCTAGTAGCTAGACTCCCGTATGTAGCTTTTATTACCAGGTATGACTTTTAAGACTCCGTAATTTGGTTTCCGTTGTAATGTTTTTTGATTTGGAACTAGTATGTAATTACGTGTATATAACCTGCCTGGTAAAATAAATTGTTAAAACTTGATCTGTGTGGTTTCGCTGACACAGACACTCAAAGTTATACAGTGAATGCTTGGTTTACCCCCTCGAGTTGGTCTAGGGAGGATGTAAATTTACGCTTAATGTATCATGGCGTATAGCACCCGTAGACCTATGATGGTAAATCCCTCGCCTCCGCGTGATAGTTCATTCATGTCGAGCACAGCCGTAGCTAGGTTGGTCTGCTTGGGTCCCTAGGCTGTAAACAGATATACCCAAGAGTAGCTATTCCTGCAACCTCTGTAATGACTACAGATAGCTAGTCAGTTTGTGAGACGTGCACATAACGCGCGATGTGACATGCGGCGGTACCAGCAGAGGACTGTTCGGATGAGTAAATCTCAGTACAGGATTCCTATAGCGATCAAGTCAAAATTATCAATAAGAAATCTACCTAATGTGGATAACTAATAAATTATTATTCTAAAATGGAGTCAGATAAACAAAGGTGAATCTATTGGCCCTATTGTGGAGATTCTTGGTCAGCCCGGACCAGTAAAGAACGGAAGGCAGAGTGGTACTACTGCCTTTGTATCGTGGTTTATTTATTGGCTGATCTAGACTCTCCGCATAGGGGCCACTCATTTTTAACCCTATTAGTATTCTTTCAGCAACACCAGAAGGACGAGCACGCTGATACCTTCAGCCCTCGCTAAATTCCGTCGTTGGGTTAGCGTGGGGTTTTACAATGACATCGGCATTTATATGGATTTCCTGTTTTCCATATATGTCCACAGGGCATATATGGCTTGTCATTTATGTATCCCGCAATGACAAGCCATATAGATCTCCGCAAAATGAATGCGCCATCAGTTGAAAAAGTTAGTGACACCAGCACTACCAGTTTAAAAAGTTATCAGTAAAAAAGTGTGGCTCACTGAAACTAAATCATTTGGGGAGCTCAAAGACAAAGTGCCTGGCTGGTGAAGAGCTGAACCATTCTGTAAAACCGTTGCAATATGGAAGAAGAGATTCACTGAATGCAGACCATAATGCATTGGGACTGGTGGGAAGGGTTTAAACCCCATAATGCATAGGGACTGTTGGGAAGGGTTTAAACCCCAGCCATAGGTGAACATACAGTATGACCCATACCTTGTTTCCTTGCTGCTCTGCGTTGATTTTGGCGCCCCCTAACGTCTCCACCCGGTATTTCAGCACCGACTGAGCTACATTAGGCTGGAAGAGGGCAATGCTGGGATATACCCAGGTGTCCTGAGACAGAGAACACACAGAAGCTTTGTTACAGAGTCTGTAGGGGAAAATTCACAGAACAAAAGATCTCCCTCCTAAAAGCATGATAAACAATCACAAATCAAAATCAGACTCAACCTTGATGAGCAGGCTGGTTCCTCCAAAACTCTTGATGATTTATGCTAAAAGTGTTCATATTAAAGTCCATATTAAAGTATGATATGTACCCTGTATAGTTTCAAACTGATTAACTGCTAAAGTGTGCTAGAATTACACAGTGAACCCATATGTAACTGGAGTTGAATAAAGCGAGGGGAGGGGGGGGGCATCTTGAACTGTGTAGACAGTCAAGGACACTGGGTGTCTGATATGCCTGTATAGCTGGTTTCTCCAAAACTCTTAATGATTCATGCCAGAAGTGTATCTATATGCAAGTGGCTTATAATCAATATATGTACGCTGCTTGTTATCCAATTAAATGAACCTAGAACCTTAATTACAGCTGAGCTTTTGAAAACGCAAGAAACCACAATGAAAACTGTTGAAATGAGAGCAAAGAATGCAATGTACATTTACTCACTTAGAAGAGAATATTAATCAAATGTTTAGTAGGTCTATATTAGAAAAGAATATTAGAAGAGAATATTAATCAAATGTTTAGTATGTCTGTATATTTTCAATGATTTACTGCTGATAAGTTTGTCTTAGACGTGCATAAGTGACCCATGTGTAATCTAAAGTTGAGTAAAATAATTAATATGCTGCGAAGAGTACCAAAAATGATCGATAGGTCATAGAAAGTTCTGGAAAACACTATATAGTCAATAGCACCATTACATGTTTCCCATGTTAAGGATTCCAGTTTGTTAGAAGAAACAGCCTACAAAGCAAGATGTAATAAAATCCTTTTTTGCTTTGGAAATCAATAGGGCGATTCGCCACGATGGTTTCAGAACCGAGAAGGTAGCGCTGCCAAGTCAGCTGATGGTTGAGGAGGAGTTAAGATAAGAACAGTGAAAAAACAGGTCCAGCTTTATGCACTTGTGCTAAATAAAGTGTGATTTCCCTGAAGAGCTTGCTGCCGTGGTGTCCTTTCCCTCGTAAAGATGTTTTTCGACAAATTGGAGATTTGGACTCTGTCGTTTCCTAGACACGACAAGTCTTTAGAGAAACAAATAAATACTACCCAGCTGTTACCTAGCTCTGTGTTACACTGTGTTAACAAGTGTTTTACTCTTCTAATGACATTTAGAATCTTTTTTTTTTGGTTTCAAATATTAAAAATGAGCTTGTTTTAAGTTCCTTTTTGCTGGACAAGTGACATTGTCTTACCACACTGGCAAATCTTGAAATTAGTAAAACTGTCTGACCTTATTGGCAATCTTTTTGTCTTATTTAGCAGAAAAAGTGATGACTTTTTTTTTTTTTTTAAGATTAATATAAGAATCAATTATTGTGTGGGAGCCTCCCTCTGAAAAAGCAGTCCTTTCTTTCAAAATCGTGATTTCCTTCATTATGAAATAAATAAAATAAGTATTTGATGAAGAATACTGTATGATACATGCAGTGGAACAGCTGAATGTGTGGGTGTGGGTGCGTGTGTATCCAGAGCTTAGGTTAGGCTAGTGTTCACTGGTTTGCATAAAGCACAACTTAGAACCTCTCTCTCCTTTCTCCCATTGAATCTGATGGTATTAAATGGCTCGTTATCCACCCCAAAAGGACATAAATCTATACAGTAAAATACAAACCATGTAATGTATATTCATTTGTTTTGGGGAATTCCCTCTATAGATTGTTGTTTTTTTTGTGTAATGCAACTGCGACATATAGTTATGACCTTCTGTATAGCACCAGCACTGAACACCAGCAGGACTTCCTGTTTCCTGACGTTAAGAAGCAGAGAGGATAGAAGGAGTGGAGTATCTAGTGTACCTGTGGAATCTATGGTGATAAAATGCAGATATTTATTATCTGGTGTGTCTGTGGAACCTATGGTGATAAAATGCCGGTGTTTTGGTATTTTTGGCCGCTAACCTGATCCCAGAACACATGACCCCAGTAGTCCTGGCCCTGCCTCCCATTGGACAGACCCCCGGGACTGACACCCCCGAATTGGGAGGGTGCGTTGTGCAGGGGCGGGAAGGCACTGAGGAGGTAGAAGAGGCAGCCAATCACAGTGCGGCTCCAAGTCTCGGGGCCCGACAGCTCCAGACTGCTGCCGGCCCACAGCTCCGCCCAGGCCTGGCAGTGCGAGGGCCGCAGACTCCCAGCCTCCATCAGCTCCAGCCCACTGTCGAAAAACGCCCGTGCTCCCTCCTCCGAATCGGCCGCCACCGCGATGAAACCCCAACGGGACTGGCTCTGGCCCGTCTGCAGGGTCAGCGAGGCGTCCACGGGGATCCAGATGAGGTGCACGCTGGGACACGGGTCCCCGTGCACCTCCGCCGCTTTGGTCTGGCCATAGATGTGCCTGTGGAACAGTTAGAGCTCATCCGCCTTTTGTGCCTCACTTTGCCACTATCTCCTTTAAGACGCGCCCCTTCACTGCCCATTCCGCCGCTGTCTGGCAACTCATCTCTTCTGCACCTCCACTCCTCTGCGAGAGCGCCCTGAAGCGCCCTGAAGCACCCTGAAGCACCTGAAGCACCCTGAAGCACCCTGAAGCACCTGAAGCACCCTGAAGCATTGCCATTCGTTTGTTCACCTGTCTGAACGCACAACCTACAAATATGCAATTAATTTCTGAAGCAGGTAGTTACGTTTTGCATAGTTTTGGTAGTTTAGTGATCAGTCACCTCCTTTTCTTTAGAGCCAGTTTTCTTAAAATGTGATGTTTCAAAGTGTATTATTTGTTTTAGCATGTCGCATTCTTAAAATAAAAGTTTCAATCAATCCATTTTGATTGGGAAATAAGAAGCAGCAGAAACACTGCTAGAAGACACCTGTCTCCAATGAAAGGCAAAATACTTCTCACCTCCCTGACCCTGGATCAGTTTTTCAGCCATATGCAAGAATGTAACAAATATACAGTCACTGAGCACTTTATTAGGTATTTATTACTTCTACTGCTGTAGCCTCGTTTTGTATCCACTTAAGAGTTATGATGCATTGTGTCTTCAGAGGTGCTCTTCTGCATACCATTGTTGTAATGCGTGGTTATTTGTGTTACTGTCACCTTCCTGTCAGCTTTCACCAGTCTGGCCATTCTCCTCTGACGTCTCTCATTAACAAGGCATTTTTGTCTTTGTATGTCGCTTTCAGACCTGGGTTAAATATACATTTGTTTCGGATTCAAATACTGTTCCACACTTTGAGCTTGTGTGGTACTGTAGTGAATGAACAAAAATACTTTTCAAATTTTGAACAGATCAAGAACACTGTCAGGATGTTGGCATAAAATAATAGAGAGAAGATTATACCACCACAGCCGCAGAGGGGTCACTGCAAGCAGTGGTATGCCTCAAGACCATCAGGTCAGAGTTTGCTGAAAAGTATGGATCAAATTCTTATGTATAGATGAGTATTAACCCATACCAAAAGCGATGGGAAAAAAAAGGAGTGGATAAAGAAAGGAACTGCTCATGATCCAAAGCACACCACCTCACCTGTGAAGCACGGTGGTGGTGGTGTTATGGCCTGGGCCTGTGCTGCTGCCACTGGCTCCATCAGCTTCACTGATGATGCGACTGCTGAAGGCAGCAGTGTAACACCTAATCTGCTCACATCCTACCAAATGCCTCAAAGTACCATCAATTAACTAATGTCATATTCATTTGTCCAATTATTTGTGATCCCTTAAAAATGGGGGGAATATGTCTAAAAAGAGCTGGAATCCCTACATGGAACACTGGATATTTATTGTAATAAGTGTGAATATGTGCATGTGTGCATGTGTGTGTCAGGAGCACCAGAAACATTTCACACGTGCAGCGGCCAAATATACAGGCATTCGAACCACCAACCTTGCGTGTCCCAGTCATGTACCTTAACCACTACAGACTGCCCACACCGTTTCCCACACCCGATTGCCATTCCCTCTCGTTACCGGTCTTATTTAAACCCCTCAGTTTGTATGTCTCGTCGCCAGACTGTTGTGTTTAATCCATACCTTCCAGCGTCTTCTGATTGATACCCGTTACGACCCGTTTCGCCCCCGACTTCCCAGTTTTGTTTATTCGGCCAGTCTGATTCTGAACCGTAGCTTTTCGACCCGTTTCAGTTTTTTGACTTTTGTTTCTGGATTGTGTTTTTGTCTGATTAGCCTTTTTTTTCCCCGACCCTCCGTCTGTGACCTCGACTATTCTCTGGACTACCTTTGATACATCTGTTCGCTGGACTTATGACTTACTGCCTGAACTTTTGTTAATGAACTGCCTGATCCCAGTTACATCTGTTTGCTGGTGTTTTACCCTCACTTGTTGAACCTGCAATAAGAAATTAAAGACTTTGTTTTCGAAAGAACTCACGTCGTGGACTCGCTTTTGGATCCCCTGTTCTGAGAGCCTGATAGCATTTGCCAATTTCACCCGAACATTCCCAGACCGGCGTGTAAGGAAGCAGTGAATAGCGTTAAAATACCAGTTGCACATTATCTATCGTAACCAACCAAGAACAAAAGTACAACTTCTACATACAATACCCATTAAATGGATTAGAATTTGCATTGAATGATATTGGTTTGGTAGGATGCTACAAAGTATGTGTTATCACTGCTTTGGTGCTTTTATAATATTTAGCAAAGCATAAGAAATCCATATCATCTGTGCCATTTTTCGAAAGCCAAATAAAATGTTAATAATTTAACCAGCTGATTAACATGATGCTCGCATTTGATTCCTTGTCAGAAAAACACGTTTTAATGCTCACAAATTGTTGAAAATGAACATTTTATATTGTATTGGCTATATCCTAAACCTAGCTACAAAACGGACAAGGACATTTCTTTTAAACTAGCTAGAACTATAATTCGGGAACGCATACATTCATCCCATCCATCCATCCATTATCTGAACCCGCTTATCCTGATCAGGGTCGCAGGGGGGCTGGAGCCTATCCCAGCATACATTGGGCGAAAGGCAGGAATACACCCTGGACAGGTCGCCAGTCCATCGCAGGGCAACGCATACATTCATATACAAGTTAAATCCTCAGTCCTCAGTAGCCAACATCTTGCTTTTATAAACCACTGTATTTTCTTTTTCAATACTTTATTGAACCTTGTGGGGTAATTTGTGTCGGACTCATTCTAGTTACTTACGAGCAGTGGGCAGCCACAGTCCGGAGCCCGGGGTCAGTACCTTGGTCAATGGCAGGAGCACACCTAACCTGACATGCATGACTTGAGTGTGGGAGGAAACCGGAGTACCCAGAGTAAACCCACGCGAACATGGGAAGAATATGCAATCGCCAGCTAAGGTGCTACTAGGTGGTTGCTAAGGTGTGACTAGGGTATTGCTCATCAGTTGCTAGGTGGTTGCCTGGTATTAAAACAGCCAATCCGAGAGGTTACATGAGGTGCTATTGCACAATAAAAGGCGATTAGTTTAATGAAAGTGTATGAAACGTATTAGTACAATAGACTTCATGTATGAAGTATAGATGTTGCTAGGGTATAACTAATTCGTTGCTAGGTTGTTGCTTGGCATTTATAACAGTCAATCAGCAAGGTAAGGTGTTACTGCCTAATGCAAGGCAATTGGTTTAATGGAAATATATGAATCATGTTTAATGACAGTATATGAAGCATATAAGCATGAGCATACAGTCAGGTCCATAAATATTGAGAAAGTTATTTTAGCTTACAGAATATCAGAATTGGAAGTAAAAAATAGCTGTAAGTAAACAAACATGGTATCTCCATTCTTTATTAGTGGGCTAGCTAGTTGGAATTAAATCTGTCACCACTCTACCAACTTATTTATGTGGAGTAAAAAATTTGGGCACATTTCTTAAACCGCCAATACTCTTTTTACACTATATACAAACAATGTTCAGCGTTTCATACGGTCTTAACTCAGTATGACTTTTTGAATTATGAGCATTTGTTTTCCAACAGTTTTCCAACCACTTTAACTCTAAACTGTAACTGCCATTTCAACAGTTCAGCCAAACTGCATTTGATGTGCAAATTAGTTGTGGGTCTCATGGACCCTTGGGATCTCACAATCGCCTCTGCCTCCTAGCAGAGCTCATATAGAGTTTGTAACGGACTTCATACATGAAGCATGTGCTTCATATACTGCTATTAATCAAATTGCCTTGCCTTGTGCAAGAACTCCTCATCTCTATACATTGCTATATGTACCACTGTAAAGAATAGTTATAGAGGAATACCCGGAGTGTTATGAATACCTAGCAACCACCTAGAAACTGAATAGTAATACCCTAGCTTTTCCTATACTTCATGTAAGTATATACATTCAGGTCCATAAATATTTGGACATTGACATAGTTATTGTTATTTTAGCTGTCTGCCACAGGATATTGGAGGAAAATTGGAATTAAAAATATGCAGCTAGCCTGTGTGGTGAGAGCAGATAACATATGTGTGCTTGCTTACAGATCACAGCTAGCCCACTAATAAAACAGTCTGATTATTTGTCAGCTGGTGGTCTGTCTCCACTCAGGTAGAATAATGAGACTGTACTGGATAGAGTCACTTATGCAGTATAGCTCAGGGACAAGAAATCACACACACTCTCAGAAGTAAAGATACGGTGGAGGTACATTTTTGTTCTTCAAGGAACATATTTCCAAAATGTAACCTGGAAGTACAGTAATGTTTGGGTACAAATGAGTACATTTTCCATGCAAAAAAAAGGTACAAATTAATTATATAGTGCTGGCTAGGGGTACAATTGCATGTGCCTACAGGGTGCCGCACCAATGACAAGCATTTGTGCCTTTTAAGGCCCTTTTTTTGTACTTTTATTTCTGAGAGTGCAGGTGCTGAGGGGACCGCAGAAAGTCAGCACTCTAATTGCACTGCAAGCCTTTCAAGACACCATGCGCTAATTACCAGCCCTTCTGGTTTCCCATTCATTTAAAATAATCACAAGCAGGAGATTTCTACCAGCAAATTCTACCTGCAGTGACCATTTGAGCTCACCTCCCACCTCTGTAGTCTGGGGCAGGTTGGAATACGACATCATCGCTGCTGGGCGTGAAAGAGCTCTGCAGCTCCACCGTGATGGGATCCTCTGCAGTCGCCTCGCGCACCAGCATCACTTCCATCACTAAGATGTTGGAGACGTGGCGGTGGGCATAGAAGGACTGGGTTGCGACCACACTGGCAGTAGACACTGTGTGACTGAAGATACCTGAGGTGCAATCACACAGTGTGATACAACAAATCAGCAGGACACGCACAGCATCACATGGCATGACACTGCATGACAGAGCGTGACACCCCGTGACAGAGCATGACTGTGCTACATGGCTCAGTAAAGTGTGATAGAACATGAGGTAACAGAGAACATGAGACAGAAAGCTGGGGGAATGAACTAGCTATGGTAGCAGAATCATAAGGTGTAATTCAACCCAAAAAATAAGTTTTAAAGAAGAGATAATGAGTGGCAAAAGCCGAAAAAGACAGAAAATTCACAAAAGCACAGAGAACATTATCTTGACCCATGCACTGACAAGGCTTCCAACACACAATGCATTAATACCTGCTATGGGTACTGTAACTATGGTGGTCTACTTCAAACAACATGTACCACTGGACAGGCTGCTGAGGATTCAATGAAATATTCTCTTTGTATCAACAACGAAACAGATTATTTTCAGAGGAACGCAGGACTTAAGGAGTTGATTTTTCTAGAAATCAATTAGGTAAGTATTGCACTGCTCTATGTACCACTGTAAAGAATAGTTATAGAGGAATACCCGGATTGTCAGTTTGTTTATGTGGCACATATCCAAGAAACAAATTTGGCAATTTAAAACAGGGAAGCGGATTTATGTATCCATTTGTACATAAAACCAGCATGACTGTTAATAAGCACAGCAGCTACAATTATTTCATTAGCCTACGTAAACATGCATGGATGAATTTATTCAACTGTTCCAAATGGCATATTTATTAGCAATAAATTAGTTACAGTGGGAAATAATTGTTTTTCAATGTGAACACTTGTGATAACTGACATATGCCATAGAGGCTAGGCTGCCTTCACTAATGTGAAACTAAACTTGTGAAAAGGTTAACATAAATGCATAAACTGTTTAAATTTATAATATAGAGGAAATTGAGTCTGCAATCTCGCTGCTGTCTTCCACCATTACGTGACAAATTTCTTGTCTTGACAGTTCTCTAAATTAATTCTCTAAAATAGTCATTAATCTTTAATAAAAACTACCAACCGGATTTTTATGAGATTTTCGGGATTCACTTGAATAGCGCGTTTGCCTTACTAAAGGATTTATGTAGTTTCATGTATATCGGTCCCAGAACGGCGAAACAACGAGGCTGGTGATTTTCGTGTTTTGAATGCAAGCATGGACTACCGTGTCTCTGTTCATACAGTGTGATTCAGCAAGATGCAGTGTACAGCAGGGATCAGCATCACAGTGTCCAAGGACTAAAACTGCTGGTTTTCTACCCTCCCTTTACTTGGGAGTCAGGTGTTACAGTCTGGCCAATCAGTCACACTAATTATCCTGGAGAAAAGAAAACCAGAGCTGGATTTGGATTGGAGGGCCAGAGCTGATCATCCCTGGTGAACAGTGTGATTTACAGCGTGATATAGTGTGGTCTACCATACATTAGGTAGCCATACCACAATGTATCCTGCTCCAGTACAAGCACTACATCTGAATGGCTGAAACTAAGCAGGTTAATGTTAATAAATTGGTTAGTACTTGGAGTTGGAGGGGGAGATCTTCCCTCAGGTCGAAAAATGGCGCAGTGGTGGAGACACTGTGTCTTTCGGATGAGAATTTAAAGTCATTAAAGTTTACTCTTCACAAAGAGTAGGAGGTTCAGCTGCGTCCTGGCTAAATTCACAACCTGATACCTCATCATTCCCTGATTCAATTGGCAAAAACATTGTTCTCTCCTTCACCATGTCAGCTGCTGTGTGGTGAGCATTCTGGCACAAAATGGCAGCCATGCATCACCCAGGTGGGTGCTACACATTGGTGGTGGTTTGAGGCGAGTTTCCCCCTCATCACTGTAAAGAGCTTTGAGAGTCTTGAAAAGCGCTACATAAACGGTGTGATCAATCAATTTAGCGGGATACAGTGAGACACAGTGTGATAAGTGTAGGTGAATGGGATAGTTTACCTGTATGGGTGTCCAGGCTATAGGTGTGTTTGCCTGTCTCCTCCAGTTTCATCCTCACAGCGAGAGGGCAGGGCAGGTCTGCCCTGTGGCATTCCCCTGCCTCCCCGTTATAGACTCCGCCCATGTGCATTCTGTCACCAAACACCCTCCATCCCAGAAGGCCATTGGCCAGCGGGGGCAGGAACCGCTCGTCAGAGGGCAGTGCCTCAGTCTCAAAGATGTAGGGGTCAGATGTCATCCTTAAAATGGTGACAACTATTGAAAACAAGATTTACATGCATCAATGTTTCTTGAAAATATTTGTATATTACCAGATGATCATCACACATTAACAGGAATTAGATAAAGGTTGATTGATTGAAGTAATTTATAGTTTGGTAACTACGCTTCTAAGCGCAATTTAAATTTTCATGAAACCCCAAAGCTCTCATCACTGGATTGCATGCAATGTTGTTACAAGCAATTGCAATCTCAGCATTAAATGTAATTAAAGTGTAAAGGCTGTGTCTAGAATTTCTATTTCATAACCTAAATTGGTAAGCATTTAATTTGTCTTTACAGCAGCTACCAAGAACAAACTATTTATCTGTCTTCAAGTAAAGAGGCAACTCATACAAGCAATAGCGTATATAGGGACCCCTTTTAAAATACAAAAAGTATTAAAAGTATTGGCAAAAGGTCAATGGGTCTTTTTATCTCAAGATATCTGTATTCCTTCTTATGTTGGAGCACGGACAATCCAATGTAACAATAACTGAAGCAAAATAAACTTCTAAGTCTTTCCATAACACGGAATAGCAGAGTAGCTCCTTCAAAACAATTTGCCAAAAAGTCTGATCCTTGAATTGCCGTCAAACGAACGAAACAATTCCCTTTTCCGTCCGGAAGTAAGTTTCAACAGTTTGTACAGCGAATCAATCCATATGCATAGCGTTTGTAAAACGAAATGAAAAAATGACCATTTTCGTCTGCTTCAACCTTTAAAGTCCAATTTCCTGAACAACTCACTTCAATGTATACAGCCGACGGTGTAACTTTTGCTTAGAAAAGGCGTATGTAAAACAAAAACAGAAGATGCAACAAATAGCATGCATATATACAACTAAATAACCTTATTAGAGAAAATGGCTCACAGGCAAAAGAAAGATGTATCTTTCGATTTAATTTCCGGAGTGCCGTTTCGCTCGGCTAAAGTCGAAGTATAGTTTGTGCGGCAACAAAGCCAGAGCCTCAGAGTCGGAATGGCCGTGCAGTGGGTTGGCTTAAATATCCTCAGCGCGCTCACGAGACACAAGCTGCAGTTATGCAATTTAACAGAAAGGTTGGCTTATGGGAAACGCATTTTATTAGAAAATATAAAATAATGCAGAACAAGCACTTGTCTAAAACAAATAAGCTGTCTGCTATTGACAAACGCATTCAGTTTGATATGTGATAATACATTCATGTTAATTGTTCATTGTAATTTCTGTACCATTTCAATTATTGCCTACTAGGCTACTGATTAATAAACACGTGGTCCCAATATGTTTTTTAAATTTCTAGGCTAATATTTTAATTGTTATCCATTTCAATTATAATTGTTTGGTCAGAGGGTTGCCGGTTCGATTCTGCCCTGGGTGTGTGTCACCTAAGCAAGACACCTAACCCCAATTCCTCCTGACAAGCTGATCGGTGCCTTGCATGGCAGCCAATCTCCTTTGGTGTGCATGAGTATGTGAATGAGAAGCATCAATTGTACAGTGCTTTAGATGAAAGGCACTATATAAATGGCAGACTATTTGCCATGTTTATTGCAGTATACTGAGTAGGATTATATGCATTATCTTTCTGCAATGCATTATCAGCAAATTGGGAGTGTGGCTAATTCACACAGTACATGTAGTGTGGTATTTAGTAGGCTGTGCATGCATGAATGTTGAGGCGGTATGCAATGTACAATAGCTGCTCTCAGACATTCTTTATATGGATCATTGAATCAGTTATGAAGGCCTTAAATCAATTATGAACACCACCATGAACAATTATGAACATGCACAGAAAATACGCTCTGAAAACACAGGCAAAACGTAATGTCAGTCTGAGTTCATTTGGGCTAGGTACAGAAAAACCTTGCAATATCAACATAGTAACAAACCAGCTACTTTTTGCCACAAATGCAATTTTCATAAAACCTTAGCCTAACTTAATTTGGTGCTGTAATGTGTTATTCTAAATGTATCAGTTCTTCAAAACTACACTGATTAAAGCCAGAAAGTAGAAAGACTCTTGATGATTTCACCGGACCAGATTTTTGACAGTTTGTGTTAATCTACAAGTATTGTCAAGCATGTCCACAGATAGACCCCTTCAGTATCAGGCACTACTTTTCTTGATAAAAAAACAACAGTTGCTAACTGTAGATAACAGGTAACAATATTGTGATTTTCCTTCATAAAACCGATCACCTATGATGCTAAAAATAGAATAGACCATTTTTCTATTTGCCAATTTAGAGATAGATTATTGGAGGTTACGTTATAAGACAAGCAAGACAATTTGCAAATATTCAATGTTTGAAGCGTGGAGCTAAGTTTAATGATGTTGTAAGTGTCCCCTTTTAATTAGTAATGCCATGGAAAATAGTTTAGCCGGTTGTTCCAAATGTATGGTAGTGGTAGTGATTCATTGCATTTTTATAATTAGCCACATACCACAACCATCCATTTGGAATGACCGGCTATACAAACGGGCTTGGCCATGTCATTGAATACTCAGAACATAAAAAGGGAAATAAGATTAGGCATTACCGGAATTATGTGCAAATACACCTAAATGAAAGATGAAAGTCACTGGGAAATTGGTCTCACTAGATTATCTTCCATATGCATAGCATAGGCATAACAAAAGTAACAAATAAGTCTAGTGTCTGTGCGTACACAGCTCTGTATGTGTGAGTGCCTATAAAGACTCTGAACTCACTTCTGTGGTCTCGCTACTGGGTCTTATTGTTCTGAAACCTGAGAATTTGAAGTTGAACTTGCAGTGTTTTGCCTTACAATATAATACAAATAATTATGACTGCACAACGTAATGGCTAAATGTTACTGACGAAATTATATTGAATCATCGTTCCCATAATGTCCATAGGTAAGTTTTTGTCACCAGGCAATTTTAGCCTTATCTTTTTGTGCTTCTGGTTGGAACAGTGAACACTCGTTAGATTTATTTTTTTCAAAAAAACACAAATTGATAAAATGAAAACAAAAACAAAAAGCAAAATTTCTGTGCTTTGTATTCATAGTGAGCCCGAAAGGGTAAAACTGCTCACAGGTCGCTATGCAGTGAGTGCGTGTGATGTCTGTGTGAATTGCTGCTGCAGTGTAGTGGAGGGTACCATGTTAACATAGTTAATTTATGGTACCATGTTAACATAGTTAATGTATGGTACCATGTTAACATAGTTAATTTATGGTACCATGTTAACATAGTTAATTTATGGTACCATGTTAACACAGTTAATGTATGGTACCATGTTAACATAGTTAATTTATGGTACCATGTTAACATAGTTAATTTATGGTACCATGTTTAGACCAGGAACATGTCTGGATATGTTTATTGGGATCATAAATGAACTATGTTTCAGAACACTCAAAACACGGCCCATATTATGCACAGTACGTAGTGTGTGATTATGAATGTGGTAATCGGTGTCGGTGTAGTGATATTGGGGTCAAAATAGCGGGGATGGTCCCTGGGGGGTGGAGGTTGCCCTTTTTTTCAATTGAGCCCCTGCCCTTCCAAAATGTCTGTGCACAGCCCTGAGTTTAGTTTGCTAATGCGTAGGCCCAGAGAAGCCCAACAAAGTGCAGAACTTATGTGCACTTGGTGTTTGTCTGTTGGGGTTTGACTTTGACTCGATGTGAGGCTAATTTCTTAATTAGGTGCTTTTAATGAGTTATTATTATTCATTATTATTTAAAATGTTCACACATGGCAACTAATCATTTGGTAGAAAATGAAGAATTCAAAGAAAAAGCAAATTAATAACATTGTGTAGAGGAGACCTCTAGCGTTTTTCACCTCTTATTTTCCCTCTTGTTTCATTCCCTTTCATTAACTTGTTCCACCTGTGTCTCCGCCTTCCACTCCTTATATGTACTTCCTTTCTGTCTCTTGTCATTCATTTCACCTGATTCTTGTTTCCCCTTGTTACCTGTTCTATATATACCTATGTAAAGTCTGTTTTGTTTCCTCAGTGCTAATTTGTCTTCCTGTGATTCTGTTCCCTGCCCCGATTCTAGCCTCCTCTTCCCTGTGCCTCTGCCTCTGCTGGCTCTTTTTTGGGATTTCTTCTGGTTTTTGGACTCTGTGTTTTGGATTTCATTATAGTACCTTCACCTGTTTGGACTTCCCTCCAGTTTTGAACGCCTGTTTTTTCAGTTAATGATCTGTGCCCCGCATGTACCTGTCTGCCTGGATTTCAACCATTGCCTGTTTGTGGATTTTATTTTGGATCTGCCCTCTCGCATTAAAGCCTGCCCTTTTCACATTATCCCTGCGTCTGCTATTGGTTCCCTCTGCTCGATCCCTGACAATTACAGCAAATATTTTTCATCTAGAAAGAAGATGCATATCTTTGCTATGACTATAGACCATCGGTAAGCAGTAGTAAAGGGTCCAAGGTATCAAATGAGCCTCAAACCATCATGCTGTTGTCACAGATGGTGCAGTGCGGCCGGGGCCTCTCTGTGCGGAGTTTGCATGTTCTCCCCGTGTTTGCGTGGGTTTCCTCCAGGTACTCCAGTTTCCTCCCACAGTCCAAAGACATGCAGGTTAGGCTGATTGGAGAGTCTAAATTGCCCGTAGGTATGAGTGTGTGAGTGAATGGTGTGTGTGCCCTGCGATAGACTGGCGACCTGTCCAGGGTGTATTACTGCCTTTCACCCAATATATGCTGGGATAGGCTCCAGCCCCCCTGCGACCCTGTTCAGGATAAGCGGGTTCGGATAATGGATGGATGGATGGATAATAATAATAATAATAATAATAATAACAACCATGGTCACCATCAACATAATCGTTGTTCTCATGTAGTGATAACAACATGCAGTTTTTATTTTTATTCAGTGTTATAAAATAATTGGATGCACTGTGTAGTGAAACTGCATGGTGCACTGCCTTTCTGTTCAATCTCGCCCGTCATTCTTTCAGGCCTTTGAATAAATGTGATATTACGGCGCAGAAATGAGTGAGGGTCCTTAACCTAGGGCTAGAGGTTTTTACGGGGATAACTTTGTACCATTATTGTAGCGCCACGCAGCACTAGCCCACACAAGCGCCAAAAACAATGCGTTTTACCGAGGCATGACCACTAGATGGCAGGCGGAAGCGAGATGACTGCCTCTGGCGGGCTGCCGGAATCGGAGCTGTAAAGCCTGAGAAAAAAGCCGATGCCTTCATCTGGTTTGCCCATATAAGGCCACAGTCCGTCTGCTCCATCTCCCACACCCGCTCTTTCTCCTTCCGCTCTGCTCTTCTCATGCCCAGACGGTATTTACAGAGAGAGAGAGGGAGAGAGAGAGAGATGGAGAGAGATGGAGAGAGAGAGAGAGAGAGAAAGAGAGTGAGAGAGAGAGAGAGAGATGGAGAGAGAGTGAGAGAGAGAGATGTACAGAGACGGAGTGAGAGAGAAAGAGCGAGAGATCGCTGCAGTTCCAGCCTTATTAGGAGCTTTGCAGAGTATCCTCAGCAAGAGGCCAGGTAAACTGTCTTAGCACACTGTCAGACACACAAAATGACAGGCCAGGCAGACACACAGATATCAAAAGGGGTCGTGCCATGGCTGTTCATCCCATATGCTTCTCGACCTGTCGATCTAGATAAGTTATAGAAAAAAATGTGCTACATCCTTGCAATACATAAACACAAACTGACATGGTAAAGTTTGCAGAGACTTGGAAACACTTCTATCGGAACTCGTGGGTGCCTAATGCCTATGCTGTCTGTAGCTTCTCTGAAAAGACACTTGCTTTTATTTATATCTCCATTATCTACAAACAGTCAACTACAGTGGGCCTGTACAGATCCCATTTCTGTTAGCTGCCATCAGGTTTCCATCCAATGACAGCCAGCTTGTCTGGGATGTCACAAGCAAACCAGGTATGAGTAACGACAGAGGACTTGCTGTCAATGCCCGATCTGATTTCATAACCATAATAAAAAAAAAGGTTGGATCTACCGGTCGGCTGGTCTTAGAGGGATTCTGCTGGTTTCAGCTCCAAATAAAGATTCTCCTCTCACCGATATAACATCCCATCATACATCTGTGGAAGTCAGCAGACAGCCTACACTTTGATGCGGCTCCATGGCTGGAACACTGAGTGCAACTAGAAAGATGCTATGTCAGTCTAAACGCACAGATCTGGACATGCAATGCGTTAAAAAAATAACTGTAAACAGATTACCCTGTACATGACTAATTGGATTTCTGTACACCTGCAGCCTGTATCACGAAGCAGGATTACAGAGTTTGCTGCATAACTGAACTGAGTAAATCCTGGAACAGCTCATTTTACTTCAGTCCATGCTCCAGGAGGGCTCAATTTATTCTCTTTCAGATGTACGGAAATCCAATTAGTCAACTCTAACTGGCCCAACCAGTTTTCTTGTGTTTTGACCACAGTCATGGATTTGTCCAGAAATTGGACATATGCCAGTTAAAAATATAAGTGTTAGCAGGGCTGATTGATAATCACCTTTATGTATGGATGAAAGTGATTACACAGGTGCTGCTGGGTGGCACATCTGGCTAAGGCTCCGCACTGTGGGTGGGATGAGGATGGAACCCATCCCGTGCCAGTACATACTGTGGCCTGTAGCTCCATAGAGTGCCAGTACATACTGTGGCCTGTAGCTCCATAGGGTGCCAGTACATACTGTGGCCTGTAGCTCCATAGGGTGCCAGTACATACTGTGGCCTGTAGCTCCATAGAGTGCCAGTACATACTGTGGCCTGTAGCTCCATAGGGTGCCAGTACATACTGTGGCCTGTAGCTCCATAGGGTGCCAGTACATACTGTGGCCTGTAGCTCCATAGGGTGCCAGTACATACTGTGGCCTGTAGCTCCATAGGGTGCCAGTACATACTGTGGCCTGTAGCTCCATAGAGTGCCAGTACATACTGTGGCCTGTAGCTCCATAGGGTGCCAGTACATACTGTGGCCTGTAGCTCCATAGGGTGCCAGTACATACTGTGGCCTGTAGCTCCATAGGGTGCCAGTACATACTGTGGCCTGTAGCTCCATAGGGTGCCAGTACATACTGTGGCCTGTAGCTCTATAGGGTGTCAGTGGTTGGGGTCCACATTGCATCACTCTCTAGTTAGTTGTAGAATGTGGTGTGAAAAGAAGCAGACTGGTGACTACATATTTTGGAGGAGAACTGAGGATGAATACACTCTTCCAAATTTGCAGTGGAGTTTGGCTGGTGCAGTTGCAGATAGTTGGCCATTCGGGGATGGCTCCCTTTCATAGACAGTGCCCTACATAATTTTTGGGACAAAGACCCATTATTTTTTTATTTGCCTCTGTACTCCACAATTTGAGATTTGTAATAAAAAAATCACATGTAGTTAAAATGCTGATTTTAGTGAAGGGTATTTTCATAGATTTTGGTTTCACCATGTAGAAATAACAGCAGTGTCTATACATAGTTCCCCCATGGGCACCATAAAGTTTGGGACACAGCAATGTTATGTAAATTAAAGTAATCATGTTTAATATTTTGTTGCATATCTTTTGCATGCTATGACTTCCTGATGTCTGTGACCTTTCAACATCAGCAGCATCTGGATATGTTACTTTCAGGTTGTCCTACAAGCAATACTGAAACTCTCTGCATTTCAATGGATCTGTATGGGAATTGTGGGGTGGGACAAGATTCAGCTGTATCTTATGCTGATACAATATGGATTATGGCTTTTAGTCATCAAGGGTCCACGGTATCAAATTAGTCTCAAACTACTATGCTGCTGCCAGATATGCAGTAAAAATTTCTTGTTGAACTCAATTTACATTTTACATTTTCATGGAGAACATGGGTCTATTATTGCCGACACTAGTTCACCTGGGTTTAAAAAAATATATTGTTCTAGTGTATGTTTGTTTGCAATTTTTACAAAGTACAACTCCCAAGCTAATTGTAGTGATATTTCATGCATTGTTTAGCTGACGCTTTTATCCAAATGTGCAGTTGATTAGACAAAGCATCCCTCCTGGAACAATGTTCGGTTAAGGGCCTTGTTCAGGTGCTGTATGGATCTTATTGTGGCTCCAATTCCTTCCAGGATCCAGTCAAGCCTATAGGCTATTGGCAGATATTATGTGTCAGAAGTTGTATGTCTTTATATTACCCGAGTATGTTTCAGGAAATTATGCTTTATACTATTTTTGGTTCTAACTCTTTCCTATGGCACATGCACTCTGAAAACATTGCATTGAAGGAAGTACCAGAACAATTAAAAACTATACAACATACGGAGAATCCGCCCCTTTCTCACCCCCTACTCGACCCAGCTCCTGGTCCAAGCGATGGTTCTGTCCCGCCTGGACTACTGCAATTCCCTCTTGGCTGGCCTCCCAGCGTCCGCCATCAGACCCCTCCAACTCATCCAGAATGCAGCAGCTCGTCTGGTCTTCAACCTTCCCAAATACTCACATGTCACCCCCCTGCTTACTTCCCTCCACTGGCTGCCTGTCATGGCTCGCATCAAATTCAAAACATTGGTGCTAGCCTTCCAAGCAGTTAAAGGGACTTCCCCAGCTTATCTGCAAAAAATCATCAGACCCTACACCCCTGCCAGACCTCTTCGTTCAGCCTCCACAGGCCGCTTGGCACCTCCCCCTCTCAGAACCTCCACCTCACGCTCACGACTACTGTCTGTTCTGGCTCCACGGTGGTGGAACGAACTCCCCGTTGAGGTCAGAACTATAGAATCTCTCCCCACCTTCAAGCGCAAGCTGAAGACACACCTCTTCAAGCAGCACCTCTCCCCATCCCTCCCTACCTCCCTGTGAACCTTAATTGTTGTCTCTGTGACTTGCTTTGTGTATCGGTATTTTTAGTTGGCTAGGTAAGCAGTGTTTGGATAGTTAACTTTGGTGACTTTTGCTGTTTGTTTGTTCAAAAAAAAAAAAAAAAAAAAAAAAAAAAAAAGGCCCTTGTCCTTATCTTTGTTGTACAGGTAGCAGTTGAAATTGTACTTCCCTCTAGGGTCTTTCAGCGAACTTATCCCTGGTTATGGGTATGCACTTTGTTGTACGTCGCTCTGGATAAGAGCGTCTGCCAAATGCCAATAATGTAATGTAATGTAATGTAAAAGGTCACACATTAACATAAGGATGCTTATTATAGTAAACGTTCTGCAAGAAGACAATGCATTTAAAACAGCAACTGGCTTGATGTTTACGTGCCCACATTCCAAGCATGTTTTCTTTATTGGGAGTGAAGTGGGCTTGAACTGGGGTCATAATAAGAGTAAACATTTGGGTAAATGTGTTCCCCAAGTCATCTTGACTTGTAAATAGATGAATGGGAAAGTGGCTTTCTCCTCATCATGTAGGGTATTGGAGAGAAGGCAGAATTCAAAAAGAAGACTCAGATCTAGGCTGTGAAGTCCTTAGGCTGAACACTCACACTCACACTCACACTCACACTCACACTCACACTCAGGACATGGGGGAACTTGAATACAAACACACACAACTTTATTATCAAGTGCTGACATTGGTTTAATATATTATAAAAACAACATGTGAGCGACAAGGGCGTGACAATAATAATTATTTAATCTCATGAGATTACTGCTTCAAAAGAATAGTTATATTTGTACACATATATATTCATATGCATATATATCCATATACATGGTGTTTCCCTGGAAGGAATGGACAATTGCAATGTAAAAAATAAAACTGAAACATCAATGCCATAATATCAATTATCATAACATCATTAATTAAAATAATAATTTGCATATTAGTGTCTTATAAAACAGCCACTTGTATACTGTGCATTGACCTTTGACCTTCAACCTTTGACTGTAGAGAGAGGCGGAATGATTGATCCGCTCCTGTAATGTACCAGAGATGCATGTGGGGGGGTGGAATGCATTTTAAGAGTGAGTGTGGAGTGTGTATGCAGCCACACTAGTGTGCAGTGTGTGTCTGTGTACAAGTGGATGAACTGTGTGTGTACAGGTGTGTGTACAGGTGGATAGAGTGTGTGCACAGGTGTGTGTGTACAGGTGTGTGTACAGGTGGATAGAGTGTGGTTGTACAGGTGGATAGAGTGTGTGCACAGGTGTGTGTACAGGTGGATAGAGTGTGTGTGCACAGGTGTGTGTACAGGTGTGTGTACAGGTGGATAGTGTGGTTGTACAGGTGGATAGAGTGTGTGTGCACAGGTGTGTGTACAGGTGGATAGAGTGTGGTTGTACAGGTGGATAGAGTGTGTGCACAGGTGTGTGTACAGGTGGATAGAGTGTGTGTGCACAGGTGTGTGTACAGGTGGATAGTGTGTGCACAGGTGTGTGTACAGGTGAATAGAGTGTGTGTGTACAGGTGTGTGTACAGGTGGATAGTGTGTGCACAGGTGTGTGTACAGGTGGATAGAGTGTGTGTGCACAGGTGTGTGTACAGGTGGATAGTGTGTGTACAGGTGTGTGTACAGGTGGATAGAGTGTGTGTGTACAGGTGTGTGTACAGGTGGTGGTGTACAGGTGTGGTTGCAGTTAAGAGGCATGTCAGGTGGGAAAGTGCACTCTTGATTGGTCCAGGCTGCACAGACATGAGGAATGTGAGATGTGCTCCTTCACATGGAGTGTGGTCCTAGGGGTGCTTGTCTGTGGCGTGTGAGTCTCAGTCTCAGCTGTGTGAGGGTGGTCCTTCAGGAGGGAATGAACATGCGAGTGTGTGTGCGCTCTCAGGGCTGAGTGAAAGGCCCTGCTGCTCTGCATGTGTTCTGTCTCTGCCTTCCCTTTTTCAGGCGACGTGGTCACAGGTGCCCGTCTCTGCCCGGGAGACTGGACCGCATGGTCGCCACGCCGACCGGATGCGGCAGAGGGTGGGGGGGGGGGGGAGGCTGCGAAAGTGTGACATTCTTTCGTTATTCTTTCTTTTTTCTTTGGCACGAGGCAGGGGTGGCGGGGACGTTATTTGGAGAGCTTGCTGATGACACGGATCAGCGCGCCGTTCTCATCTTTCAGACGCTGGTTATCGGCTCTCAGCTCGCCTAGCACCTGCAGGACAGAACACACCAGCCTTTATCACGTCCTGTCATTACCACATCCTGTCATTACCACTTCCTCTCATTACCACATCCTGTCATTACCACTTCCTGTCATTACCACATCCTGTCATTACCACTTCCTGTCATTACCACATCCTGTCATTACCACTTCCTGTCATTACCACTTCCTGTCATTACCACATCCTGTCATTACCACTTCCTGTCATTACCACTTCCTCTCATTACCACATCCTGTCATTACCACTTCCTGTCATTACCACATCCTGTCATTACCACTTCCTGTCATTACCACTTCCTGTCATTACATCCTGTCATTACCACATCCTGTCATTACCACATCCTGTCATTACCACTTCCTGTCATTACCACATCCTGTCATTACCACTTCCTGTCATTACCACTTCCTGTCATTACCACTTCCTGTCATTACCACATCCTGTCATTACCACGTCCGGTCATTACCACATCCTGTCATTACTGCATCTAATAACCTGTCTCTGATCTGAATCAAAAGTGAGGAGGGGAAAAAACTCATTTAGAGGGAAAAGGAAGGAGAGATGGAGGAGAGGAGAAGGGGGAAGAGGGGAGAGAGAAAAGGGAGCACAGGAGAAGGGGGAGAGGGGAGAGAGAAAATGGAGGGGAGTAGAAGAGGGGAGAGGGGAGAGAAAATGAGGGAGAGGAGAGCAGGAGAAGGAGAGAGGGAGGCAGTGGAACACAGACAGGAAGTGGGCTGAGATGTAGATTTCAGAGTTCAAAGTTCATAAGTTGGAATGCAGATTTGAAGAAGCATTTGAAAAGAACGGGGTGGAAGTAAGGAGGAATGAGAGCCTGGAGAGGGATGCAAGGAAGGAGAGGAGAGAACTGTGACTCATAGAGACCTGGCCCTTGAACAAGGCCCTTAACCCCACATTGCTTAAGGGCGTGCCCTGCTTAGTGTAAGCAACTCTGAGTCACTTACGCATGAAAGCATCAGCTAAATAGCTGTCATGTAATTACAAAAGGTGCATTGGCTACATGGGGGTACAATGCTTTATAAAGGGGCCATATCAATGCATAAAAAACGAGGTATAAATGCAGATGATAAAGACACGCATCATGGGTAAAGTAACCTTTAGCTCTTCCTCCAGCTCCGCTACACGCCGCCCCAGGATTCGCCGCTCCTGCAGGAAGAGGGAGTGTTCAGAAAGCAGCTCGGCCAATAGTGGTAAAGGAATACACTTTTAGCCTATCAGGAGCTGGTCTCACCTTCTTCTCCAGCTCCAAGAGGGCGGAGCAGTCACTGAAGCGCTCCTGTCTCTGTCGGATACACAGACAATCATTATTTTACTGCTATTATCGCATAACTTCCTCACATCTACTTCCTATCTCTGTGTGAGCGTGTAGTGTTGAGTGTTAAGTGTGTGGTGTTGAATATCTGTAGTGTTAAGTGTGTGTGTAGTGTTGAGCATGTGTAGCATTGAGTATTGTGTTGAGTGTGTGTAGTCTTGAGTATTGTGTTGAATGTCTGTAGTGTTAAGTGTGTGGAGTGTTGAGCGTGTATCATTGAGTGTTTTTTTTTTTTTTCTCCCCTTTTTCTCCCAATTTGGTAGCCAATTGTACCCCTTCTGATCCAATTAGAGCTAGTATTAGATACACCCTACGTCCCTCGGCGGCCCAAAGGAGAGCGACACGCCTTCTTCAAACCGTCTCGTCTCATGCTCGTCTTCCGTGATTCCAAGGCGCCCGAGGTGCTTTATTGTGCCTATTAACCCTGCCAAGTCCCTCCCTCTGGAGCAGCAAGCCAATTATGCTGCTCCACATGAGCCGGCCAAACTTGGCTTTTGGCAGGACCGGGTATCAAACCCCGGTCCCCAGTGTGCAACTGCAGTGAACTGCAACCACAAGTCTGCTGTATCTTAGCCTGCTGCACCACCACGGCCCTTGCGTTGAGTCTGTATTGATGAGCGTCTAGTGTTGAGCATCTAGTGTATGTAGTAGTGTTAAAATGTGTACAGTGTTGAGTGTGTACAGTGTTGATTGTGTGATTGTGTAGTTTTGTGCGCATAGTATTGAGTCGTGTTCAGACCTGCGTAGCCTTGTCCAGGTCCATGCGGGTTTGGGATACAGTGCGCAGGGTGTCCTGAAGCTGGGTCTGCAGGTGCCCATTCTCCCGGGAGACCTCCTCAAACAACTGACAGAGAGAGACCTCCTCAAACAACTAACAGAGAGAGAGACTTCCTCAAACAACTGACAGAGACCTCCTCAAACAACTGACAGCGAGAGAGACCTCCTCAAACAACTGACAGAGAGACCTCCTCAAACAACAGAGACCTCCTCAAACAACTGACAGAGAGATACCTCCTCAAACAACTGACAGAGACCTCCTCAAACAACTGACAGAGAGAGAGACTTCCTCAAACAACTGACAGAGACCTCCTCAAACAACTGACAGCGAGAGAGACCTCCTCAAACAACTGACAGAGACCTCCTCAAACAACAGAGACCTCCTCAAACAACTGACAGAGAGATACCTCCTCAAATAACTGACAGAGAGCCCTCCTCAAACAACAGAGAGACCTCCTCAAACAACTGAGAGAGCGACCTCCTCAAACAACTGACAGAGACCTCCTCAAACAACTGACAGAGAGAGACCTGCTCAAACAACTGACAGACCTCCTCAAACAACTGAGAGACCTCCTCAAACAACTGACAGAGAGAGACCTGCTCAAACAACTGACAGACCTCCTCAAACAACTGAGAGACCTCCTCAAACAACTGACAGAGAGAGATCTCCTCAAACAACTGAGAGACCTCCTCAAACAACTGACAGAGAGAGACCTCCTCAAACAACTGAGAGAGACCCCCTCAATCAACTGAGAAAGAGACCTCCTCAAACAACTGACAGAGAGAGAGACCTCCTCAAACAACTGACAGAGAGACCTCCTCAAACAACTAACAGAGAGAGACCTCCTCAAACAACTGACAGAGAGAGACCTCCTCAAACAACTGACAGAGAGAGACCTCCTCAAACAACTGAGAGAGACCCCCTCAATCAACTGAGAAAGAGACCTCCTCAAACAACTGACAGAGAGAGAGACCTCCTCAAACAACTGACAGAGAGAGACCTCCTCAAACAACTAACAGAGAGAGACCTCCTCAAACAACTGACAGAGACCATGGGGATATTCACTCACACCAAAACACCAAACACAGCAGCAGTACCCCACACTAAAGCAGTACCCCACACTTCACAGCAGCACTCCACACTAAAGCAGTACCCCACACTAAAGCAGCACTCCACACTAAAGCAGTACCCCACACTAAAGCAGTACCTCACACTAAAGCAGTAGCCCACACTAAAGCAGTAGCCCACACTAAAGCAGTACCTCACACTAAAGCAGTACCCCACACTAAAGCAGTACCCCACACTAAAGCAGTATCCCACACTAAAACAGTACCCCACACTAAAGCAGTACCTCACACGAAAGCAGTACCCCACACTAAAGCAGTACCTCACACTTTACAGCAGCACCCCACACTATTGCCATTGCAAAAATGAAGAAAATATACTGGTAGAAACCCCAGACTCTCAGCAATTAATCCTTCCCGGTAGTTTGCTTGCATTTTTTCCCTCACTCAGAAGTTGATTGAATATAGGGCTACCTGTAGCGTAGTGGTTAAGGTAAATGACTGGGACCCGCAAGGTCGGTGGTTCAATCTCCAGTGTAGCCACAATAAGATCCGCACAGCCGTTGGGCCCTTGAGCAAGGCCCTTAACCCTACATTGCTTCAGGGGAGGATTGTCTCCTGCTTAATCTAAACAACTATACGTCGCTCTGGATAAGAGCGTCTGCCAAAATGCCATTAATGTAGCAGGAGACAAACCTCCCCTGGAGCAATGCAGGATTAAGGGCCTTGCTCAAGGGCCCAACGGCTGTGCAGATCTTATTGCGACTACACCGGGGATCGAACCACCGACCTTGCGTGTCCCAGTCATGTACCTTAACCACTATGCTACAGGCCGCCCTTTACGGTGCCAGTGGGCAGGGAGGTCCGTGTGGTACTGCTGTTCTGTGCATGGAGCACATTAGTGGTAAGCGAGGAGTGCCTGATGGGGGTAATGAGGGGGGTTGGTCTGGGACACCAGGCTTCACTGTAGAGCCTTCTGGAGGTGTCGTGGGCCTAACTCAACCAAACACTGGTAAAGGAAGTGCCCACTAGACAACCCCGGTAAAATGCTCGCATTAGCCGCCCGTTTGCCTGATCTATAATATTGTTGTTTGTTGCCTGGTTATTTGGTTGGTAGGAGCCATGCTAGTTTAGGAACATCTGAGCTGAGCCTTCATGCACAGCCCCCAAATTATAGGAACAAAGAACATCGTATCCCGTGTAATGTAGAATGTCTAGTGGAGTTCTCCCTTCCCCTGGGGGGCTCTATGGCCCAGCCTGTGTTTGACCCCTGACCCCGGGGTTACTCACACCCCACACTGTGGCACTGAATCAGCCACCTAGAAGTCCCCAGTGCTCTGCGTTTGAATCAGACAGCACACCTGACGGCTTTTGTGAGTTTCACTCATGCAAATCTAGGTCATCACTCTGCCTCAAACGGATGTTTTGCTAGGTAACTGAAACTTATGACTTATTTTGTCAGTGGCATAGAGACACAGACACTCACCCACAAATTACACCCACACATGCATACATGCAAATGAACGCACGCGCGCACAAAGCAAGCACAAATTCTTGCATACGCACACACAGATGCAGACACACACAAACACACATTCAGATGCGATGCACGCACACCACACCTTCTTGTAGTCCTTTGTTTCTGAGTCTCTGCTGATGATGCGATCATTACAGGACACATCAGACCTGAGCAACAGAAAAGCTCAAATCAGCACATCTTTCTCATTTAGCACATCCTTCTCATTTAGCACATCATTCTCATTCAGCACATCCTTGGACAGAGTGAAAGACTAAATGGATTGAGTGAAAGAGAGAATGGGTTGAATATAGGCTCTTACCTGCTGGTGTATCTGTTTGCCTGAGGATAGAGCATACAGACAGCGATGAGTGTCTCTGAACAGACAAACAGACAAACATACAAACAGACACACACACACACACACACACACACACACACACACACACACACACACGCATTCAGAGTTTGGCAATCAACATCCTTTAAAGTATGTAGCCGCATCTTTATTCTTTTGTCTCCCTCTCAGGATCCACCGCAGCTGCCAACATTTACAGTAATAAATAGACACAAACACACATGCATGTACATACACACGGCCACACATCCACACACACATATTTACAACCACACACTACTCAAAACCAAAACCAAAAACACAAAGAGAGACAAACTCACCGATCCTCCCGCTATCCCATCATCCTCTCCACTGGGCTCGTTATCATCACTCTGGGGACAAAGCAGGGGACAAAGCAGTCACGCCCTCAAACTACAGTCAGAGCCCCTGAGTGAGTCACACCCTCAAACTACAGTCAGAGCCCCTGAGTGAGTCACGCCCTCAAACTACAGTCAGAGCCCCTGAGTGAGTCACACCCTCAAACTACAGTCAGAGCCCCTGAGTGAGTCACACCCTCAAACTACAGTCAGAGCCCCTGAGTGAGTCACACCCTCAAACTACAGTCAGAGCCCCTGAGTGAGTCACACCCTCAAACTACAGTCAGAGCCCCTGAGTGAGTCACGCCCTCAAACTACAGTCAGAGCCCCTGAGTGAGTCACACCCTCAAACTACAGTCAGAGCCCCTGAGTGAGTCACACACTCAAACTACAGTCAGAGCCCCTGAGTGAGTCACACCCTCAAACTACAGTCAGAGCCCCTGAGTGAGTCACGCCCTCAAACTACAGTCAGAGCCCCTGAGCTAGTCACGCCCTCAAACTACAGTCAGAGCCCCTGAGCTAGTCACACACTCAAACTACAGTCAGAGCCCCTGAGTGAGTCACACCCTCAAACTACAGTCAGAGCCCCTGAGTGAGTCACACCCTCAAACTACAGTCAGAGCCCCTGAGCTAGTCACACCCTCAAACTACAGTCAGAGCCCCTGAGCTAGTCACACCCTCAAACTACAGTCAGAGCCCCTGAGTGAGTCACGCCCTCAAACTACAGTCAGAGCCCCTGAGTGAGTCACACCCTCAAACTACAGTCAGAGCCCCTGAGTGAGTCACACCCTCAAACTACAGTCAGAGCCCCTGAGTGAGTCACACCCTCAAACTACAGTCAGAGCCCCTGAGCTAGTCACACCCTCAAACTACAGTCAGAGCCCCTGAGCTAGTCACGCCCTCAAACTACAGTCAGAGCCCCTGAGTGAGTCACACCCTCAAACTACAGTCAGAGCCCCTGAGCTAGTCACACCCTCAAACTACAGTCAGAGCCCCTGAGTGAGTCACACACTCAAACTACAGTCAGAGCCCCTGAGCTAGTCACACCCTCAAACTACAGTCAGAGCCCCTGAGTGAGTCACACACTCAAACTACAGTCAGAGCCCCTGAGTGAGTCACACACTCAAACTACAGTCAGAGCCCCTGAGTGAGTCACACCCTCAAACTACAGTCAGAGCCCCTGAGCTAGTCACGCCCTCAAACTACAGTCAGAGCCCCTGAGTGAGTCACGCCCTCAAACTACAGTCAGAGCCCCTGAGCTAGTCACACCCTCAAACTACAGTCAGAGCCCCTGAGCTAGTCACACCCTCAAACTACAGTCAGAGCCCCTGAGTGAGTCACGCCCTCAAACTACAGTCAGAGCCCCTGAGTGAGTCACACCCTCAAACTACAGTCAGAGCCCCTGAGTGAGTCACACCCTCAAACTACAGTCAGAGCCCCTGAGTGAGTCACACCCTCAAACTACAGTCAGAGCCCCTGAGCTAGTCACACCCTCAAACTACAGTCAGAGCCCCTGAGCTAGTCACGCCCTCAAACTACAGTCAGAGCCCCTGAGTGAGTCACACCCTCAAACTACAGTCAGAGCCCCTGAGCTAGTCACACCCTCAAACTACAGTCAGAGCCCCTGAGTGAGTCACACACTCAAACTACAGTCAGAGCCCCTGAGCTAGTCACACCCTCAAACTACAGTCAGAGCCCCTGAGTGAGTCACACACTCAAACTACAGTCAGAGCCCCTGAGTGAGTCACACACTCAAACTACAGTCAGAGCCCCTGAGTGAGTCACACCCTCAAACTACAGTCAGAGCCCCTGAGTGAGTCACACCCTCAAACTACAGTCAGAGCCCCTGAGTGAGTCACGCCCTCAAACTACAGTCAGAGCCCCTGAGTGAGTCACACCCTCAAACTACAGTCAGAGCCCCTGAGTGAGTCACGCCCTCAAACTACAGTCAGAGCCCTTGAGTGAGTCACACCCTCAAACTACAGTCAGAGCCCCTGAGTGAGTCACGCCCTCAAACTACAGTCAGAGCCCCTGAGTGAGTCACGCCCTCAAACTACAGTCAGAGCCCCTGAGCTAGTCACACCCTCAAACTACAGTCAGAGCCCCTGAGCTAGTCACACCCTCAAACTACAGTCAGAGCCCCTGAGTGAGTCACGCCCTCAAACTACAGTCAGAGCCCCTGAGCTAGTCACGCCCTCAAACTACAGTCAGAGCCCCTGAGTGAGTCACGCCCTCAAACTACAGTCAGAGCCCCTGAGCTAGTCACGCCCTCAAACTACAGTCAGAGCCCCTGAGCTAGTCACACCCTCAAACTACAGTCAGAGCCCCTGAGCTAGTCACACCCTCAAACTACAGTCAGAGCCCCTGAGTGAGTCACGCCCTCAAACTACAGTCAGAGCCCCTGAGTGAGTCACGCCCTCAAACTACAGTCAGAGCCCCTGAGTGAGTCACGCCCTCAAACTACAGTCAGAGCCCCTGAGCTAGTCACACCCTCAAACTACAGTCAGAGCCCCTGAGTGAGTCACGCCCTCAAACTACAGTCAGAGCCCCTGAGTGAGTCACGCCCTCAAACTACAGTCAGAGCCCCTGAGTGAGTCACGCCCTCAAACTACAGTCAGAGCCCCTGAGCTAGTCACGCCCTCAAACTACAGTCAGAGCCCCTGAGTGAGTCACACCCTCAAACTACAGTCAGAGCCCCTGAGTGAGTCACACCCTCAAACTACAGTCAGAGCCCCTGAGCTAGTCACACCCTCAAACTACAGTCAGAGCCCCTGAGCTAGTCACACCCTCAAACTACAGTCAGAGCCCCTGAGCTAGTCACGCCCTCAAACTACAGTCAGAGCCCCTGAGTGAGTCACACCCTCAAACTACAGTCAGAGCCCCTGAGTGAGTCACACCCTCAAACTACAGTCAGAGCCCCTGAGCTAGTCACGCCCTCAAACTACAGTCAGAGCCCCTGAGCGAGTCACACACTCAAACTACAGTCAGAGCCCCTGAGCTAGTCACACCCTCAAACTACAGTCAGAGCCCCTGAGTGAGTCACACACTCAAACTACAGTCAGAGCCCCTGAGTGAGTCACACACTCAAACTACAGTCAGAGCCCCTGAGCTAGTCACACCCTCAAACTACAGTCAGAGCCCCTGAGCTAGTCACACCCTCAAACTACAGTCAGAGCCCCTGAGTGAGTCACGCCCTCAAACTACAGTCAGAGCCCCTGAGCTAGTCACACCCTCAAACTACAGTCAGAGCCCCTGAGCTAGTCACGCCCTCAAACTACAGTCAGAGCCCCTGAGTGAGTCACACCCTCAAACTACAGTCAGAGCCCCTGAGTGAGTCACGCCCTCAAACTACAGTCAGAGCCCCTGAGCTAGTCACACCCTCAAACTACAGTCAGAGCCCCTGAGTGAGTCACACCCTCAAACTACAGTCAGAGCCCCTGAGCTAGTCACGCCCTCAAACTACAGTCAGAGCCCCTGAGCTAGTCACGCCCTCAAACTACAGTCAGAGCCCCTGAGCTAGTCACACCCTCAAACTACAGTCAGAGCCCCTGAGTGAGTCACGCCCTCAAACTACAGTCAGAGCCCCTGAGCTAGTCACACCCTCAAACTACAGTCTGAGCCCCTGAGCTAGTCACACCCTCAAACTACAGTCAGAGCCCCTGAGTGAGTCACGCCCTCAAACTACAGTCAGAGCCCCTGAGCTAGTCACACCCTCAAACTACAGTCAGAGCCCCTGAGCTAGTCACACCCTCAAACTACAGTCAGAGCCCCTGAGTGAGTCACACCCTCAAACTACAGTCAGAGCCCCTGAGCTAGTCACACCCTCAAACTACAGTCAGAGCCCCTGAGTGAGTCACGCCCTCAAACTACAGTCAGAGCCCCTGAGTGAGTCACACCCTCAAACTACAGTCAGAGCCCCTGAGTGAGTCACACCCTCAAACTACAGTCAGAGCCCCTGAGTGAGTCACACCCTCAAACTACAGTCAGAGCCCCTGAGCTAGTCACACCCTCAAACTACAGTCAGAGCCCCTGAGCTAGTCACGCCCTCAAACTACAGTCAGAGCCCCTGAGTGAGTCACACCCTCAAACTACAGTCAGAGCCCCTGAGCTAGTCACACCCTCAAACTACAGTCAGAGCCCCTGAGTGAGTCACACACTCAAACTACAGTCAGAGCCCCTGAGCTAGTCACACCCTCAAACTACAGTCAGAGCCCCTGAGTGAGTCACACCCTCAAACTACAGTCAGAGCCCCTGAGTGAGTCACACACTCAAACTACAGTCAGAGCCCCTGAGTGAGTCACACCCTCAAACTACAGTCAGAGCCCCTGAGTGAGTCACACCCTCAAACTACAGTCAGAGCCCCTGAGTGAGTCACGCCCTCAAACTACAGTCAGAGCCCCTGAGTGAGTCACACCCTCAAACTACAGTCAGAGCCCCTGAGTGAGTCACGCCCTCAAACTACAGTCAGAGCCCTTGAGTGAGTCACACCCTCAAACTACAGTCAGAGCCCCTGAGTGAGTCACGCCCTCAAACTACAGTCAGAGCCCCTGAGTGAGTCACGCCCTCAAACTACAGTCAGAGCCCCTGAGCTAGTCACACCCTCAAACTACAGTCAGAGCCCCTGAGCTAGTCACACCCTCAAACTACAGTCAGAGCCCCTGAGTGAGTCACGCCCTCAAACTACAGTCAGAGCCCCTGAGCTAGTCACGCCCTCAAACTACAGTCAGAGCCCCTGAGTGAGTCACGCCCTCAAACTACAGTCAGAGCCCCTGAGCTAGTCACGCCCTCAAACTACAGTCAGAGCCCCTGAGCTAGTCACACCCTCAAACTACAGTCAGAGCCCCTGAGCTAGTCACACCCTCAAACTACAGTCAGAGCCCCTGAGTGAGTCACGCCCTCAAACTACAGTCAGAGCCCCTGAGTGAGTCACGCCCTCAAACTACAGTCAGAGCCCCTGAGTGAGTCACGCCCTCAAACTACAGTCAGAGCCCCTGAGCTAGTCACACCCTCAAACTACAGTCAGAGCCCCTGAGTGAGTCACGCCCTCAAACTACAGTCAGAGCCCCTGAGTGAGTCACGCCCTCAAACTACAGTCAGAGCCCCTGAGTGAGTCACGCCCTCAAACTACAGTCAGAGCCCCTGAGCTAGTCACGCCCTCAAACTACAGTCAGAGCCCCTGAGTGAGTCACACCCTCAAACTACAGTCAGAGCCCCTGAGTGAGTCACACCCTCAAACTACAGTCAGAGCCCCTGAGCTAGTCACACCCTCAAACTACAGTCAGAGCCCCTGAGCTAGTCACACCCTCAAACTACAGTCAGAGCCCCTGAGCTAGTCACGCCCTCAAACTACAGTCAGAGCCCCTGAGTGAGTCACACCCTCAAACTACAGTCAGAGCCCCTGAGTGAGTCACACCCTCAAACTACAGTCAGAGCCCCTGAGCTAGTCACGCCCTCAAACTACAGTCAGAGCCCCTGAGCGAGTCACACACTCAAACTACAGTCAGAGCCCCTGAGCTAGTCACACCCTCAAACTACAGTCAGAGCCCCTGAGTGAGTCACACACTCAAACTACAGTCAGAGCCCCTGAGTGAGTCACACACTCAAACTACAGTCAGAGCCCCTGAGCTAGTCACACCCTCAAACTACAGTCAGAGCCCCTGAGCTAGTCACACCCTCAAACTACAGTCAGAGCCCCTGAGTGAGTCACGCCCTCAAACTACAGTCAGAGCCCCTGAGCTAGTCACACCCTCAAACTACAGTCAGAGCCCCTGAGCTAGTCACGCCCTCAAACTACAGTCAGAGCCCCTGAGTGAGTCACACCCTCAAACTACAGTCAGAGCCCCTGAGTGAGTCACGCCCTCAAACTACAGTCAGAGCCCCTGAGCTAGTCACACCCTCAAACTACAGTCAGAGCCCCTGAGTGAGTCACACCCTCAAACTACAGTCAGAGCCCCTGAGCTAGTCACGCCCTCAAACTACAGTCAGAGCCCCTGAGCTAGTCACGCCCTCAAACTACAGTCAGAGCCCCTGAGCTAGTCACACCCTCAAACTACAGTCAGAGCCCCTGAGTGAGTCACGCCCTCAAACTACAGTCAGAGCCCCTGAGCTAGTCACACCCTCAAACTACAGTCTGAGCCCCTGAGCTAGTCACACCCTCAAACTACAGTCAGAGCCCCTGAGTGAGTCACGCCCTCAAACTACAGTCAGAGCCCCTGAGCTAGTCACACCCTCAAACTACAGTCAGAGCCCCTGAGCTAGTCACACCCTCAAACTACAGTCAGAGCCCCTGAGTGAGTCACACCCTCAAACTACAGTCAGAGCCCCTGAGTGAGTCACACACTCAAACTACAGTCAGAGCCCCTGAGTGAGTCACACACTCAAACTACAGTCAGAGCCCCTGAGTGAGTCACACACTCAAACTACAGTCAGAGCCCCTGAGTGAGTCACGCCCTCAAACTACAGTCAGAGCCCCTGAGCTAGTCACACCCTCAAACTACAGTCAGAGCCCCTGAGCTAGTCACGCCCTCAAACTACAGTCAGAGCCCCTGAGTGAGTCACACCCTCAAACTACAGTCAGAGCCCCTGAGTGAGTCACACACTCAAACTACAGTCAGAGCCCCTGAGCTAGTCACACCCTCAAACTACAGTCAGAGCCCCTGAGCTAGTCACGCCCTCAAACTACAGTCAGAGCCCCTGAGTGAGTCACACACTCAAACTACAGTCAGAGCCCCTGAGCTAGTCACACCCTCAAACTACAGTCAGAGCCCCTGAGTGAGTCACGCCCTCAAACTACAGTCAGAGCCCCTGAGTGAGTCACACACTCAAACTACAGTCAGAGCCCCTGAGTGAGTCACACACTCAAACGGCGTGGGGTCGCTGTTTACCTCCTCAGTCCTGTGAGCTCCTCTCCTCCGAGTGCGCAGCCTCCTGCTCTCCCTGCCCTCCTCAGCATCTGCATCTGTGGAACAGTAGCGCAGTCAGCCCGTTAGCACAGGGCTACACAGCACAGCCCGTTAGCACAGGGTCACACAGCACAGCCCGTTAGCACAGGGCTACACAGCACAGCCCGTTAGCACAGGGTCACACAGCACAGCCCGTTAGCACAGGGCTACACAGCACAGCCTGTTAGCACAGGGTCACACAGCCCGTTAGCACAGGGTCACACAGCCCGTTAGCACAGGGTCACACAGCCCGTTAGCACAGGGTCACACAGCACAGCCTGTTAGCACAGGGTCACACAGCCCGTTAGCACAGGGCTACACAGCACAGCCCGTTAGCACAGGGTCACACAGCACAGCCCGTGAGCACAGGGTCACACAGCCCGTGAGCACAGGGTCACACAGCCCGTGAGCACAGGGTCACACAGCCCGTTAGCACAGGGTCACACAGCACAGCCTGTTAGCACAGGGTCACACAGCCCGTTAGCACAGGGTCACACAGCCCGTTAGCACAGGGACATACAAATAGGGAGGTGGGGCCGACACACCTGTTATATTTAAATCTGTATTATTACACTAATCTTAATTATTTTATCAGCAGTATTTCCCACTGTTATGGTTTCACTGTGATAGGATAACAAACAAACAAAGCACCCCTCATTCAACAGCAAGAGCAGGGCTACCCAAACCTGTTCCTGGAGATCTACCATCCTGTTGGTTGTCAGTACAGCCCTAACAAAAGCACACCTCATTCAACAGCAAGAGCAGGGCTACCCAAACCTGTTCCTGGAGATCTACCATCCTGTTGGTTGTCAGTACAGCCCTAACAAAAGCACACCTCATTCAACAGCTAGAGCAGGGCTGTCCAACGCTCTTCCAGGAGATCAACTGTCCTGTAGTAGATCTCCAGGAACAGGGTTGGGCAGCCCTATATAAAGAGCGTTGTGCCAGCCCATGTAATCAGCGCTGAGAGGCAGCATGAGGGTGTGGGGATATAAACTGAAGCAGAACATGAAGCAAAGGAAGCAGAATAATCAGAAGTGAGTGAAGCTGACATAAGCAGAATGTAATAATAACCCTATATAAAATCCACCCTTCATAGCCTAAAGTGCACACAATAGAACAGATAAAAATAACCAGAGAAAATACTTTGTTAATATTAGATAAGATTTGCGCTCTCTGATGAGCAGTGGTGAGGAAGAGGAGGGGCATAAGAGGCAGGATGAGGTAGAGTTTGAGGATGGGGTTCAGTACCTCTCCCCTCTGCAGTGGGGGGGCGGGGAGCTCCGGGGGGACTGGTCAGGCCCAGGAGATCAGATTTCTGCAGGTTTGCAATTCGGGACCTCCAGCTCACCTCCTGTATACAGACACACTCATCACTGACACATCATCACAATGACCTTATGATCACTGATGCAACATCACATACTGCAGAGATGACATCATCACTGACACATCATCACAATGACCTCATCATCACTGATGCAACATCACATACTGCAGAGATGACATCATCACTGACATCATCACAATGACCTCATCATCACTGACACATCATCACTGATACATCGACACATACTGCGGAGATGACATCATCACTGACACATTATCACAATGACCTCATCATCACTGACACATCATCACTGATACATCATCACATACTGCGGAGATGACATCATCACTGACACATCATCACAATGACCTCATCATCACTGACACATTATCACAATGACCTCATCATCACTGATAGAACATCACATACTGTGGCGATGACGTCTTCACTGACACATCATCAAAACATCACCTACCATCGGAATGACATCATCATTAACATATCGTCACCTACCATGGTGTTAATTTCATTTTAGCAAACTGAATTACATGTGTGTCATGCGGAATTCACTGTCCCAGCATAAAAACCCAATTCCTTACCCCTTCATCGGCCTTCCTCTGTTTCCCATCCCGCTCGTCATCCTCCTTCTTCTTCTCCCTCTCCTTCTGCTCCGTTTTCATCGTCTTCTCAGCCTCCTGCAGGTCTGTGAGTGTCACCCCCTAGTGCAGGAGAAGATCAACACCAATGAGTTCACACTGGAGAGAGAGGATCTGGATCAACACCAAAACATTACACTGGAGAGAGAGGATCTGGATCAACACCAAAACATTACACTGGAGAGAGAGGATCTGGATCAACACCAAAACAACACCAACACCAAAACAGACAGACAGACAGACAGACAGACCTGAGTGGACCTGCGGGACTGGCGGGCGTGTCGGGAGCGAGCCTTCCGCTGAGCTTCTGCCTCCTCATCTCGAACCGGGGTCAGGTACGACCTGAGCAATCCACACACCAGATTAAACCATCAGGTACGACTTGAGCAATCCACACACCAGATTAAACCATCAGGTACGACCTGAGCAATCCACACACCAGATTAAACCATCAGGTACGACCTGAGCAATCCACACACCAGATTAAACCATCAGGTACGACCTGGGCAATCCACACACCAGATTAAACCATCAGGTACGACCTGAGCAATCCACACACCAGATTAAACCATCAGGTACGACCTGAGCAATCCACACACCAGATTAAACCATCAGGTACGACTTGAGCAATCCACACACCAGATTAAACCATCAGGTACGACCTGAGCAATACACACACCAGATTAAACCATCAGGTACGACCTGAGCAATCCACACACCAGATTAAACCATCAGGTACGACCTGAGCAATCCACACACCAGATTTAAAAAATCATGTATAACCAGAGTAGCTAGCTAGCAACCAACACTGGACAGAAATCTGATCCCAAACCACAAGCTACACTGTAGCTACACCCACTGCTCCCCACATAGAAAAGTGTGCCATGCCCAGAAACACATTTTTGGATAACAAAAAAAAGTAGAGGAGCATGAATTTAGCAAAAGTGCCCAAAGACAGTGACCCTGAGTGAATCATCGATATGAATACGCATGGTTATTATATATTTTCAAGGTAAAACTGATTCCAAACTGAAAATTTTAAACATCTAAATTAAAAGAATCAAATTAGATTGAGGCTGGATTCCAGTTCTCACTTGCGCCTCTGTTTTGATTCCAAATCGCTGGTTGCCGTGGTGACAGAATTTGAGGTCGTTGTGGATTCTGGTTCCTTCTTTTCCAGCTGTTCCTGAGCAAGCCTAAGATGAGAAATACAATTCATGCCTGAGGCCTGTCCAAATGTATGCACACAGACACTTTCAGTGCAAAAGATCATCCAGACTAATATACAATATTATAATATTATACTTGCAATGCGATCCCTAAGTATTTGGGACAGTGGTACAATTTCTGTTCTTTAGGCTGTTTACTCCAGCACATTGGATTGGACATAAAAAAAATTAATGTGAGGTTAAAGTGCAGACTGCAGTATCACCCCCTTTTCTTAACACAAGCCTACAAATTACATGCCCAAAATAAAATGCTTTCTACTCTTGAACCCTTTTGACTACAGGAATAATCCTCAGTCACTTCTGAACGGTAAACCCCAAAGGCTTGTTTTCTCAAAAGTCAGAATTCCACTAAATATTACTGAGACAAAGTTACAGAAGCTCAAACAGTGGAAGTGGAATGTTTTTTTTCTCACCAAATTTTTGTTGTTGTATTTGAGTGGATACAGATGTGGCTGTCCCCAGAGGGCTTGGAAGCACAATGGAGCCACAGCCACAACACTGAACAAATCTCCTTTCAAATCGAATTACAATATCATCAAAAGTGAACATTCTCTTTTTTCTTCTTTTCTCGCTTTTATTAAACTATGTCTAGGCGGGGAGACTCCAAGTAAATTAATTATATAATAGGCGTGAAAAATTGTATACTAAACTTATCCTGGATTATGTTTAAAACGGTATGTCCTGTGACCATATTGATTGAAAATTTACTGAAATTACTGCAAATAAGCCAACTCTGTATGACTTATGGGGCTAATATGAGGGTATTTACGTCCATATTGGGTGATGCGTGTAGGAATTACATCCCTTTTTAAACATAGTCCCCCCATTTTTGGGGACAGTGGCTTCACTGACTTTCATTGGCGCAATTCTGGTCCGAGACACCAATCAAGACGAGACACCGAAAGCTTTCTCATACCTGCAAGTAAGAGACTGAATATACCCGTCTAATCAGAAACAGCTGTGAAGCCAACTGTCCAATTACTTTTGGTCCCCTAAAGTGGGGTACTAAGTATAAAAAGACAATCATACACAAATCACCCAATAGGGATGTAAATAGCCTGGGGCGACATGGCTCAGGCAGTAAGAACAGTCGTCTGGCAGTCGGAGGGTTGCCGGTTCGTTCCCTGCCCGGGCTGTGTCGAAGTGTCCCTGAGCAAGACACCTAACCCACCCAAATGCTCCTGACGAGCTGGTCGGCGCCTTGCATGGCAGCCAATCACCATCGGTGTGTGAGTGTGTGTATGAATGGGTGAATGAGAAGCATCAATTGTACAGCGCTTTGGATAAAGGTGCTATATAAATGCCAACCATTTACCATTTACCATAGCCTCAAATTCAAGGTGGCAGTCTGCACTTTAACCTCATATT